>NW_027526361.1:24209028-24667348 GCF_048455015.1 Haemaphysalis longicornis
AAAATGGTCTTTCTGATCACTGTATTGTGTCATTTTCATGCCCTGTTGAAACTGTGTATACCGCTGGTCGAACTAAATGTATCCGCGTCAAAGATTTTTCTCGTGCACAGGATGAAACTGTATTAGATTTTTTAGAACTACACCTGAGCAACTTTCCCGGTTCTGATGTCCTTCAAATGTGGGAGACATTGAAACACTTGTGCTTGCATTGTATTGATAGTTTTGTTCCGGACAAGGTGAAAAAGACGTGTAAACAAACCCCTTGGGTCTCTCGTGATATTACACATTTGAAAAGGAAATTAAAACGCCTGAAGCGAGGAGTGTCGTCTCGTGACATTATTCAAACCACCCAAGTAGCCCTCAATCAAGCCATGGCAACTGCTAAACGTAAATATTTTGAACACAAGTTGCCCAACTTTATTAAATCTGCCCCACAAAAATTTTGGAATTTGTTGTCCAACAAAAGAAAACCCATCGAAAAATTGCGTCATGGGGACGCGCTCCCCGTTGAGAAGGCGGACACCGCTGACCATTTCAACACTTATTTTCATAGTGTCTTTTCCTTAGTTACTGAACCAATGCCTGAACTTGTTCCTCTTTGCAGAGCTAATACTGATGTTGTGTCCATGTCGGGTGTAATTTCAATGGTGCTTAACTTAAAAACGAAGACATCAACTGGCCCTGATGGGATACCGAACGCGTTTCTTCCTCGATACGCTGAAATGTTATCACATTTTCTTGTAGCAGTCTTCACTGCTTCATTAACTTCTGGTGTATTACCTCCTGACTGGAAAGTTGGACGCATTGCACCTGTGTTTAAAAAGGGTGACTCCATGATTCCTGGTAATTATCGTCCCATTTCCATTACGTCATCTTGTTGCAAAATTTTGGAGCACATTATAGCTAACTACATTACTAAATTTCTTAACGACAACGGTTTCTTATCTCCCTTCCAGCATGGCTTCCGGAAAGGTTTTTTCTACTGTCACCCAACTAACCTCTATTGTTCACAGTTTTGCAAGCGTCCTTGACAAGTCCGGCCAGGTAGACGTAATTTTCTTAGATTTCCGCAAAGCTTTTGACCTTGTTTCCCACGCACATCTTATGCGCAAACTGCAGTCAATCGGACTTCCTGCGTTCATAACAAACTGGATTTCTTCCTATCTATCCAACCGCATGCAATATGTCAGTGTTAAAAATGGTTCTTCCAAATCTTTACCTGTTACATCCGGTGTGCCGCAAGGCAGCGTACTAGGTCCCTTATTGTTTTTAATATATATCAATGATATTGTTAATATAATCACTCACCCAGTTCAAATCAGATTATTTGCGGACGATTGCATTCTGTTTAACGAAATAACTTGCCCCGAGGACCAAATCAAACTTAATTCAAACCTTCTTAACGTTCATACATGGTGCACAAAGTGGAATATTCAGTTAAATGCAGAAAAATCTGTTTTTATGAAAATTACCAAAAAGAAACATAGTTTGTCATTTTCGTACGAGCTTCCAGGACAACCGCTGTTCGAGGTGATTGCTTATAAGTATCTTGGTGTTACGATTACAAACAAATTAAGCTGGAACGAACACGTTTCTAACATCTGTACTTCTTCATTTCGCAAACTTTGCCTTCTTCGACATAAACTTAAATTGGCTCCGCCAAGTATTAAATTACTCGCATACACCTCGATGGTAAGACCAAAACTTGAATACGCATGCTCAGTCTGGGACCCGCACAAGCAAAAAAACATTCGGGCTCTTGAAATGATACAGCGCAAGGCTGTTCGATTTATCTACTCGAAGTATCGCATGACTGACTCTCCCACTAATCTGATGAAAGAACATGGCATCCAAACACTGCAAGCGCGTCGTAAAATAGAGAGACTAAAATTTCTTCACCACCTCAAGACCAACAAACTTGGAATTAACTCTGACGCGTATATTCGACCATTGACAGCTCGACGTACACGGCATCGACATAGCGCATCACTAACCCCTTACAGTGCCAGGACAAACGTGTTTAAATTTTCTTTTTTTCCGCGCACAATCTCTGAGTGGAACGATCTGCCCATATCTGCTATCAGCTGCATAGATGAAATCGATCATTTGGAAAGTTGAAGTGATGTCTCTTTGTGTGTGTGTGTTCTTTTTCTTTTTCCTCTGTTGCTATATTTTTACCCTATGTTGTCAGTGTGTTACACTGCAGTGATTCTGCCCCTCCTGCTTGAACCCCTTGTGGGGTCTGCAGTATGTCATAAATAAATAAAATAAATCCTGAGCCCTAGTGGCGGTCAGGAGCTGTAGCTCGGGCGAGGAGCTCCGGGTCACCTCCAGCCAGGTAATGGGAGGGTTAGGAAATGGAGCGGGGGTAGACAGGGACATTCCCAAATAGCGTGTGGCGTGGTGTCTCGAGCGCCACATGCCAGGCAGTTTGGGTGGGGATATAATGTGGGATAGATGTGGCGGAGGACGTGTCTGGTCGGGAGGGAATGGGTCTGTAATCGTCGCCATAATCTATCCAAGGGTGACTGCATTTTACTAGCGAAAAATATACACGGACGAAGAAGTACACAGGACACTCGCTAGCAGTGTCCTGTGTACGGGATAGGATACACAGTTTCGGGATAGGAAAATTTGGCGAGCAGGGAAGGAGATGTGTCCCCGCACGAAATTTCATACGGCCGTCTTAGAATCGGAGAATATGTGAGATAGGGGTGGTTGGTAAGTTATGGCCAGAGCTATTGCGGCTTCCTCGGCCTCGTTGGGGTAGGATATGCGGATGGTGACTGCCGCTGCTGGGATCGGTCTGTCTTCTGTAATAATAGCAGTAGCGAAAGGTCGTCGGTGTCTATATTCTGGGGCGTCTACGTAAATGGAGTCAGGAGATGGGGGGGGGGGGGGGGGGATAGGCGTAAGTGTGCCCAGGCGCGGGCCCTTCGTCGGGCTGCGTGGTGGGTAGGATGCATGTGACGGAAAAGGAGGAGGATTTCGAGGTTTTCGCGGTGAGATAGGGGTAGGCGGTGAAGGTGGGCGGGGGGGAGGGGGGGGGGGGGGGGGGGGCTGGAGCAGTGAGGTTGAGTTGGTGCAGGACGATCGAATCTGTTGGAGTTGTGGATAGACGAGTAAGTTGGCTAAGGCGGTGTGCTTCGAGAAGCTCGGGGATCGTGTAAATGTTCCAGTTGTGCAACTTATGTTGCCCTGACTTCCTCCTTTTTGTTTCAGGGGAAAAAAAGGGAGGCGGGGACGTCACGGGCTCATCAGTGCCAACCCATGCTCTTCGCCACCTGAATTGTACACATTTATAACGAAATAGCATTACGTGATATTGCGGTATAACAACACAGGACGTGACGCCACAACACTCTGATATACAAAAAGAGGCCCGCCCTCAGTGGGGTGTTGGGATATCGTTTGTGTCGAGATATCGTTATGGGAAGGTAATGTATAGTTAGGTCTTCTGAAGGAGAAATCCAATACGAGTAGGGACGAAGGAATAAAAACGGCAATAGCATTCACGTTTTGGTAAACTGCAGTATCTGGTACAGCGCATTGGGCAATCGTTGCGGGTGATACCCACAGATTCTACAGATTCTCCTTGTAACCGCTTTCACGGAGGGTTGATTGGAACCCACGTATTTTTATTTGACGCTGTCAGTTGGACACTGCAAGAAAACAAAAAGGAAAATATGTTTCAGTTTCAAGGCTAAACCAGCCACAGGGGAAGTGTTAAAAAAAAAAAAAAAAACCCGGTCCGGCTGGTTTAAAATAAGTCGAGTAGTGACCATGCACTCCTTTCCTTCCCCCTAATCCTTAATCGCCCATCCTCAGGGATGAGGTTTCCTGCAGGCCAAGGCGGCCACAAAATAAAATGGACCAAGCGAGCGGTGCGCAAGTACTATCGGCGCGAACTCTTACGGCCAAGCGCCTACTGTCGAGGTAGCTGAGTGCGCGTGTGTGTCCCTCGAATGCCAATGCATATACATTTTCGGGATTTCGGTCGCAGCGCATCGTTTCTCTCCGTAGTAGCACCCGGCGGCGCCTTACACGGCAGGACGAACGAGTGCCACGATTCCTAGCAGCTCTTTTAATGTCTAAGCATCCTCTGCCGAGTACCCCGCAGGACAAACCTTGTAGCGGCCTTCGTCTGCACACAAATTCAGAATGGATAAAGTTAACGCATTTAATAGTTATAATGGCGTAAATGAAGATAATTAATATAAGAGAATTTTCTAAAACCCGAAAATGCAAACAAACATAAAATAAAAATATTAAAAATTAATAACGAAATCAATGATCCCTCCCTCATACACCGCTGTCACACGACGAAGGCAAAAATAAAAGACCAGAATGAACAAATGTTAACAGGAATACAAAATTATGAAAATCCAGCAACTGTGTAACGCCCTGCATTTGCACAAAATGCATAATCGGTGAAGTTAACATTATTAATAACTCCTGAACTTCATACACGAAACTAGCTTGTTCGTGTTTCTGTAAATGCATTCATCTACGCGGGTTAGATTCCCGGCCGCGGCGGCCGCTTTTCTAAATGAGGCGAAAGACAATAACGCCCGTCTGTGCGAGATTTCTGCGCACGTTAAAGATCCCCATGTGGTCAAAATGAATCCGGAGCCGCTCCACTACGGCGCGCATCACTGGACACTGAAGTAAATTTGTCAAGCTCCCGTTTTTGCTTATTGCACTTCGCAGACTGGCTCAAATTAACACACTTTTCATCGTTTGTCGGGTTGACAAGTTGGTAATGATTTTATAAAGCCCGAAAGAAGAAAAACTACCATGTGCGGTCTGCAGCGGCCGCACCACTAAAGGCTGTGACGTCGGGAGGAGGTGCACCGTGATTGGACGATGTCCCCGACTAGCAGTCCAACAAGTTTCTGTTTAGGTTCTGTAAAGCAACATGCTTGACATTCGACGTTAATGTTGAATGGGCATTCTCGATATCTCAATAATCGTCATACCGCGCTTCTGCCATGCTGTCGGCTGTAAAATTCCTAAGGTAAGCCTCCCAGGACGGCTTGGAATCGTAGCAATCTCTAGTCGAGGCCTACGCACTGGATAAACGTCCTCCGCGTCACCGCAGATGCTCAAATCCCATGCGCTTTTCCCCAATATTTGGAGCTTGCCTCACTCATGCCTGTATCGTAAAAAGCGTGTTCGCACCAGGCCAAGGGTCTGCTGATTCTGGCCTGTGCCCACTGCCCGCAAGCAGTCGGTGCTTATGGCAACAGCGCGCCAACGAGAACTGGCTAGCCCGTCAGTATCAGTCTGCGCGCGTTCTGCGAACTCACTCGTGGAGCAGTGAACTTTACGGCCCGAAAATGGTGAACTCAGTATAGAAAACATCGGCCCAAAACGGAAAAAAATCAGCTTACAAAAAAAAAGTACCTTCGGGGATTCGCACTTTCCACTTGCAAAATATCATACCTAGCGCTCGAGACCACTCGGCCATGGGCAAGCGCTGTCGACGGCGGAAATGTAAGGTATATAATGTATAACCAGTTTACACTTTTATTTAGTTTTAGCGTTTTAAGCAGCTTAGGTGACTATTTGTTGCATAGGGATCGTGCAGTAGGGTCCCCCCAATTTCCACACTATCTCACGTCAGGCAATTGCATTTCTTAGACGGAAAAGCGTTCGCAGATGCGTAGTCGTGCTGCTGACCGCTGTGCGTGTTCACCCAGAGCACAGAAGTGCTCCCTGCTCCCTAGTTTTACGCTGTACGGTAAAAGTTTCAATTGATTCTATTTCCTTAGTACCTATTTTGGCTTCGCTGACTTCTCCCGCCTTCAAGTGGCCTTAGATTTTCCTGCTAGCGTACCAGTCAGCAAAGCGTCGCATGTGCGCTTGTGCACCGCTTGTGTGGAGCGACTTGGACTTGGAGCTTGATACAGCGTACTAACTAACAAACGAAAGAAAGTTACAAATGTGTCGTGGCTTAGTTTCAACTGAGCGAACGAATTTCAACGACCCGTCGGCGGCCGGCGGACTAAGCGCTGTACCAAAAACGCTGGGCCGACTGACTCTGTCGGAAGGTCTGCGAGCCGTGCAGTAGCGCAGTCAAGCCGAGTCATCTCCTCCTGGCGTCACATGAAAACGCCACAGAAAATAGGCGAGGATGCAGAGAGGGGGCGGCATTTTCGAATTGATTTTTCTACTAAATAAATTCACGTAAACGCACTCAAAGTGGTCGAAACATGGCCTGTGGACTCCGGACTACAATTTGCGCTAGTAATCCCGAAATGTTTACAAAACCCTTCAGTGTCCCTTTAAACCCTACAATCAATCAAATGCATTAATCTCTTATGCCACAGGACAATGTTTTGAATGAAAAAAAATGTAAATGTACACGATTTGTGGAATGAAAAACTAACTTAAAATGAAGAGAAGCGGCGCAGTAATGCTTGATATTAGTTGTCTTTCGTCGCGTACCGACCGGCAACCGTTCAGTCACGCACGAAGCTTTATCGTCGACTCGCTCCAACGACAGTTCACTGTAGAGCCAACAAAATGACAATGACAGAGCTCCTGTTGCACAGGTTATCTTGAAGCTGAACACGTATCATTAGGCGGCTTCGACAGAAACCAGGCACTTCCGCTGAAATCAAGAAAATCGACATGCACTAACCGACTATCGAAGGACCCGCATGCGGATTCGACTATCTCGACAGCAGACGCTGGGCCGGAGGTTATTGCGCCGATAGTTTTTGCACACTGATTGGTTGGTCAGTTTCATTTTGTGGCCGCCTGTTCATCAAACTCAAGGGTCAGAAAGCGCAAATTAAAAAAAAAATATCAAAGGTTGCCTTAGGATGTGCAGGATTAGTAAGATGTTTTATTCAAGACTCGTCTCCATTCAAAAATCATGCACCCCTCCGTCTAACGCCGACGATGTTTGAACGCGAAGCTTTCTCGTGATGGATTCCTAGATTGGCCAATCCCGCACTGCACGTATGTGCTACTTTGGAGGTACGCCCCACTTTTCTAGAATATCCGCAGCGACTCTCGGGTGTGCACTCCGTAGGCCTAATTTTGGTGTTCGGCGCGAACCGGTGCCCGCTGATTGGCGTCGTCTTCAACAGCGCACGGGTCAAGCGCAGTCACAATTTAGATTGTATTTTTTATATTTTTTTGATATTGTGTTAAGTTACGCATGCGTAACATTGCACGAATATGTTTATATGTGTGTATCTTTCCAATAAAATTCAGTGGAGAGACAGCGTTTGTGGTGTCTACTTCTTACTAGTGTCCTGTGTATTTTTTACGCTGTGCAAGATGAACGTATTCCGACTCGCCCAAATTTCCGCCTTGAGTCGTCTTCAACCATGCATTTCGGAATGGATAAATCGGATAGACGCCGGCCTCATAACGCGAGGGACACAGGTTCTATTGCAGCCACGGTAAGCGTCTTTTCTTGCACTTCACCACGATCATTCATCATGATCGTCAGAAAAAGTTGGCTTTCTTGCAGGGTGTATTGGCGTACAACGACATCAGTAAAGACCTTCGCTTTAAAAGCAAGGGTAGTTGAGACATTGAAGCCGACATATGCCATCCCTCTTCAGTCTAAAGGGCGAAATTAGCCCCGAAGGGGTTGGGCTATCATTCGAAATTCTTCCCGTCTGTGCAATGTCGCCCGCAGGGCAGCTATTTGTCAGTGCGTAGCGCACCGTCCAAAGTGCTATTGCTGCCTCGAATGGAGGTGACGCGGGCGTGGCCGCCGCCGGTGACAGCGCGGGTCGCCGGTGGTGACCCGGACGGATGGCCGGGGCCGTCGGCTCTGGGCGCCGGTGGCATCACTCGGGCTCGATGAGCAATCCAGCGCCGCTTCGTCAGAGCCCGGGGACAGGGCTTTTTCTGCCGGCTTGCATGCTTCATCTATTTTTCACGCCGCCGCAGTCATGTTGCCAGCTTTGCCTGCGGTGATAGCGGTGTTCTTTATTCTTCGGAGTGCCATGACGTCAGCCTCTTTATTTTGGAAATCGATATTATCTGCCCCGCACATGCACCAGGTGCGACGGTGGCGCTTTTCTCTGTACTTTTACAAGTGTAGCGTTGAAGCGCTGCACGCCATCCATTGTTTGCTCTGTGGAGTTCTGGGTAGCGAGGGAGGTCGTAAAAATCGGTCGTTGCAGTATTAGCTCCAACGAGTGAGCGGAAGGTAAAAGTCAAACAGGTAAACGCAAAAACCCCGGTTGTAAGGAATATTTCTTTGCCGAGCTCCCTGCGACTTTTCGCGAACTGCTGGATAATCACCAATGAGAAGTTCTGGTTTCCCGTACAAGTTATCAGCTCGCGTATAAAAGATCATTTGTCACAGGCATGCATGCGCTGCTAGATGCCTGCACAGAACTGTACTGCCTAAGAGATGTGAGCGCACAAATTGAAAGCAAGCGCTAGCGGTACCCAGTAATTTGCGTGGCAGATTTTGCAATCTCCCAGAAAATACACACTCTGGATTGGCTAGCACTCTTTCTGGCATCAGAAAACGTTTTCAGATTTCCCGTCTGCTGCGTAAACAGTGGAAAAGCGTCTTGAATCTGCACCTTTCAGGCAAAAAGAACGCCTTACTCGGGATCGAAGCGTGCGAATCATGGGGCAGAACAGGCCTGACTGAGACGAATTCTTACGGTCTCGCTTGTCCGCGCGTGAACGTTCTAGTTCCCGACCCAGCCTGCTTGTGAAAATAAAATTTTTGACCATAGCTATGTGCAAGCTGCACACCATCCACACCACCTTGGTTTCCATCTGCACCTGCTATTTTCTTGGCCTAATTAGCCAATAATCGCGGTTGTTTGATGTCATTGGAGAATGACAAAGAAAAGTAGGCTGTTCTTTTTAAATAAAAAGAGGATACAGAATGCCTCTATGAACATTTAAAAAAATCTGCCGTCAGAAAAACCTCGGGTCTATCTTCTATGTTACAAATGCTTAAGAAACGACAAAGCAACCCATATTTGCTCAACAATGACGATGTTTAGAGAGGTGAGAGGCGGCCTTTTACCGCCTTTTGAAATTAAAGCTAAGGAGACCGTTGGAGCCGACGGAGAAGGTTTTTTAAGTGCGTTCAAGTAGCTTCAAGTATTGGAACCACTTCGGAGTGAGCTTGCTCATGCCATGTGCGACGTTCTCGTCACGAACATCGACATTTGCACCTTGCGCTTTGCGCTTCGCGGGCTTGTAGCAAACGACCGAAAAGGATTTCTGGAGTACCGTTGACCACAAAGCCGGGGTTAACGAGCGCCAAGCATTCGTACCTGGTTGCCAAGGCGTTTTCTGAGTCTAAAACGCGCGATGACAGGCTGCTAATCGATGCAGCCGGGTGATTCCACGAGAGATCGAATACGCATGCGCACGGCTGTTTTTTTTTTTTTTTTTTGAGAATGTATTAGTTATCCAGGTAAGTCGTGAATGCGGTGTCGTGCCGGATACCGTATCGTACCATTTCTGCCTCGACTTTCCCTAAGGAAGGAGAGGTAATAGCTGTGTGGAAAAACGGTGTACTGTTAATAAAGGCAATATCACCAGCAATGTTTTTGAAGGAGCCGGACAAATAGGTTGCCAAGTGGGCTGCTTATGACTACATCCGATGGAATAAACTGAAATGAGGCGAAAAATTTTAAAAATTGTACTTCGACTTTGCAGAAAACTAAGCAGTTATCCTACCAAATGAATCGTAGTCATGCGCGCATGTGCGCGTGCATGCGCGTGTGCATGCGTGCGTGTGCGTGCGTGCACGACTGCGATTTGTGAACGCACGCACGCGCGTACATGCGCACGCACGCATGCACCCAGGCATACGTGTAGCTTGGATGCGTAAAGCACAAATTTGAACGCTACACTTCGTTCATTAAATAAAAGGTAGATCAGTCAACCAATGTTTGCAGGCAGCATATTCGGTGAAAGAATAATTAACGAGATAAATGTTTGAATACATGACGGACCTAGAAAAACCAAAAGGAATTTCCGCCAAATCATTTGCCGTCTTTAAAGCGGGACATCTGCACGCCACGGGAAGGCCCTCGGCAATTAAGCCACGCTAGCTCTCCAGTAACCCTGGATATTGTCTCTCCGATAGAGCAGGAGCTGCGTAACGCAAAAAAAAAAAAGAAAAAAAAAAGAAAAAGAAAATGACTGCAAGAACTCAGCAGACAGCAGCTTACGCTCACAAGCATGGCGGCGTTCCCACACACTGCGCAACAGCACACGCGTAGTTACCATAGTTTCAGCGCAAGATGAAATTAGTACGTTTCGTTTCCCTTCTTCTTTTTTGTTCACTGAGTACTCTCGAAGCTAACGAGGACCTCGTTGCGTTGCAAGACTCGTTGCTGCAGTAGGATAACGCGCTGCTTTAAAATTGCGATCTTGAGACTGACTGGGCGAGTTTTCTCAAGACGAGCGAAAAAAAAGAGGGAAGGTAAACATTAAAAAAGGTGGTGCACCAAAATGGCCGCAAGAAGGAGCGTGCCACGCATTGCTGTATTCGTGCGCGCGTAATTAGATGAACTATTCTGCGGGCTTAGGACATGTGTTCCTCCTCGCTGGCTCAGCTTATTAGATTAGTGGAGGCAAACGGCGACCATAGGGTCGCATTAAAGTGCTTTTACGCCCGCATGTATCTCTCTCTCTCTCTATCTTTCCCCACTCTCTTCTCTGACTTGCCTGTCCACGAGTGCCTTGTAGGCACTGTTGCAATTGCTGCATTACCAAACTCGCCTAAGAAGTATCTAAAAGGACGTTGCAGGTCATCTGGAAAGGGACGCCATGACCTCTCGTGGAAGGGGCAGTGGCGGGCAAGCCAAGTGGAAAGGGCGCTTTGAGCTAGCGAAGACATTGCTCAGATCACTCAGGCTATGTAGAGCATAAAATCTCTCTCTCTCTCTCTCTCTCTCTATATATATATATATATATATATATATATATATATATATATATATATATATATATATATATATATATATATATATATATGATTGCGAGAAGGGCTGTCTTTGGTTGCCGTAGCAAATAGTAAAAAATGGGTATAGCTTCTAACAAAACTGTTTAGACGTTTCGATCGGATGCCGATCTTTCTCAAGACCAAGCCGGTATTTTTTTCCGGTTCGACACACTGATTATATACAGGGTGTCCCAGCTATCATGCGCACCAAGTTTTAAAAAAAGAGTAAAGGCGTAACTCGAACAAAACCTGTTGGATAATGTTTGCACTACTGTGAAGAAGCGGTGACTAATTTTTTCGTTAATGAGACTTAACTAATTATTTGTAATTAATTATCTAACTCGATAATTACTGTCCTAATCACTGAAGTGTCAATGAGGCATTTGTAGGTATCGACGAGGGGCATCTAACTGCGCTATTTTCAGCGACGAAATAATTGCGTACTCATTTATTCTAACTGATAAAGAAAACCCGCGAAATATGAAAAATACCACGTGACGACGCATCCGCGCGCATTGTAAAGCAGCGTCCCCAAATAAGCTGATTGAAAGCAACTGCTTCTCGTGTTACCCCCCCTAAGAGACCGCGCATCACCTTGATAAGGCGCGTGTGCAGATAAGGCACAAACTCGGTGGCGATTTCTTCTTTCTTTCTTTTGTTTATTTCATTCTGGCTAATTCAGAGGCAGCTTGTTTGAGGGCGTTGCTTTACTATGCGCGTGGACGCGTCGTCACGTGGTATTTTTCATATTTCGCGGGTTTTCTTTATCAGTCAGAATAAATGTGTACGCAATTAGTTCGTCGCTGAAAATACCGCAGTTAGATAGTTAGATGCCCCTCGTGGGTACCTACAAGTGCCTCATTGACACTTTAGTGATTAGGACAGTACTTCGCGAGTTAGATAATTAATTACAATTAATTAGTTAAGTCTCATTAACGAAAAAATTAGTCACCGCTTCTTCACAGTACTGCAAACATTATCCAACAGGTTTTGTTCGAGTTACGCCTTTACTCTTTACGCCTTTACTATATATATATATATATATATATATATATATATATATATATATATATATATATATATATATATATATATATATATATATATATAGTCGTGAAGTGGAGTCCTTAGTTGCTGCAGGAATACGCACAAAGTAGAAGTACGCTCTTCGGAGACTTTATTTCCAACGTTTCGACCTGAGACAGGTCTTCCTCAGGAAGACCTGAGGAAGACCTGTCTCAGGTGGAAACGGAGACTTCGGAGACTTTATTTCCAACGTTTTTCAACGTTTCGACCTGAGACAGGTCTTCCTCAGGTCTTCCTGAGGAAGACCTGTCTCAGGTCGAAACGTTGGAAATAAAGTCTCCGAAGAGCGTACTTCTACTTTGTGCATATATATATATATATATATATATATATATATATATATATATATATATATATATATATATATATAGAAAGAAATGCCGGCAGTCTACAACGCCAAAGAATGCATAGGGGAATGGTTGGACTATTTGTTACCGTTAGTGACGTTACATCATTATTATTATTATTATTTTTATTAATTACGTGATAAAGAAAGAAAGAAAAACACGCGCCCAGAGTGGGGACCGAACCCACGCGAAAGGCGTGGGTTCGGTCCCCACTCTGGGCGCGTGTTTTTCTTTCTTTCTTTATCACGTAATTAATAAAAATAATAATAATAATAATGATGTAACGTCACTAACGGTAACAAATAGTCCAACCATTCCCCTATGCATTCTTTGGCGTTGTAGACTGCCGGCATTTCTTTCTATATATATATATATATATATATATATATATATATATATATACATATATTATATGCTACAATGTGCACGTGTAAACGGCACGAACAGTTTCTGAAATTTGAGTCACTGTTGTGTGCTTGCGAACGGCTTTCTGCTCTGTCCACACGAAAACATGACTCTTGGAAGGGACCAATGAAAAAAAAGACGACGCAGCAAAGCAACTCAGGGTTTCTTTATTCCGAGTATACGCTGGAAAGTTTAATGTAGAGATTAAGGGAAAGCTTAGGACTGGGCACTGGTTAAAAATTTTCATCTGATTAATCGGCAGGCTTTATGCAGCTTATTGATAGATTAATCGGTTGCGTTGGTTTAAAAGGAAAAGGACAGAAAACCATTTTAATAATATTCATAAAATATATAACAGCAAATAATTACAATATGCTCCCCTGACTGTTCGCAGCTTTTTGTTGTGGTTCCAGGAAAAGGAAAAGGAAACAAAGCGCTCTGGGGATTTTATTGAGCTCTCCAGGGAGCTCGCAAGCATGAAACGCAGTATGTGGGAAGGGAAGCGGAGGTGGAGCGAAAGAATAAAGCGGAGTGTCAAAGCGACGGAGAAAGAGAGAAGTAAGAAAGAAAGATGGGGCTGAGTCAGGCTACACATCGCCGACATTCCAGATGAGCTGAGCAGATCATCATCATGGCGCTGATACGGGCGGGGCGCTTATCACCGGGTTTGTCACCAGCACTGTTTCTGGAATCATGAACATTGGCACGCACCGTAATTTCAGGGCACGCGGACTAATCGTTGTTTACTTACGGCAGGGGTGTTACGACGATAATTGGAACAACTAATTTTTTAGTTGCGAAGCACCTTAGGACCTCGCTTTGTCCGGGGCTTGGCATCCCTGTGCACAGTGTTGCGCATGCGCGAGGAGCATTGGATTGGATTGGATTGAAATGCATTGGAATGAATTAAATTGAATTGTATCGGATTGGATTGCATTGGAATTGGAATACTGTACACACGTGTTGTCACTCATTTACATGCGCGAATGGGCAATGCCACGGGTGATTTACGGTAAGAACGATCCCCAGTGCTTCGCCCACTCGTCATGATTCACTTCGTGGAGATGCGGGAATTTTGTTTCCTGATCGAACCACTGGTTGGTTCGCACTCATACTTCACGTGAAGGTCGAATTTTGTGGTCTATCTTGTTTGACACCGGGAATAACGACGGTAGGTACCTGTTTATACTGAAAGTAAATAAAAACAATTCTCCACCCATGGGGAAATGGCGGTCGATTTAGACGTGCGAGCTAGTGCAAGCTGATCTTGGAATGATGGCTGCACCTGGGGTATGCAGAGCGAAACGGACGACAGGGATTCACAGTCAGAGCTGTTCGATGGAAGCAGTTGCGAAACTCGGCCTAAAAGAACGGCCCGTGCCTTGACCCCTTGCAACTTTGGATTGTGCGTACGGTGGCGCCACTGTGGCCACCTCACCCAGTATAAAAAAAACGCACTAATTATTCAAACTGACAAGTTAGAGTTAAACTTTATTTTAAAGCTTCATAATTCGTTATTTTTGCACTTAAATAAATTATTTATTGCTTTTAGAACTGCAGTTTTTATGTCGCGATTGTTTCCGCGTCTGCGCTACTCCCTCGACTGATTGGCGTTTGTGCGGACATTCTGGCATAACATAGGTCTGACCTGAAGTACTAAATTTGCAGTCGTCATCATAACGGAGGTTAGGGCTTCAAGAAACAAGACACACGACAGAAGACGAACAGGATGGGCGCTACTTCAACCGATTTATTACCAAACTACATCTTCGCATATATAGCACGCACGCACGCACGCACGCACGCACACACACTTACGCACGCACGCACGCACGCGCGCGCGCGCACACGCACACGCACGCGCGCACGCACCATTCAATACACAACTCCCAAACAATCATCGCAACAAATACATAGATAACACCAGCCTGTACACTAAGTCATACTAGATAAAATTCTGCCTCACAGAAAAAGAGAGCAATGCCAATTCATGTTCCCGTGCTCGATCATTAATACACCGCCCCGCCTGGCCGATTTAGGCCTTCCCGCACGAAAGCGGAATCTCATACATCACACCGGTGCAGCATTTCACAAATGGCCTCGCGTGCTTCTTATCGCATGCTCGTTTCTGCGCGGCAGAAATGCAAGGGCACAAGGCAGACAGCTTCCTAGGTGCAGAAAAGACAACGGGGATGCCGTGTTTTTTTGCAACCTTCTTCATAATGACCTTGAACCAAGTAACCCGGCAGCAAGTTTTATTTTGCAGTCGTCGCTCACCCTACAGCACACTGCATGCCAAAACTAATCCAGTAGCCGAATCATTTCAAGCTTGCGTAAAGCCGTAAAAGCGAATTTTAACTCCTGTTTTTGCCGCCGGAAGACCGCAGATCGCGCGGAGCAGACGACTTTGCGCAAGCGACGACGCATCTCGCTGACCACACGACCGCATTTGTTTTACTACTCTTGCCTCGAATGCATACAAAACACTTGCATGGTTGAACACATTAGGCTCCTTCGGCGCAACAACTTTACGTAAGCGCCCAAATACGATTTTTTGCCCAGGTCATGACGTGACGAAGCATGTTGTATAGTTTATTTTGTCACCAACAGATAGTGCTGCCGTACGGAAAATCCAAAACAGTGGACCAATCATAGGGATGGTTTTCGATGCATGGGGCCTGTGGGGGGTTTCGCAACTCCTATATCAAGTAACTCTCTGTTCACGATAGGAATGAGCCGAATGAGAGTAGCAGACGATCAGAAAATCTTTTTCATCCCTAGTTTACGATGATCACAAATAGTTGGATAACAGCTGATACGAATCATAATAAAATATTCCCATGGTTCATCGTTGCCAATAAACGTTGCATTTGTTTTCTCGCCTGCTTTCACATTGTCTGATCGTCTGCTGCCTCGTTTGGCTCCTTCCTAACGTGGAAGAAGCCAAATGACACAATTTTGACATATTTAGTTTAGCCATAGAAAATCTCAGAATTGAAAACGTGTCCTGTATTAGAAAATTGGGAGTTATTTTTGATCAACACCTACACTGGAGGAAGCAAATTTCTAGCGTATGTCAGAAACTTGCTTTTCGTTGCTACATACTAAAGAAGGACCGTCAACACTTTCCCTTTAACATTCTCCGCTGCCTATACTTTTCATTATTCCCTTCTATAAAATTTACTGTAATCAAACGGGGGGGGAGGGGGGGGGGGTAACATATGCGACCTATTTAACTCCTCTTCAGCGACTACAAAAACAAGCGTTAAGAACAATAATATACTCTCCCTTTCACCACCCAAGTGGCGTATTATTTGACTAGCTCTAGTGCATGCTCTCCTTTACATCTCTTCGTGGTTACAAAATTGCCCTTTTAATCAATAGAACGGTAACTTCTAACTCTCCCGTTCCCTTAACCTTGCTTTCTTTGCCGGCTAGTACGGCGAGACAGGCTACAATAGGAAATTTCAACCTTCCTGTTTGTAAAAATGTGTATGGTGAACGGTTGATTGGGTTCTTCGGTGCGAAAGTATGTAACGTGTTATGAATTGAAACTAAACTTGCAAGAAAAATATAAGTTGACGTGTAAAATGTTTTACTTGTATAATCAAGATCCTTAGTTTTCTGTGCTTACATAATTATTATACGTTGCTTTTCACCGATTTGTCTTGCTTTGGAATCCAATAACGCTTTATTGTATGTGGACCGGACACTAGCCTTTGGATATCGGTCCAAATAATTGTTGTATTAATTCCCAGCAGCATTCAATAAAGTTGCCTTATGAAACTCCTTAATTGAGGTAGCAGGTTATCACAAAACCTTCTTCCACATTTTGTGATCGTCTGCTACAGCATTTGGATTCTTCCTGCCGGGGAAGGAGCGTGAATCCCCATCGTCGATTTCGCTCTGCATACCCCTGGTAGCGGCGTCGTTTCAAGATCAGCTTGCACTGGCTCGCACGTCCAGATCGGCCTCCATTTTCCCATAGGCGAAAATCGTTTTTATTTATTTTCAGTATTAATAGGTACGTACTGCCGTTGTTGCCGGTGCCAAACAAAATCGACCACAAAATGCGACCTTCGTGTATAGTTTGAACGCGAACCGAGCAGTGGTTCGCTGAGGAAAAAAATTGTGTTCCAATTATCGTCGAACACCCCGTACAACAGTGAAAAGGTGGGAGTGCCCGCTCGCCGTTTTTCGTTCTATGTATATTTGTATTAGGAGTAGCCATTTTCCCGTTTGTCCTGGCTATCCGCTTGCGGTTTTAATCACTCTCTTCTCTTTGCATACTTGCATCGTTTTTTGTTATGACGTAAGGTGGGTTATTTCAATCCGAATATCACTCTCAACACGCTGGCATAAATTTAAACATTGGACACTCGTTCCATTTTGCTCATGTGACTCAACCGATTAACCTGCTAAAAAGTCAATCGCAAATAAAGCATTAATCGATTAATCGGAAGGTGTATTTATCAATAGTCCACCACTAGTTACGATACGACTAAGTGGAAACTAATAATAGTAACAAATAACTCGTAATTACTTCTTGTTTCGTGGGAATAATCTATACAATCTATACGGGAACGCGTAAAACAATAAGTGACGGGTGCGTTAAGGAACGGGGCTATGTGGGGAACGGGGCTATGTGGGGAACGAAATGAAGCGGCCGCCACCCCCTTAAGGGTGGCGGCCGCTTCATTCCGCAACCCCTTAAGGGTTGCGGGTTAATTCTAAGGAAAAGAATTACACCATCTTCCCGTAGGGGAACCCTGAGTAGTGTGCGAAGCAGGCATGGAGTCGGTTCAAGTGCCCATTAGTTTTCAGTTCGTCGTTTCCGTGAGGTTTAGGTACGTAGCTACCGTTATATTTACCGTTTCGTTTCCGTGGTAACTACCACACTTTTCACTTACCGGTACTACGAAATGGGAAATTGCGTTGAGCCCATGGCTGTTTCGCATACTACTCAGGGTTCCCCTACGGGAAGATTGTGTATTTTTATTGGAGGGGGGTGGGGGGAGTTAGAGTGGAGAGGCATTAAAGAGAGAGAGAGAGAGAGAGAGAGGCGTTGTACGTGGTATGAGTTTGTCTTTATTTAAGCATTATCATCATCATGTTCAACGTAGGTGACGTCGAGCTGTGGTTGGCGTTCCGCTTTGATTATGACCGCCTTATGGGCTGTGAAATGTAAAGTCAAGGGCTGTTGTAATGAACCCTAAAGTTTCTGAAGATGAGGTCGATGCACATTCCCCGGATGGTTGTGGGTGCTTGTAATTACGGCCCGCCGAGACTCGCCGACGCACGCCGCCGCCGACGACGATGAAACGTCGAAGGCGCGTGAAGCGTGCTCGTCTCGTGCCGGCCCAGGAAGACACCGGCAACACTGTCGCTCCGGGCGTTCAGCAAGCCGAGCAGCGCAGTGGGGGTGTGGGCGGCGCAACAACGACAAGGGAGGGACATAGCCCCAACCATGAGATGCTTCGCATTTAAAAAAGCCCCCCGCTGGTCGCCACGGACGAGTGGCTACTATTTGACTCTCAGCTTTTACAGTCAGTGGCGTGGAGAGTGACACCGAGCCTTGAAATCACAACAAAACACTCTCTGCAGGCACGGCTAGGCAGTTCAATAAAACATGTTACTGGGCCAGTTGGCTTTTCATCTCAAAATATCAAACTACGCACACGGACGGGACGGAGAACGCAGACTCACAACTATAGTTCACTGAAATAGACGAACACAAATACATACCCTGAATAGCACATGCACACAAACGCATCTTTATCACACAAAAGACTGGTTTAAATATTTGAATTAATCTCCCCACAAAGGTATGGACGGTTCACTGACGCATTGCTCGCCATTTTGGCGAATGGGCCTCAATTAGTTTTCTTGCCACCTGTTCTCGGCATCTTCTCCATGCTTTGGTTTGCTTCAGGAGCGGCTAGCATTGCTTGCTTTCACACGCTACGCGATGATGCGGAAGGTGCGAGCCTGTTTTATTTTTCACAGATGTTCTCTCAAGCGGTCAGTTGAACATCGGCCTGTTTAGCCGATGTAAAACCTCCAACATGTGAGCGTAATCATGTACACCACCCACGTGACGTAGTTTACAAGCAGGGTGCAATCATAACCGAGGCAGGAAGCTAATTACTCCAAGAGAGAAAAAGACAGCAGAGGAATGACGGGGGGCGTTAACCAGGGAAGCGTCCGCTTGGCCACCCTATACATAAAGAAGGGGAAAGGGGGATGGTTAAAGAAATAACCCCAACCTTGATGATAGGTTGGGATTAGTTTCTAGGAGAAGGAACCCTTCACTCCGGAACTCGGTGGTGATGGCGACGAAGAAGATTAGACGAGAAGGCGACGAAGACCGGATGAAAACAACAGAAAACTGTATTTGCATTAATTGTAGGAAACGTTATTTAAAAAAAAAAGTGACAGAGCATTGTTGTCTTAGAGTTCGCCTGACTGGTTACACGCTAGAACTTGTCCTGGTTGTCTGTCTGCAGGTGGGCCCTAGTGCGCAAAAAACCCTTTTACGCGCACTGAGCACGGAGGCTCGCTGTACTCAAATGGGCTTCTAAGGCTACAGCCAAGTTTGCTGCTGGCCGTCGAGCGCACGAATTTACAACTTCGTGCGCAATGCACGTCACGCTGCAGATCCGAATCTGGTTGGTAAGCCACCTTTTCGAAATAACCAATCCTGAAGCCCCGCGCTCTTTCACCGAATTTCCCAAGTTTATTCCTCTCCCGCAGTGGCGGTCGCCGGCAGGGAATGTTCTCACGGCCTGCGCGTTGAACCTTGCAGGCGTAATGTAGAGCAACAATGAGACGCGTATTGGCATCGCAGGTGTGCGGCCGGTGTCCCCGTGGCTGTGACATTTCGTCACCCCTGAGGTTGCGTCATCCAAAGACGTTGTGGATGGAATTTGCGCTCCTCGCAACGCCATTATGGACGGCGGCTTGCACAAAGAACGGACAAGCGACCCCAGCGTGCGCGCGTGCCCCCAACTCGCATTTTCGTTACACAAGGCGTCAGCAGCCCTACAGGCATATAATATGGGGCAGGGGCAAAGAGGAACGAAAGAGGAGAGAGAAGAAAAGTACAAAAAAAAACCATGGACAATAAATCGTGCACCCTTCCCCGTCTAACGACGACGATGATAGAACGCGAAGCTTCCTCGTGATGGATTCTGTGGTTGTCCAATCCCACATTGCGAGTATGTGCTACTCTAGAGGTACGCCCCGCTTTTCTAGAATACCGACAGCGACTCTCGTGTGAGCACTCCGTAGGCCTAACGTTTTAAATGCGAATGCATTTCTTAGTCGGGGGTTGTCGTGCGTCCATCGGCCGGCGTGCGCCCGCAGGTGTTATCTCTCCGCGCTCCTCCTCGCCCCTAGCAACAGCTGTGGCGCGCCTAGCAACCAAAGCAGGTGGTAGCTCGGGCGGGAGTAGCGGATGGCAAGGGGAGAGGAGGAGCGCGCTCGGGCGTGTGAGGGCGCTCGCATCGCGGAGCTCGGGCGGAGTAGCGGAGAGTGAGTGGAGAGGAGGAGCGCGCTCGGGCGTGTGAGGGCGCTCGCATCGCGGAGCTCGGCGGTGCTGATGAATGAATAAATGGTTACGTCACACTCTCGTCTCTCTTCATTAAGTACGCCATTAATAATAATTACTCGCACCGCACTCATCGGTGCACCCAACGCATTCGCATTTCCGCACGATTTCCTTCGGGGAGGTGGGGGGATTCTTTGATTCTTTTGTTTGTTGTGCACGGGGCCAATCGGTACCTGCTGCTTGCCGTTCACTCCGACCATGTCGAAATGGAGCAATCGGATGGACACCCGGCTTCATAAAATGAGGGACCCAGGTTCGATTCTGGTCACAGGAAGCCTTTTTGTTTTTCTTACACTTCACCCACGATCATTCGTCATCATAGTCAGAGAAAGTTGGCTTTCCTGCAGTGCGTATTGGCGTACAACAGAATCAGTGCGGACACTAGAGCTTCGCTTTAAAATGGGGCATAAATGTGAGCAGGTAGACCGACTAACTAGGCGAATGAAGGACGACGTATGTCCGTAATGTCCATATAGCTGTACAGACAAGCCTGTGGCCTTCAAGAAGCGAAGGGAGGCTGTTGCAACTTTTTTGGCGGAGAGTGGTTGAGAGGTGCTGCTTCTACGTTGTGAAGCGGGCCCAGTGGCACAGGTGTTGGTTTTTTCTTCGGTAACATGCACTTCACAAACAGGAATGCTATTACCACAAGCAAGAGTGAGACTTTGTGGGCGATGAATCGCAGTGACTTTGCTAGCCGAGAGCGCTGCAATAAAATGCCGGCCAACTGCGTTCTGTCAAGGGCATAATAAGTTGTTTTGTCAACTGGTTCATTCCAAGCAATGCCGCAGTGGCTTGGGAAACACTGGCAAATTATATTATACCCATGCCTGTATAGGAGGGCAGCAACGAGTTGTTCATGTAGGCCGCATCGAAGGGCAGACTGGAGGCACTGAAAAACGGGCATAGGATCTAGAAAAATGCAGCGAATTTTTTCGGTGATCCATGCTTTATGAGTAGAAGAGTCTCGCGGATAGTTGTGAGTTCACAAGTGGTTGATGTCTGTAAGCTTGGCATTCGGAAATGAATGTCGATAGATCTGGCTGATGCGGTAACAGCACCGGCAGAACTTAAGGTTGTGTAGACACAAAAAACCAGTCTCTGTGGAATCCATGTCGAAATAGCGGAAAGTGCTGTTGAAGACGTACGGGAACGGGGTGGAGGAGAAGCTGCTTTTTTTGCCATCTCTGGGATAGTCAGATGCACTTGGGGCTGTGGCAGCTATTAAAGCAGTGACGCTGGTCGCGTAGCAGGCGTGTATCTCAACGGAAGGCTTCCACTGTGAGGGGCCGCTACTTTAGAAAACCATGCCTACGGTCTCATTGAGGTGTCATTGAGTTTGCATTCCTGTTGGTGATGCACCGTGACGACTACCGACAAAAACTTCGTAGCTAAAAACCCTTTTGTGTTGAAAAATGAGTCTCCTCCACCCTGAAACCTTCCGCATATACGGAATTATGGGAATACGGAGTACTTTACTAGTATCAAACAACGCCGCCACAAAACGAGAAGTATATTTGAGGAACACATGAAAATAAAATAGTGTATACCTGTCGGAAAATTTGACACCGTTTTTATGTCTGTAAGGTTAGTAGAGCCGTCAAACCATTGGCCGTATGAATTGAGTGTATACAGAGTATACGGAAAACATACGGAGCGTGATTTTCCTCATTATGGAAGATAACAATACGAAAACTGTTCTTAATGCGTGTTTTTAATGCGTGAACAAATGTTCTTAATGCGTGAACTCATATGATTCCCTTGTTTGTGGAGCTAATATTGTCACGAAGCCAGGGACAACGCAGTTGTTTTGGAAAAGAAACAAATTTATTGGAGCGAACTTGTGCTCCCCTAACAACTCAAAAGAATACAGAGGCGGCGAAGCAGCGGTCAACAAAGTGACGTGCGTCGGCGAACGTCGCAGAATCGAATGCCGCAGCGTCTTCTGTGCAGGCTTTTATCTTTCAGCCCGAGAGTTTCTGGAACCGTCGATTCACATCCAGAACATTGTGGATCACAGAAGATTATTCGGGGCTAGTGGCGTTAGGGCGAAACACTCTGCTTATCTGAATGAGATAGCCCGTGCGGCATAAAAATAAAGAATGGAACACGCGCTTCGCGTGGGACACAGAAAACAGATCCGGGCGCGGCCGGGCATTAAAAACAAACAATAAATAAACAAACCCGTACATGGTTCGCGGCAATATCTACTCTAGTTACGCTTGGGGGCGTCATACTCCGTATGAACTCCGTATTCTCATAATACCGTATATACGGAACTTTTCAGTAGTGGCTGTTTAAAGGGGCCCTGAAAGGCATTTTGAGCACACTAAATGAACTAGCGCAACCGTTAGATTGGGTCGTCAACGTCCTCTGTGCCAAATATGACTCTTTTACGCGCAGCGGAAAGCTCACACTTTTGTTGCAAAGTTTGTCGTTTTTTCCTCACCCTTTCCTTCGTGTTTTTGGACGCCGCCATCTTCACATGTCTACATCATCGATTCCCAGATGTTCGTCATGAGCTAGAAATCCTGCTATTGGGCGGCTTTTTCACGCACTTCCGGCAAAGAGATGAGTCGTCTGCTCAGCGTCGGCTCGCCGGCTGATCTGCCAGCGGAGTGCCGGAGTGTTTGGGCATTTTACGACAAACGAAACAAGTGTAAAACAAACGCTTAACCGTTTGTATTGAATGCAAAACGGCCATAACACAACATGGATATTCTATTACCTGAGTACGTTCCATAAAGAAAGCGTTCAAGCCCCGTGGCACTTCTTTCGTGCAATCGCAGAGAACGCCCTGAGCCGAATGCCCGGGTTTGACGCATACATTTTATTCAACTTCAAAACAATCCAGAGATGCGTTTCTAACGAACACAACGTCACAACATGCGTTGAAAGTCCGAACCACGATTGACAGAGGATGGGTTGCCTCCTGCCCGTCGTAAATTCGGTACTCACCTCGCGCACGGTTTGTGGGGACGAACAGCAAGTCACTTAACTCTGGCGCACAAGCCGATGGCTTTTAGCCACGCACACTGCACATACCCCATGCGAGGTTGAGTCGTACGTCGCTCGAGAAAGATTATCCAGACCATGGGAAGAACTATCCACCCGCCGAAGCACAACGTCGCATTTCATCGCGAAACAAAGGCGTCCACAACACACACACCATCGCCTCCTGTAATGCCAAACGCATCTCGCACTTCCCAATAGGAGTGGGTGGTACGCCTGCAGTGCCCACATGTCGTGAGGTGGGGCCCCAAGCTGAACCGGGATCACGGAACCGTAACTGACTTCTGGAGCGGTTTGTGCCTTGTTGCCAAGGCAACCGATGTTTGAGATTGTCAAAGAAATGGCGCTCGCTTCAGCGCTAGAAAGCTCAGAGCCGCGGCGGAGAATGTTTTGTTAACGTTGCCGCTCTCCACCACGCGTCGCCCCAAGCTGAACTGGTCACATGATTGAAGCGTTTTGTGCACGGGTTCTGTATCGGTTTAAAATGTCTTTTTCACATGCCGCCGGCAGGAATTACCACCGCCGCAAAATAAGACCCGGCACCAGCGGGGCCACATCTGATACGGCGCTTTTTGGATAAACAGTGCGCGGTGCATCAAGGGAACGAGCGCACGACCCTCCCCGTGCGGCTGCGAGTTCGCCGCCGATAAAAAGTCATGTGCCGCCAGCAACGTACACCGCGAAAGGGCAAGGCCAGGCCGCCGCATACATGCGGCCAGATTTTTCGTTCGCTTTTCCAGCCTTGAGCGGAGTGCGTGCGGGATTCATGGTGTCAACAAAGCTTGCCCGTAGCAGACGACAGTCTGAGCAGCGCAATAGCGGAAGTACGCCACCGCTGCGGAGCGCAGCATCATGGGAGGCAAGGCTTGCGCGCCGTCAACAGCAGAGAGTAAGTCGAAAGGAGGAGGAAACTCGGAGCGACGATAATGCGCGGTTTTTGATTTACGATTTCTCAGCTAATACTCATCGCTTTAACAAAATTCTTGCGGGAGGAGATTGCAAATACATTGCTTTATTTGGGTGCATGTACATCCATGCATCGGCAGAAGGTATTTCAGGACCCCTTTAAGGTTACGGGGCTGCAGCATAAAGTATGGTGCATCACTGCCGAAGGAATTGCCTACTGAAGTAATTACGTAGAATTTCAGATGAGATTATGCTGCACACGCCTATATGCCCACCTGAACAGGTAGCCACATGGTCCGTGGTGTCTCGCCGGATCTGCAGCGGATCAGTTGCAGGAGCGCTATGGAGCTCCTGCTGGACACACTCAGCGCTAACAGAACGAGTAGATGAGATGCCACCACCACCCCTGGCGTGTAGTGACTACGCTCCCTACAGGCAGAACCCATGATTTATGGAGATGTGCACGCGTGTGCGTCGATCTGTGCGCCTGCGTATGCCTATACGTTCGTTCGCCGGCGTAAGTACGCATGTGTGCGCATCTTTGCGTGGGCCTGTGTGTGTGTGTGTGGCTCGCGAAGGCGTCTCGGATATTATCACGCCCAGCCGGCACTTGGTATCGGTGGCGGCTGTCAGGAAATGAGACAATTGATTCGCGCCTAGGCTGGAAGCATGCCCGAGTCTCGGAGAGCCGCCCGCCAGTTGCCTCGGAAGTGCTTCGTGCGTTCTCATTTCTCGGTCCGTCGGCTAGCCCGGCGCTGCCGATGTGGATGCGGAGAATGAAAAGAGAACCCAATAAAAGAGAGCAAACAAAAAAAAGGAATAAAAAAGAAACAGCTAACAAGAAAAGGAATACTTAAGGACGAAAAGTCTGCGCGGAAAGAAAGAACGTGAAAACACGGAATTCTCTTTCCTGGTTTTCAGGAAATAAGCGCAAGATTGAGAAAGATGAGAGACCGTCAAAGAGCAATAAGAGGGGGTAAAGTAACCGAAGGGAAGATCACTACTAGGAATCCCCCCCCCCCCCCAAAAAAAAAAAAAAAGAAGAAGAGAAAAGAACATGAGAATGTTAGCTAAGGTTGGTCGCTCAAAGAATGGAACAGCAGTTACCCACGCAGAGAATCCGCTCCACAAAAGTGCAAAAAAAAAAAAAGTGCGAGTGCGCGAATCTCAGTGCGCGGAGAAAAAAAAATGACACTAATCTTTCGATTTTGTATTTACGCTCGCCGTACAAAAGCTGCTCTTCGGTCTTGGCACTCCTCTTGACGGAGACTTTTGATTAAAAAGTAACGCGAGTAGTGACGCTGAATGCGACGATGGACAGCAGCGGCACAGGGGAAAGGAATATTGCTTCCAGCAGGACAGAAGGGGGCGATCGAGTGAAAAAAAGATACGGCTCGCCTTACGCCGGGCGGACGTGAATGGGCCGGATTTTTGTACATTCTGTTCTCTCGCAACCGGACGGCTTGAAATTTTACCCTGAATAATGAAACTGCTGTTTATGGAACGACACCAGATATCACACAGGCAGAAATAAAGGAGTGCTTGAATTGGCCGATGGACAAAGGAAAACACTCTATGCCTTGAAAATGCAGGTAACACATATGTCTTGACAATTTTTTCTCCGACTTCATGAATTATGACCGCGTTGTGAGCGGCGAGAAACGAAAAAGGAAGCGTATGATACAACTTCGACGGTGTTTTTTAGCCGTTAGCCATGAGGAAGTTCAAGACGTTATGGCGCATAAACAGAAAAAGGTAACAAACTTTCAGCGCATATTAAAAATAAAAAACAAAACAAAAAGGAGGATAAGGTACGCTTATCAAATGACGAAGAATAAAGATGGGCTCAAACGATTACGTTCGCCATTGCGGAAAAGTCGCAAGCAAATGTGGCAAACCAACGCATTGTTTACCCGAGAAGAACAGCAAATGTCCGAACGAATAAAAAATTCTTAGTTGTGGTTTTCTGATTGAGGTTTTCTACTGCTTCTGCGTGAACTAGAAAAGTAACGCAAACATTCTTAAGGCTCCCTTTCCTTTCTCTTTCTGCGGGTCAAACAGTGGTTAGAACTCCTTAGAGCATGCGTCGTTGATTAGGCTAGTTGTAGGCTTTATGTAGCTTCTTAAGTTGGGTATTACGTTTTAATGGTGCATTCCAAGTTCTTGAGTCCATTAGAGGCACTCATACTTTATTTCAAGAAATTCTGGGTGAGTGAAGAATTGAATTACGGTAATGTAAATTACACTTCATAGTAATAATAAAAATGATACCAGAAAAACAACATTTTTACCGCCTGTTCCACTAACTTTCCCGCCCCATTGCAACAGGCGGCGCCTACATATTATGTGCCAGAATAGTGGTCAGTGTTTGCCAGTTTGTTTCCCTTCAAAGTTTTTTTTTTTTTTTTTCTCAGAAAAAGTTGGGGCCTTTGAGGGCGCCGCGAAGGCATTATTCTGCAGCAGGTTCTAGAAAGGTCTGCTACCCGTCCTCTTTATATATCGTTCACGCACCCTGAGAGTTTGCTTAGTGGTCCATTCATTCAGTCGGTAACACCAATCACAGTACCTTCCATTTCGAATTATTAGAGGTAGATCTCGTTTGTGATGAGTTTTAGTGATCTCTTGGGATCTTGCTTATACAATGGTACGAAGTTTGTACTACGCAACGCAGCCAAATCTGAAAGTGATAGCAATAACTTGAACTTCGGGAAACTTCTACTTTAAATAAAAAAAATATTTTTGAGGATGAGCGCGTGCATCATCACAGCCACTATTCTTGAGCATTTTTTTCATTTTGAGAGGAAGATGAGAGAACATTACGTGCTTTTAGAAGACACCTTTAGAAGACGACTTTCACCTACTTTATAGTAAGTATCAACCTTTTTTGTCAGCGCGTGTGATGCTTGTGGAACATGCTCGCGATGCTACATCTTACAGAGTGGACATACTCGCCGACTTTATGAAATCACTCAGGATGGGGATTAAGGGGATTTTCCGTTAAGGGGATTTTGCCATCATATGGGAAAATCCCCTTAATATGGGAAAATCCCCAAAGCGTATACAAAATTTGTTGTTTGGGAGTAATTAAAGCACCAGAGAAAGCAACGCACACTACACCTCGGCCGTGCAGCCAACAGCGCTTTCAAGGTCACCGTTTTAACGTCGGGTGGCCCTCGGCGGCTCGCGCCAACGGACATGCTTCCCCGTTCGCGGCTGTCGAAAACCTTCTACAAACGCAGAAATGCGGTTGGACTTTGCTGACACGAATGTCCGCATAGTATTTGAGTCAGCATAACCTACGCGCATGAGCGTTCTTAACAGAGATTCCGTACGAAGTTTCGTCCCGAGGAAAAATCTCTCGCCGTGGTGAATACTTCCCTTATCTCTATCAAATGCACTTGCGGTGCTTCTGCAGCTTTGTTTGTATTGCTTCCATTCTTTCGGATGCTGTCCTCACGTACAGCACGGCAAAAACACCGTAAAAGTGTCCGACACCGACCACTGAGACTACGTAGTTACGAAACACCACCCTAACGGCCACAACACAAAGGACGCTGCGCCGGCGAAGCCCGCAGCCAAGTGAAAAAATTCCACTCCGCTTGCATGCCGATTTGCATGCTTGCATGCCACTCCGCTTGCATGCCCGCACGTGCTTAGCGTTCACAAACACCATGGCTTTTCAACCGTTATCGATGTGGCATGGAGCCTTTCATTGTCTGGGGTTGGTGAAGCTGTGGAGAGTTTCGAAGACACTGGTCAGAGGCCGTGTTGCGATTCTGCTGATTACAACAGTAACGTTCGCAGCAGTTTACATGAATCTTCGAAAGGCAAATGGCACCAGCTAGTGAAATGTAATCAGGTATCCACGAAGGAGGCCATATAGTATTTTATGTAACATGGCCGCAACTGAGCACCTACCAAATACTCTGGAAGGAATCACACGGAAGGCTCCACGCAAAGTTGGGATGCGCACAACTTGTTTCTATGGCTCCATTAATATGAGTTGGACTATTATCATGTATAATTGGGCTATGACCCAAAAAGCGTTCCCAAAATGGAAGCTGGAACAAAATGGAACATGGAAGCCTTAGGCTTGGCCGCGAACGTGACAGGGAGAGACCCCAACCAGGAAGACAAACGGAACGGCAGAGCCAATGTCTCCCAGATGCCCCCAGGGATCCCGACATGCTCCACATGTTCCGTGGCCTGAATTCTGTTTTCAACTCCCCCCCCCCCCCCCCCCCCCCCCCCCCTTTGGACCACGCACCATGTCACATGAAGATACTCAGCGACTGAAAAGGTACCGCAAGAAGTGATTGTTGTAAGAATGAATGCTTAACGGAAACAAGTTTTCCTGTTGCTGAGCTACCTACGGTAAAACGTACATTTTAAGATCGTCGAGCATGGAAGAAA
Organism: Haemaphysalis longicornis; assembly: GCF_048455015.1. Classification (NCBI taxonomy): domain Eukaryota; kingdom Metazoa; phylum Arthropoda; class Arachnida; order Ixodida; family Ixodidae; genus Haemaphysalis; species Haemaphysalis longicornis. The sequence continues at coordinate 24,237,761 of NW_027526361.1, forward strand.
CACTTGACGCACTTACTTGAGATAGCCATTACTTAAGGTACAATGTATGCCACGTTTAGAGAGGGACAAAGCCATCTTACAGCACCCAGATCTTCATATTTATTTTTGCTTAGCCATTAGCATAGACAGTAGTGCGAAAAATTCCATATATACTCTTTCTTTGTTGCACATTACACTACCTGAATTTTGTCTCTTGTACATAATCTATTTTCCGCAATGCATCAGTTTATTATGCTTTAACTACTGATGCTAATTTAATGATGCACTCAGGCTGGCATTCTTGTTAACAAGGTGAGACTATTATCGTTCCTAGACAACGCAGTGCCAAGTTTCTTCAGTCTACGTGGCCCTGCCGGTCTTGAATAGCCAACCATTGTCCGAGCGCAGCACGGGCGAAAGTGGTTTAACAAGGAGACACCGCATGCTCCAAATTACGGAAGACTGCTTTATTCGCTAGCTCGATCGAACCCTTCGATGTCGTGGTTAGTGCGCGGCAAACACGAGTAATTGTTTCTCACTACGCCGGACAATTCGAGTGTCTGCGCTAGTTTTTTAGATGCTATTAAAATAAGAACAGGAAGAACCCTGCAGAAGAGAAGTATTAGAGCAAAACTGGGACATTGAAAAGAAAATCGGGCAGTGAACTGTCGGATTGAGTTGCCACGCTAATTGAATTCTGCTGCCCGGGCATGCTCCGACGGACTGCAGGCTCGCAGGCTTTCCCGCAGCGTCCGGGGTGCTGTACCACTACGCTAGTTTGCGTTTCTTTGCACCAACTCAGTGGGTTTTGCTTGAATTTTTTTCGCCGTTTTTTAGCTCGTTATAGCCGCTTTATTTATTTAAGCCACTCTTCTTTCTCCGGTCGCGGGTTCGAGGGAGCTGCCCGGCCACTTTTTCCTTTCTTTCCGTCTTGTAGCTCTCCTGCCGAGCTCCCATCGCTCGTCCAAATATTGAGCAGCCGGGAAAGTCAGCATTCTTGAGCATCCCGGAACAAATGTGCGGCGACGCACTCGCGGTCGCTCTGTTTGCCGGGAGTCAGCCGGGGGCAGAGAGCGCAGCCTTTGGCGTCCCCCATTCTTTCCTTTGCGATTCGGGCGGTACTGCTGCTCTGTGTCCTGAACCTCGAAATGTTTTCGCAAACATTATAAACAGGATTGAACCGGAAGGAAACAAACCAGCCCCTGCCGACTTCATCTCGGAAGGCAACAGCCTACGCGTACGCATTCCTGGCGCTGACTGCGCGCACAACAAGGTAGAAAGGATTACTCTGGGATGGAATCCTAAAGCTACCAGCTTTCTTTTGTCTATCAGATTTGTCCTAGACAAGAGGTGGCTTTGATGAAAGGGTAGCAATTGGGGTTGTTCCCGCAATAGATCGAGGTCCTATGTGGGTACAAAAAAATAAGATTTCAGGTTTAAGACATATGGTCTTAGGTTTAAGGTTTAATTTTTATGGTTGCTATTTCAGCAGTGTGAGCCATCTTCGCGCTGTTACGAGGTAAGCGCAGAAAAATAGCATCGAACTGGCAACAATGTCGAAGGAGAACACGAACTCACAAAAGCATAAGTTCTTCTTAAAAAAAAAAAAAAGTTTATGCAAAATCTATAGGCTGATCTTTAAGCATGCGTGAGCATCACACCCTTCTTCCTCGTAAACTTGATGTTCGATAATGCATGCTGTTGGGCTAGTTGGTTCATCATACTTATACGTAAAACTGCGCATACGGACGGGACAAGAAAAGAAGAGACAGGACGAGCGCAGAATCACAACTAGTTTATTGAAAAAAAAATTGAACATGCTAATATACCCACACAAGCACATGCGTACACATGTCACCATCCTTATCACATGATATAACGGTTTTAAAATTCATACTCATTTCCATACAAAGATATGGATGGTTCACTCACACACCGTTCACCATGCTTCCGAATGAAAAATGCCTCGATTAATTCCCTTGCCACCTGTTCCCGGCTTTTGCTCAGCACCTTCGTCTGAGCCAAAACCGGCTCGAATGGCTTGCTTTCACAAGCCACTCAGTGGTGCGGTAGGTTGGAGCTCGTTTTGTTACGCATATTCAGCTGGTGTTCCCTTAATCGGTCGTTAAGACAGCAGCCCGTGTGCGCATGTGCTTGTGTGGGTATATTAGCATGTTCAATTTTTTTCAATAAACTAGTTGTGAATCTGCGCTCGTACTGTCTCTTCTTTTCCTTCCCCCGTCCGTATGCGCAGTTTTGCGTATGGTTTGATGTTCGACGTAATGCGCGCACCTTTCTCCATCCTCAGAAGTACGGCCCATGGCGTTCCCGTGTCAACCGTGCTTTTGTACGTAACCGTCTCAGTGGCCACGTTTCTTCGCTTTGGCGGCGTCACTGGCTGCTGGTCGCTCCTCTCGTTGTCCACCAGCATCGCCATTTCGTCGCCGCCATTCCCATTTCTTCCTCTTTTGCCGCCCTGCACTGGGTGCACGGTCATTTTGAAACGTGTAGAAGCGGTGACGGGAATACAAAGACCTGTCGAGACAGCGTGCCCTGGGCGCGTGGGCACGAGCCACGCTTCGTCTTGCCGTCTTCCAGGCTACGTCGCTAGCGGTGCGAAGGAAGCCATGCGCTCTCTCGTTCCATGTTCTTCTCTGGCTCGGTCGATGAATCGACGACGAAAATGTTTGCCGACATGTCGCATCTATTGCTCATGCAATAAGAAGCGCAGCTGGTATGGACGAAAGTCAGGTATGTAGCTTTTGGTAAATGTTAATTGAACTGGTTCTTGAATTTAATATGAAAATAGATTTTTATTTGTTGTTTATTTTAATTTACGTATTTATTAATATTTTTGTTCATTTATCAATTCATACATTTTTATTTACTTACTGGAAACAACGGCTGAGAGAATCGATACTCTGGGTAAAAATGTAGCGTCGTTTCACGTGATTAGTGCGCGATGAGCTCGAGAGCACGGTGGCGCCCCCTGTGATTCTCGGTTATTCTTAGCAAGGTTACAGTTGTGTTAAAGGTGGATATTCACATTCAAAGAGGCAGTGACATACGCACAACACTCAATTAGTACCGAATTAAAAAAATATATGCTTGTTGAGCAGACTAATGTAGTAGAAGGGAAGTAAAAACCGCAACGTTTACCTGTACTCATTTAATGTAGAGTAGAAGCCAATCCCGTGGAGGACAGCAGCCCTTCTTGTGGTCAGCTGGGCTTGCCTGATGTCGTCATGGGAGCGGCTACACAAGCTTATGCATCGACAAGCTTCTCTCACTCGGCAGCGGCTTTGGCGGGTTCTCGAAACTATTTCTTTGCCATAAGTTTGGCCCATGTATACTTGCTATTGACATAAATGTGTTTTCGTGGATTTAATTGTTGAGTTTAACGTGCCGACGCAACGCAGACGATGAGTTGCACCGTATTGGAGGGCTCTGGGTTAATTTTGACCACCTGGGGATCTTTAACGTATGCCTAAATCTCGTACACACGAACGTTTTTGCTTTTCGCCTCCGTCAGATAACTGCCTCCGCGGCCGGGAATCGAACTCGCGTCCTCGTGTTCAGCTGCGCGACGCCTGAGCCACTGAACCACCGCGGCTGGTAAATGTGTTTTCGTCTGCAACGCCACTACTGCCGTTACCTCTACGATTTCTTTCACATTTTTTTGTGTGTTTCGGGCCACTATGTCGAAAGTAAGCAAGAAACTGCAGATTACACTTGACGAACTCAAGAGTGAAATTAAAGAGGAGTTGACTGTCTTTCGAGAATCATAAACCAGGACATTGGAACAGAACTAAGGAAAATAAACCCCAGCCCGAAATTCATTGGTGAGAAGTACGATGAAAGGAGGGTCGACCTAAAGTCAGTACTGGAGCAAAATAAACGGTTGGGCGCAGAGAATGTCACCTTAAATGAGCGCTGTAATGAACTAGAAACTCAAGTGATGTCCATTAAGTCAGGGCTTGTTGACTGAACAAAACTAAAGTAACGCGTACGTTGAAATTAAGGTAATACCTATGCGCGACAAGGAAAACCTGTTTGATATCCTAACTGAGCTAGGCAACTGTCTTGGGGATCCCATTTCGCCCTGCGACGTAAATGTATGTCATCATGTGGCGGTCCCAAATGACCGAACTAGTAAAAACATTATCGTTCAGTTCATTCGTCGGCTTTAACGTAATGCTGTTCTTGGACCGCAAGGGAAGCGAAGCTGAGATGCGCAGAACTTGGGCTCAATCATCCTACACCCATCTTTTTCAATGAGCACCGGTGCCCAGATCGGAAACGTTTGCTGGGACAAGCCGTCGCAAAAAAGCGAGAAGCTGGCTGGGAATTTTTATGGGTCCGCAGCAGTAACATATGTGCTGGCAAGTTCGAGAAAAGCAACGCACGGAAAACCGACAGAGCATCGCATCTAAGGAAAATGACGGAGGCCGTGGTAAGAGAAAAACTGAACATAAGGCAAACAAGAGGGGGGAGGGAGATGTCACGAAGTGTGCGACGCTGCAAATATTTATGATTTTGCGAACAGAAGCGCACTAAGGCTCTTGCATTTAAATTGTCACTCAATTAATAATAAGGCCGACGATTCACAATTAGTTTTGAATTCATTCAGGTTTTTTTATATCATTATGTTCACTGAGACATGGTACCACGATGACTCTAATTATTTTCTTTTAAACGCCTACGCTCACTTTGCACGTAACCGACCTGACCACCGGGTGGAGGTATATCTTTACAAATTGTAAATACTTTGGTTGCAGCAGAAAATAGCAAACTCTCGACTATTACGTCGGACTTTCGAACACTCACAATTGAATGTGGTAGATATGCATTTACTGTACTGTACCGCCCACAAGAGGGTAAATTAGATTCCTACTTTTCCATGCTAGAAGCTCTTCTTGATTACGTGTCTGTGAATCAACAAATTCTATATCTTTGCGATGACATGAATATTGATGTTAGTTGTTCGTCTCCCCCACAACTTGAGTTAATCAACTTATTGATTGATTGATTTTGATTGATTATGAGGTTTAATGCACCAACGTTAGAGAGGCGATGAGGCCCGCCGCAGTGGATGGCTCCGGATTTAGTTCGACCACCTGGGGACCTTTATCCTGCGCCAAAACCTCGAACACACAGGCGTTTTTACTTTTCGCCTCCATCAGGAAAGCGGCCGCCACGGTAGGAACTCGAACCCGCGTCCTTTGTGTCAGCAGCGCACCTCCTTAGCCACTAAGCCACCCCGGCGGGTAGCTTGAGTTAATCATGAGAACGAAATGCGGTCACTGACCAAGTCAAGGTGAAAAACACAGAGACGTTTCGGAACCCGTACGGGTTCCTTGATCACAGTTCCTTGATCACAGTTCCTTGAGTGTGATCAGGGGACCTGTACGGGTTCCGAAACGTCTCTGTGTTTTTCACCTTGACTTGGTCAGTGACCGCATTTCGTTCTCATCATGATACCTGACCAGACGAACTTTCGTCGAACTCTTGACTACATATCATGAGTTAATCATGTTTATTAGATGCATATGGTTTTCCTAATATCATTGACGTGCCGACACGCATCACATTGTCGACGTCAGCTGTACTCGACCTCATCATAACGAGCACCGATAAGCAAAATATACATTACGGCACGCTTGTGCGCGATATAAGTGATCATCTACCAAAATTTGCCTGTGTCAACGGAGCCGTTTAAATCCAGAATGCTAATGGCCTCGCTTACGTTATCAGAGTATATACGTGAACCTTGAATGCTTTCAAGATAAGATTCAAACAATAAATTTGGAGGGAGTAATGTCACATACCGACGCGGGTAGGGCTTCCGAAGCCCTGCTCGACAAACTTAAATCTGCTGATGACAACTCTTTTCCTTTCTCGTACAATCGAAAACAAAAAGCACCAAAAAAAAACCACGGGGTACTGTGGATTTGCTGCACAAAATCAAAATAAGACTGAAATTGTACGAGCAATTTATGAAGTCGCACGACCTAAATAAATTACGTGCCTTGAAGAAATATCGTAATCATTTAAATAAAGAACTAAAAAGATAAAACTCGACTACTTTATTGGAGTTGTCACTTTTACCTGCAACAAGGACTACCACGACTCATAGGGTCAATTGAACTACGTACTCAACCTCCGATCGAGAGTGTCACCAGAAAATGAAAGACACTCATGCGAACGCGTAAGACTTGAAGGTAGCGAAGCTGTACGCAACCTTCATGACCATCACGATGGTTTAAGGTCACGATTGCAGCCGATGCTTCTTCTTCGCTGCCGCAACGACCTATACTCCATCTTGTTGCTTTAAGTGTGAGCTTCGTTCATTTTTTGGAAGTGATAATCATCGGACATCACCTTGGAGAGGCGTACGCTATGACGTCTTTCTTGTTTCGATTAAGTGTTGCCACGATTACGGCGAACGCTGGAGTTCTTTTGCTTTGGCCAGTCTTGGCCGATCTCCCTAAGTGGGTATGCTTGGCTTGACAAACGTGCGCCAGAGACGCTGGGCGGTCGCCGCTGGGCACGCACCCACGAGCGCTCGGTATTTTCTTGGTTGTTTTTAACTGCCGGCCGGTCACCGTGAGGAAAGTGCTCACGTGCGCTCGGCATTTTCCTGATATTTTAGCTGCGGACACGAAACTCTAACGGTTTGTTAAACAGCTTCGCTATTAAAAACAACTGAACATGCGGGATCAGTTCTAAGGGGTAAAGCTCTTTCAGAAGAATTCGGCAGCTTCTTTATATACCTTACGTGACCCTTACTCTGCTAATCTATTTCTCCTGCGGTTACGCTTATCAGGCCACAAGTGTGAGTGAATCATTGTTCATGTCTGCAACCACTAAGTTCAACAAATATACAAGAATCTCAGTCTCAACCAGCAGGGCGTACGACATCAGTGGTGTTCAAATTCAGCCATTTAAATATGTAATCGACCTCCTAGCCCCGTTGTTGGCTTTCATTTATAACCTTTCACTCAGTAATGTGTTTTTTTGAAGGCAAATGCAGGTGGCGAAAAGTGTTGTCATGCATAAATGTGGAAGCATTTCTGACTTTTCTAATTACAGACCAGTTTTGATCCTCCCAGTATTATGAAAGGGCTTAGGAAAGATCATTTACATCAGAGTATTTTAACGAAGCTCTCCTTGCTTTCAGAGCGTTAGTTTACTTTTGGGATAAGCAGATCAATAAGACGGCCCTGCTGAAAAAAAAAAGTTATGGAGTTCAAGTCAACTGATCTAGCTCTCGGGATATATATTGATTTTTCAAAAGTATTTGATGTAATTAATGACACAATTTTATTGGAGAAACTTAATCATTATGACATCAGAGGCGCTGTCGTGGCCTTTATATACGGTCACACTTGGAACACCGTCATAAAGTAGTAGCTCACAATAAAATCCTCTTAGACATGCAACCAATCGTGTCTAGTGTTCCGCAAGGCAGTATTTTAGGCCCTCTGTTGATCTTTTTATATATTAACATTTTTTATAGTTACTTGCCAGGTAACCTGATAGCATATGCGGGTGACATCAGCGTGCTAGTTTCTGAGAGGACAGAAACAGCATTGTCAGCATACACAATCAGTTTCTGGAATATCTTCGACAATGGTGCAAAAAAAAAAACTGCTTAAAAGTAAGTGCGAACAAGACAAAAGCTGTAATATTTCAAGCGAAAACCAAAATTGTACATGATGCGAATCATCTTGTGTTTGGAAATACAACCATTGACATTGTCTCAAACATAAAGTCCTTAGGCATAGTCGTTTCGGAAACACTCAGCTGGGGTTTACAAATCGACACCATACGGACTAAAATGAATAAAATAAACTGTGTAATATGTAAACACAGGAACTCTCTTCCAGCAGGAGTACAGCTAGTTAAACACAATCCTTTTCTTCTTCTAGCATATTGTCACACTTTGTGGGAAACAACCACAAAGAATATTTTAATGTTACTGGTAGCACGAAAATGTAAATGTACCCAGGTATGCGCACATGGAACGGTATTTCATTAATTATCATGTACTATAGGTACATGATACTCACATTATACGCTTTTAGATTGCTCTGCATCTACAAAATAGCAATATCAAGAAATAATCAGTCATTTATTTCCACGCTTCAGCTCATACGCAATGCCATTTCTTATATTGTGCGCTAGCGCCTGGCGTGGTCATTGCCGTTTTTTTTTTTTTTTTTCACCCACCGCGGTGGCTCAGTGGCTAAGGCGCTGCGCTGCTGAGCACGAGGTCGCGGGTTCGATTCCCGGCCGCGGCGAACGCTTTTCTGATGGAGGCGAAAAGCAAAAACGCCCGTGTGTATGAGATTTCGCCGCACGTTAAAGATCCCCAGGTGGTCAAAATTAATCCGGAGCCCTCCACTACGGCGCGCCTCATCGCCTGCGTTGCGTCGGCGCGTTAAACCCTACAATCAATCAATTGCCGTTTTTCCAAACAAACTATCGCTTATAATAATTGTGCTATATTTTACCATTTTATTTAAATCGTCTTGAAAGAAATGTCCAATCTGCTTTGAAAAAACTTCAAAGAAACAATGGACTGGTGTTCTTTACCTTTAAGACTCACTCTGATTGATAATTCTGAGTCTGCATAAAACTATTTATATAGTACCAGTTTGTACAGACAACAATCCCCTTATGCTGTGTGTGGAGAAAGGGACGAGCCGCGGAGCCCCTCCCGATGATGCCTTTAATCGAACATACTTCTCATGATGATAGTGGTGCGCGAGAGAAGGATATCCACTTATTTCACAACACTGTGTTTTATGATGTACTTTTTTATTGTTTCATGTTATGCTTTTTTATGCTCTATGCTGTGCACTTTTTATGCATGTGCTATATTGTGTATTTTGGTGCAGGTGCGTTTTCGTGACTTCTCTTTATCCCTCTGAGCGATAAGCATATTACGTATATAGGACAATTGTGGTTTGGCCCATGTATGAAGTTGATGGAGGCGAAAAGCAAAAACGCCCGTGTGTACGAGATTTCGGCGCGCGTCAAAGATCTCCAGGTGGTCAAAATTAATCCGGAGCCCTCCACTACGGCGCGCCTCATCGCCTGTGTTGCGTCGGCGCGTCAAACCCTACAATCAATCAACCAATGTATGAAATGAAGGTCATGCAGTCGAATTGGGCGGCCGGGGTCTTCAAGCTGCGTTATTTGCAGCTTGAAAAAAAGTTCATTCCATGCGTCCTCTCTCCTACTGTACCGCAGCAAGAGCGAAACGAAGTTCAATTTATGTCAACTTACGCCTGTTTTACAGCGAAGCTGTATATGCGTAGACAAAACGTCCATTCGTGTCAAGGAGGGTACCTTGTAGGAACCGGAGCGCATGCACGAAAAAAAAAAACTAGTTGGAGAGCAGCTAAGAGCAAGAGGGAAGGGAATGCCTGGGTCTTTACCTTAGTAACACGCGTTAGCGATGTGCATACACTCACGCGGCGCAGGCGTTGAGTGCACAAACTCGAGTGCACACGCGCAAAGTGTGACGGCGCAACGTTAGCGGGAACGTTATGCTCGGAGAGTAGCGCCGCGAACAACGCTGGGAGTCCACCCGACGCCGACGTGCTGCCATCACTCCAGATTATCGGGCCGGCGACGCCAGCGCAGGCGTCCCCGTCGGGCCGGCCATGCAGCCCTTCCGTTAACAATCGCTTTGCGAAGCCGCATTGGCGGAATTTAAATAAGCATTGCGATAAACCACTGATAATGTGTCCGGGTCTTCATTGCTCACCGTTAAGGGGCACGTAAGGAGGCGCAAAAAGGCGCAACACAGTCCAGAAACCCTTCAATAAAACCGCGTGACAAACTTTAAAAGAGACACCGAGGCCGCCCTTTTCAGCTTCGCTGATCAACGATCTCTACAAAGAGTAAGGACCTAACATATTTTTATCTCCACTTTGACGCAAGCGAGGGTGCGTATGGTTTCGACGTCCCATATGCTACATATGTTTCTCTAGCACGCACGCGCATCATCATGTGTCACATTCGCAGGAAGTTTAAAGGGAAAAAGGGGAGACCAGAACTTTCCAAGGTGAAAAAGTTTATCTTTAAGCGTATAAATGAACATTACGGAAGATGAATAAGATTCATTGGTCATTAATCGCAAGAATTCGAAGTACACAGCTGAGCTTCCGTAATAAGTGCGTGAAATAATATTCGAATTTGTCAAATGGAATAAAATAAAACAACTCAAAATGTTTCTCAGATACTATTTATGAAATACTTTTCGTTTCTATACACCGTTACAATTAGGGGCTTCTTTGTAGCCTAAGTGTCGTCTTTCTACTTTGTTTCTGCAACCTTTTTTTGTTTGGAAAACCATTGTCGACAGAAAAGGCTCAATGTTGTTCTTTTGTACTACGATCTTTTTTTATGTTAAGGATGTTCAAAAGCGGAAGCTCTTTGCCAGCGTTGTTCAAGGAGGACTTTTTTAAGAAGCGCCCATTTCTGAAAATAAGTGGAACAAGGGGCTCGTGTCTACTTGAAGCGGACAGAAACTAAAATAGACGGGTGGCTTCTCGCAAAAAAAAAAAAAAAAGGAAGAAAAACAGAAACGTACGAGGCATCCTAGTAAGATAAATTGAATTTGTTCCGGATATGTGTCCACCCCGTGGAGTACGTAAAAGCCAGAGGAAAGAAACTGGACGTACACGACGAGAACCATTTTTTTTTTAGTTTCTGCAAGGCGAATGCAGCGACACGCTGCGTTTTGTCGGGACAAGTGTACGACCGTGCTCGAACTCTGGTTTCGTGTTTTTGCTCTGTGGAACGCTGGTACCCGGTAGGCACGTAGACGTTCTAAAAAGAGAGACGGCGCAGTACAAGCTAACACTTGTGAGGCTAAAAAATTTCATAACTTTTCTGTTAATTTGATACCTGCTCATGAAAACGCAATTGTTTACATAATCACGCGTCCACGCACTCTCTCTTTTCGAATACATGACCATCGTTTTCTCCCAAATCGCTCCAAGTGGTTCCGTGTGCCCTTTGCGCGGAGCGGTGGTGATTAATCACCGGTAAACAAAAACAATGCATGTATGTATTTTTCTTCTCTTCTGGTAACGTCATCTTAACGTTCTGTACCAGCGGCAGGGGACACATCGCTATGCTAAGTTGACTTAGAATGAGGTATCCGTTTTATGCTTCCGGGTATCAAAGGGCCCGAGTAAAGTGTGCTAAACGTCATGCTGTAATAAGTAGATGCAGTACATTTCGTAGGTCAAGGCTTCTAATAGCTTGTGTTATCTAAGACAGCGAGTAACGGAAACGCTCAATCTGCCTTGGCGTTTATCATGCTGTGCAAATCAAGGGGACACTAAAAGGCGAACAAGTTTTCAATGCGAAGCTACCACTATCTCTACACTTCTGCTGGCAAGTCTCAACTCGTAACAGGAACTAAACTCATGCCGTGCGTAAACGGAGCGGCAGAGCGCACTTCATCACATTCGCAACCAGGCAATCACTTAAAACATATTTCGAAGTGCACGCTGAAGTCGGCATGACGACAGGGATTGAGCCGTAACCTGTTTTTAGAATTCCTTCTTGAGCCACTTAAGGTGGGTCAAGAGGTTGGGCTTCGCGTGTGAGAACCGCGAAGGGAAGAGGAGCTCTTTGAGAGGAGACGGCGTCGTGCAGCCGCCGACCGTCACCGATTCGCAACGGAGGCGGGCGATGACCAGTATCGGCGCTACAAAATCTGGCCCCTTTTTGCAGGCGACAGTAACCGCTATGTATGTCTTGAGACGCACCTTCTACTGTGAAAAAATGCGCCTACTTTTCTTTTGACTGCAAAATTTCTGCTTCCTTTGCTGTTCCAGCCGATATTCGACAACACGCGCTGTTTCCTAAGAACTAAATACGTAAACGTGCGCTTCTCTCTCCCGTTCCTCCTTCAATTTGGAGACGCAAAGCAGCACGTGATAAATGGAAAAGACCTCTGCTTCACTCTCATCCTGCCGTCACCTGCTGCTCCCCTGCAGACAGTGTATAAAGTATGAACAGAAAGCCTACAGCTAGCTTGGTCGGCTCGCCACTTCCACCAATACTGTGCAAATTTCGCCACTGTTCGCCGTATGCATGTACATTGGTGGTTGGAAGCCACTATCGCACTTGTGAACGCCGTTAGCAACACTTGGTTCACACTTGTTGACCAAGGCAAAACGCCAGAACAAAGTCAGAATTGAACAAAATCGTCCGCGAGTAGTTGTGAGGCTGCCTGTTTTTTCACGTATGTTTAATTAACCATTTCAAATTCATTTATTTGATGAATAAATGATCGTACACGAAAGTTCCTTTAATAAAAACTCTTAAATGAGCTCCACCAATCTGTTTCGTTTTTTACGATTTGTGATGTCACAAATCACAGTCGTGACTAATGTCGAGGCTGCGGTTCCGAATTTCGGGATTTTGGCATTTCCTTTTCAGTAAAACATTTGAAGTGCAGGAAAATTATTGTCTCCCATTGCTTGTTATATTCTTTTGGGTTTTATGAAACCCAAGATGCCTGTTCTCTGATCAATTAACATGTAATTCTTGTAAAAAGGAATCACATGAATTATGTGATTGCTTGTATTTTGGTTTGTTAAACTAACATGTTGTGCATTGTGTGTCAGGCCCCCTGGCGTCGTAAAGCTGCGTTTAAAAGCTTTTAAGCCACCGTGGCCTTCAACATTGTAACATTGAAAATACATATGGCCTTGCCGTTTACTTCAACGGTGAAGTTGAAAGAGAGAGAGAGAGAGAGAGAGAATAAACTTTATTGTTAGCAAAAGGGTTGCGATGGAGCTATTTTAGCTCAGTCGGAGTGGTTCCTTAATCACAGGCTCCCATATGCTTCCCGAGCCTCCTCGCCCCGATGCATCAGCCGAAGTTGGTCTTCCAGGGCGGGGCTAGTCAGCAAGATCTCCCATCGCTCATCCTCTATACTGACGGAGTGAACAAGAATTGGGGGGGGGGGGGGGGGGGGGGGGAGGGGGGGGGGGGGGGACAAGAATGCACAGTTAGTTTTGTGCATTCTCCGATGGTGTGTTTTAGGGTGCCTGGTTTTGAGCATAGGGGACATTCTTTTGCGTATCTAATTGGAAACATGCGGCTGAGGAGTAAAAGGTGTGGGAAAGAGTCTGCCTGTATTTGTCAATATATTGACTGTTCTTCCCGTGATAGTTGAGGATGAGGGCGCGGAAGGCTTCTTCTGTTCTCCCTGTAATGTTTGAGGATTCCTGCATATTTTGTTATTGGGTGCATCCCTTCTTCCGTTTCCTCTGTGGCCCGGAGGTTTAAGTCTCGGGCCTGTCGATGGGCGAATTCGTTGCCCTCGATCGAAAAATGCGCGGGTACCTGAATGAGTTCGATTCTTGTTTCCGGGGGTTTCCCGCGTGTCAGTTGACTTGAGGCGAGGTTAAGAAACGTGATTTGGGTTTGAGGTGAAGTTTGAGTTGGTGACGCCATTTGCCCATTTCTGCCGTTAACCCGCATTAGGGTATTGCACCATGCTTTGTAAGCAAGAGAGTATGCCTCTTCCGCATGATACTGAGTGGGAAGCGAAGCGGGCGGGTCCGAGTATGCTCATGACGGTCAGTGTAGACGAAACACGCGACAAGACAAGCGTGTCGTCCCCACTCTTCTTGTCTCGTGTTTCGTTTACGCTGGTGCTCACGCGGATGTTGCAAAGTGGAGGTGGTCGAACAGTCTGACAGTATGCTCGTGTGTAGAGTGACTGCTAGAGACAAAAAGCAGTGGATTTCGTGCCCAGTAACGGCAGGGGCATCCAGATAAAGTTTATGTTAAAGGTAAGCCCACGAGGGTAAAAATAATCCACGGGGTTAATTCCTTTTTTGAAGCTTTGATTGGGTTTAAGGCTTAAATCTTTGAGAGAGAGAGAGAGAGAGAGAGAGAGAGAGAGAGAGAGAGAGAGAGAGAGAGAGAGAGAGAGAGAGAGAGAGAGAGAGAGAGAGAGAGAGAGAGAGAGAGAGAGTAAAACCGCTATATATATCGGGATACAGGTGGCGATGTGCACGATGACACGTCAATTTTTAAATATCGCTACACAAATATGATGCAACTGTCCATTGTGGGAAGATGTACACATGTTTTAAATGTGTTCAGAGGGTTCACAGGACGTTTTCCATCGCTGATTCCTCAAGAAAAGTAAACAGAGTTTTTGTTCCCAGCCCTTCCTCGCCATGATGTCTCCAGGGTCCCCGGAAGTGGGAAAGTTCTAGAGCACTTCCACGTCGGAGTCGCTGAAGTGCCTTCGTTGTAGCTTTACGCGCTGGGGGGCAGTGATCTGTTCATTAGAGATGTGTACTCGGATTGTCTACTCAAGTGAGGCTAACTGCTACAGTAAGGAGTTATCTGTCTCGGAGGCGCGAATTGAACTGCACCCGCAAGGCACGCGAAATGTTTGTGGGGCTGCCTGCACGGAGTTTTCGTGGTCTGTGGTCTAACGGAAAGTGTTTAGCAAGATTTTGTACAATAACTGTCGCAATGCCTATAAATTATATTCTCGCATGATTACCCCATAAAAGAATCACGGAACTAAAAAAATGAAAACGTGTTCGTAGCTTGAATAACAAAGTACCAAGCTGTTCGTTTTCTTGTGTTAGCTCATATTTAGGCTTTCTTGCACAGAAATAAATCCCCGCATTTATTGGTGTGCACGAAAAATGGAAATTTTTGTTTATTTACGCGCCCGAGTCAAACCTGACTCAGTGTTTTCGACCAATTAGAAAGAACAAAGTATAACAACAAGCTGAGAAACAACCAGAACGCATAGACTCGCGAGCGACTGCTGACAACTACGATAGCAGTCTCTATATCCAAACGTGCGCTGACTTCCCTTCTCTCTTTGCACGAAGAGGTTCGTATTTGCTTGTTAATTAACCTCCAGTCTGCTCGATCTGTTCTTGGGGAAACTGCGAGGTGTACGCAGCGCGCCATCGATTGCCCCGACTCGGCGAGTCACGTCATCGACCAAGCGGCGAGGTCAGGCATGCACACAGACAACTGCCATTTGCGGCCTGCGCGAAACTAATTCACTTGCTGCCAATCGGACGGCGCGAAGAGGAGTCGTACGCCGTTCCGGCCTCGAAGAGAGAGGGGGGGGGGGGGGGGCACGGGGCCAGGCAAACAGCGCTTTTCATTGGAAATCACTTACCGGAAACAATTCATTTTATCGCCAATGTCGTGGTGCCGCCGCTCCCAACTTTCTTCGCCTCCTCCGCCCTCCGCTGCGATGACTCGCGTTATGTCGCATAGCCGGGGCGCCTACAGTACAAGCCGGCAACGCGGCAGCGGTCGCGTCCCTTGGCCTTTTTGCCAGCCAAGCGGCCGCAGCCGACAGGCCGTTGTTCTGCAGAACGATTGATTAACGCGAGGCCCGCTAATAGCTGCTTTTCACGTGTAGGCGAGCGTTGCGGCCGGTTTTTACTGTCACGAAGAGATGAATGATTTCCGGAAAAGCCTGGCCGAACCGTCAACGAAGAGGACGAAGAAAAGCGCTCTTCCTCCTCTTCCGTCCTCCCAGATGTGTCTGCAGGGGATTCGGGGCTTGTGTTTGCCGATCGCGTTTCGTTGACAGCTTGGGGCAGAACGCGTTCACGATTTGCCCCGTTGATGCATGTGGCGAATTCGGGTCGCTCCCCCGGTGCGTCGGGACAAAGATGCGTAGAAATAGGCGCTGAAAGGCGCTGTCTTATTTGACATTTTTACGTTCAGTCGAACGTTTCCCGTTGTGCGCGCTGCGGCGGCACTAAAACAAAGCGGCACAAAGCTGAAATATAGCAAGCAAAGAAGACGTGCTTCCTTTGATGCAGCGTACAATAGCAACCTTCTTTTGATTAAACAGTCTCTTCTTGTAGATGAATTCGATCTCGCGCTACAAACGGCTAGTTTTCTGGTTAGCTGAGTTGGTAGAGTGACTGCTCCAGTTAGGCGGTGGTCCCGGGTTCGAATCATGAACCAGGACGAATCTTTCTTCAACTGCGAAGTTTCTG
Organism: Haemaphysalis longicornis; assembly: GCF_048455015.1. NCBI lineage: Eukaryota > Metazoa > Arthropoda > Arachnida > Ixodida > Ixodidae > Haemaphysalis > Haemaphysalis longicornis. The sequence goes on from NW_027526361.1 coordinate 24,253,780, forward strand.
AGAAAGCTGTACAGCCTTCCTTGGTAGCCGTAAGTCTGCAATGAGGTGGACACCAAACTTTCCTTCGAAGATGATCGTCGTTTGGCGTTCCTGTGGGCGACGCTAGCCGTCTTATGCTGTGGTCGGCGGCGCTCTCACCAACAGACATGCCTGAAAAAATATTCCATTCCCAACGGCTCACAAGGCTTAGGCAGTGCGACTGTAGGTCATTTCCACATAACATGTTTACGACGAAGCCGTTGACACCCAACCCCATGTATGCGTCCCACACACGCGTTCCCAGATTGTGGGTGGACGCCAAAACAGACTCTATAAGCGCCCTGAAAAGACCTTTCAATTAAGGCACGTTACTTGCCCCGGCAATTGGTAGTTTCAAATAACTCATCCAAAAAAAAAAAAAAAAAAGCCCATAAAAGCCAGTGTGAATATTAGAACATTTTACAAACCAGATATATGGCAGCATGTTACACATATTAAAATTTAACAAGCAGACTTAATTTATACGCGTAATCAATTCCAGCAAAAAAAAGTCAGACATCATTAACAACCAAACAAGCCAGCGTTGAAATATACGGGTGACCAGGTTTACCAAGCAAACTTGAAATCATTTTTTCCAGCCTCAACATTATACCTGAGGTAAAATTCATAGTTGTGTGCAATAAAAACCCTCCTATCTTGCTGTCAGTGTACTTGTTACCAAAGCGCTGCTTCTGCCAAGCAAGAAATGCAACTTTGTTCAAAGCAGAAAACTTGTTCAAGCCAAATACGCGCATTTGCAATTCTACTGGGGCATGGGTGTCAGCTCAGATACAGCGCTAAAATTGATCAACAAAGCCGTCTCCGTAAGTAAGCACTGTCACTTTTGGCATCCATAATCAGCAGCACTGCCATGAAAAAAATTCTCTTGAGCTGCCCTTGGATAATAATTAAAGACGTTAAAATGCGGCACCATTACTACATTAACAGTGTATATTCAAGGGCAGCCTGCGCTTTGTGCCAATGATAAAAAATTGTAAAGGAAGGCACGACTTCAGTGTTCAGTTGACATGCAACTTGCATGTATCAATAATTTAAACCTCTACATCAGACCTGACCCCTTCATGCCTTTCAAGAAAGACTTTAACTTCTACCAATAATTTAAAATCCCAAGCAGAGCTGAAAATTTAAAGTATTTCAACAGAGACTGCAACTTAAATGAACCCAGGCCACTATGAAGTCGCTCATGCTTTCCAAGAACTCCCTGCAAAAGTCCCAAGAACACTCCAAAGGCACATATGTATAAGACGATTAAGATGACACATGCGGCGAAGAAAATGACCACATCCTGAAGTGGCAATGAAGACGGCGAATCCACGATGTGTTTCTTGCGGGCAATATTTATGATGCCATTCTCTTTTCTCGGAATAACTGGGCCTCGAGAAGACTTAATGCTCTCACGTACATTTAAGGAAAGAACCGGGAAATCTTGTCATAAGGTGGCTTTAAATGAGTGAGTTGCTTAGGCCCTTTCATAACACACTAATTGATTTAAATATAAGTGATTTCTTATTTTCTGTTCTGGGAATGCTGCTGAAGATGCAACTCTGCGCGAAAAAATGTCAGCACAGGCTACCAATTGCATTGCTGTGATTCTGGAAACTCTCCCACTTTGCTGCCTTGGTGGCCTGGATATAAATAAGATTTCTTCTCCTTGAGAGGTCGTTTATTATTCAAATAATATAATCAACTTCGAGCATTATTTTTACACACCTTTTCACTGCAAAAAAAAATGTTCTCTGTACTTTATAACGGGCTCTCTAGAATGCTGTAGTGAGGCTGGATTAATATAACTTACAGTAAATTCTGTTTAACTTAACAACACTCGTAAAATGCAATCAAAATGTGTCCACTTGATGCTTCTACCGCAAAGAAATAAATGGCCGGTCATAAGAAATTATAAATATCGCACTGGGGCTGAAAAGTTTTTATGGAGGTATTTCAACATAAAATATTTCCCTCTCGATATGTGTGACCTGCATAGCGGCGTAGATGGAGATAACTAAGGCTGAATTAGGCAGTTGCACAATTGTTGTATAAATTCCAACTACAGAGAATTTAGTTGCAGACGTGACTTCCCGTGTTCTAAACGATTCCCTTTAAAAAGGAATTAACGTTGGTTTAGCCACCTGTCGAAATTCAATGCAAGCAGTTTTCATGCTACTCCTGTATTTTGGAGTATTATTGGCACTACGGGAGTATTAAAAGCGAGAAATTTAAATCTTCAGTTGCCAATGTATTTTTGCAGCAAAAACCACATTGGGCGTGTCCGCGGTGCCGTCATATCGGAGCAACAACTTTCAAGGTGTTAAAGCTAAAAATTTACAAGACGTAAATGCAAAATAGTGGTCTTTTTGACCACATGTTGCAGCATCCGAAGTACGCTCAATGTGAACGCGATGCCCGATATTGCCTTTCACGATAACTTTTTAAAAGTGGTTGCAATGAGCACTCCCGCAAATTGAGTCCCGCAAAAACAAAATGCCAGCTTACCCAACCAAAATTGAGATCTGGGTGCCAGGGCCGTCTGCCAGGGCCGTCTGCCAGGGCCGTCTCAAAGTGCAGTTCCAGGCAAGTTTTGCCAACGCGTTCCGAAAAGCTCTTACTGTCACATTGAACTACAGGTCAAGCTGCCACTGAAAAAATGTTTCATCACATTATTTATTATGCAACTACCTAACAACGCACCACAAAAGTCCCAAAAATGACAGTGCCTATTTACCTGCAATGATTTCATCCCGTACAAGAGCTTTCATGTGTTGCCTTGTTGGTAGCATACACTTCCAAAAAGCGGTTCAAATACGATTTAAAATGGCTATATGCATTTCTTGTTCTGTTGTATTTAGTGTATGTCCACCATACTGCCTAGAAAATAAACGGCACAAAAATATCAGAATAAATTTGCGCTTTCCTTTACGCAGGGAGCACTACAAAGTATTGAACGATTCCTGCTAGAATTCTTTTTACAACACGAACCCTGATAATTTTTTTTTGCTTAACACTTTGAGATATAAAAATATTTGAACATACTTTAGGCTCACCTGTCCTTGCTCTATGCGGACTGCTGAATATCTGTACAATATGCACCACTCAATTCGTACTCTTTTGTGGTTTATGAGCTCCACATGTGCACTCATAATCCGCCACACTCGCCACGACGGCCCCTCAGCATGCCGAAGATGTCTTCGGCCATAGTGATTGCCGCAGCCATGACTTCACAGGTTTTGGTAAGGAATGGAAATAACTTGATTTCATTTCTATTTTGCGGAGGAACAAAAATATTTGTCACAAGCTATCAGTGGATAGCCAAATGTCTCCACAGTCAGCCATATTCTGTTTCTGTACAGGTCATGGAGAATTAATACAGAATGTAGCAATCGCTTTCGCAGTATAATTTCTAAGTTCAAGGAAGAGCTGAAATGGAACAATGTTTGCTGCACATCATGATGCAATAACTTGCACCTAAGCGTTTTGAAAATCATTCCGACTCTCGGGCTGCCACTGACACTGACGGCATAAAATTGCAGGAATGTCTAATTCTTCAACGCACTTTGTGATGTTAGAACTTTTATAATAAGTAAGTTATCGCCATAAGCAATTATTCTGAAGTCTTACGTTACTACTGATATTGACACCATTCCATTTCTCTACACGTCAGGGAGCAAACTAAAGTTGACTAGTGTAAATAGAACACCTGAATTGATCAAAGGCATTGGAAGAAACATGAAACAACTACCTTACACAGAGCACAGATAAACGTAAGCAGTGCGGCCGCTGACGCCTTGAACGCACATCAACATTTGACGGAATCACGTGACCTACCTCTCACGCTCTCCTCGTTTCGTGCTCGCAATGGTTAAGATCGAGGATTCCCGGTTTGATTAGCACAGTAAATTTATGCTATCTCAGCAGACCAACACAACGCCAAAATTTCCATGAAAGTTTAAAAAATACGGATAAGTCTACGGACGCTCTGACAAACTTGCTTGGAATTTCAGCCTGTGCGCGCGAGACGATAGCGAGCGACTAACACGAGAAGACTTAGTACCGCCGACAGGTACAGCAACCGTCAATATACAACTAAGCAACACCACACCAAACGGAGACATGCAGAGTCGAGAAATTTGCACACCAGCAACTTTCTAAATAGCACTGGCTAACGTAAGCAGTCAGAAATGTCAAGCCGACTCCGACCCACGAACACATGATCTTAGGTGAATTACGCAAGCAAACGTTTCTCGCGCATGAACAACGGGCAGCGGAGCGCTATGTTTATCGCATAGAGATAATATACAGTTTATCGGGCACAGTGAGGAATGATGTCATTGAACAACAACCGTTTCGAGAACATAAATAAGCCGCACTGACCTTTTTTGCGCCTCTTGGCAAAACTGCACTTCGTCGAACAGTAAATATAGCCCGAGGATATGAAGAAATGCACTGTCTCACGACACAACTAAACTGGTTACGGATCCCCCCAGTCTAACCGACAATTGTTTTAGTAAACATCAGGCGCATCACGCGAGCAATCGAGAAAACCGCTATGGAACGCCACTGGTGGCGCTGCATGCGGAAGAACATAAAACTAGCGGAGGAAACGCTGAGAGATAGGGGCAGTATTGTCGTTTAAAATGTAGACGCAGTCCCGTTTTTAGCTCATCCTCATTGTACCCGTTGCAGTCCCACTTTACTGCGCATCAACGCAAACGGCCCTGCCGTGCGGCTGCCGACGCATGCGCATGGCTTGCGCTACTGGAGGGGTGGTCGTTTCGTAATGGTTTCGGCCAGATTTTTCTTCCTCCGTGGCTTGGGCGATGCGCGCTATGGCCACTGATCAGTCCGCGGAAGAGCTCACAAACTCGGCATCCTTGATCGATTTTATTTGCTTCGGAAAATGGGAATATTCATGATGGCGCTCACGTTGGAACAAAGAGCTCAGATATTAGCGAATTTAAGACATTAGTTTGGGCTAAAGTGGTTTCTCGACGCGGGCCGTGAGTGTGTGCGATAGCTGTGCATGAGCTTTGATGGCAGCTTTTGGCGTTGTTGTTTGCAGTGAACACAAAAGGACGCTGCTTCATGGACTGCGTTCTCTTGACAACAAGCCTTTCCAAAACCAATAAAATATACTGCGGCGCTCTTTGATACCCACGTTATATAAAACTACTTCGGTATAGTGAAGCAAGTGTGACAGCTAATTAGCGAGTAATAATACATCTGCCCGTGTCTCAGCAGTTTTGCCTCCTGATCGCTAATTCTGCAGGAAAACAGCAACCGGGGGAGCAGCAGGAGAAGGCAGGTCATTCGGTGAACTTGAATTAGTGTGACCAGGCACAACATGAAGAAAGGTAACACTGCGGATTTTTCCGATACTGCAATGCATAATTTGAAATAGGAATGCCATTTCAGCATTAATACATAGAAGGTAAGGCAGATGCCGCGTGGTAGATTTAGTTGTCCACGTTTTGTTCCATTCCCCTTCTGAATGGCACCCAGTCAATCATTTCCTACAAAGATGCTTTTGTTTTAGCTTATGGAAATTAATAGCCGGCAAGAGATGATAAACGCAAACGAACTTCTTAGCATACAACTACAGTGTACAATGTAAAATGTGACGCAGTCGGTTAACATTATGTATATAACGCATCACCGCATAGGGAACGTGGACTGAGTACCTATTTCACCTCAGAGTGTAGCCATTTATACATTCCTATGAAGCACTTAAAATTGTGCACATATTACACCACAGCGAGATGATGACTGAGCGTTGAAAAAGAACCGCCGTCACTGTGAAGCTTTGTAAACCAAGTGCACAACATGTTATAGCCTCAAAAAGTATTTCGTAATGAAGGTGCTCACGCAAGCAGCACGAATTGTTCAGCACTGTAGCAGTTATGGCTTCGCCCGAACGACAAAGGAGGAATGGAAGACGTTTAGTCCTTCTCTAATTCAAGTCAGGAGTGATTTTGTACTGCACGCCTCAAATTAGCAAAACATGATGTTCATGCAAGCGGTTTAGGCACCGTAGACAACTTGGAAAGGGGTTACTGCAATTTCTTCTTTTCCCTAAAATATCCTTCTCTCCACATTTTTAATGCTTTGTGCGGTGTTGGAAAAAAGTGGAACTGTGTTTTTTGTGAAAGGACATCACTAATAATACGTCTTAGCTGCCTTGTAAAAGCGCACTGTTGCAAGGCAGTGTCATATATCTCGGCGAAGTTTATTAAATTTTATATGTGGCGTGAGCGTGTATTTTGATGGCGCAAGCGCATCTTCGGTCAAGAAGCACCAAATATTAATGCGAAGCCTCGTTCCAATTGATGCACGAAACAGTGTATTCTTCGCTGCAGCGCATGAGTTACATCGAACAAGACACGAGCAAAAAATACACAAACGCACTATCCACAATTGTTTACTGAAACATAAGTGGAACAGTAACTGGATCCTCCGATAGCGCCTCCCCCTCTTTATTTAGTTCCAGATAAAAAGCACAAAAATGAAGAAAATAAGTGGAGGGTTCTAGATAAGATCCACTTATATATTTTCTTGTAGATATTTCTAGTTCGGATCAACATAAAATATGTGGATCATTCTTTTGAACTGGAACTTAAATGGAACCAGATTAAGTGTGTACGGAGTGCACACCCTTGAGTTGTGGGTATTCATAAAAAGGGGTGCGTACCTCCAGAGTAGCATATACTCGCTGTGTGGGATTGGCCAACCAAGGAATACATCGCGAGAAAGCTTCGCATTCAACCGTAGTCGTCGTCCTTAGACGGAAGGGTGCATTATCTGTTAAATACCCTGAGGTCCAACAGTATAGCCGCGAGTGGCAGAGCCTGGTTCGTAGCTCGTTCTCCGTGCAAATTGTTTACGGCCGCTCCCTAACAAGTGACACCAAAGAAAGCCCCCGGGAAGACGCCAGACGTGCTGTCGTTTCTGCCAGTGTACATTGTTGTGTTCTGACTCTGCACTGTGGCGCGTTGCGACGGCGTGCGCGATCGCGACGATACGCGGTTCGCACCAACCCCATGCTGCACCTAAATCATCACGCGCGTTCATGTACGGGCTTGCGTAGGGCCCACATTGAGATTTACTTCAATTTCGGGGTTTAACACTGACCGCATTATGCTTTAACAAGCGTTTCAAACACGTTTGACATGCTGTCTCGAAGATTCTAGATGACTTTTGAAGACGAACTACAGGATGCGCGATTATGTGCCAACTCGGTTTTACCAAATCGGTTTTGTCGGGATTGTGAAGAGCGGTTCTGGATTTGGCCATTTATTCGTGTATTAGGAGCACTGACACAAAAATTTTATGTTACACTTTTATTGCTTTTATAGATGCTTAATGGGCTGGCGAACCTGAAACAGCACTTCAAATACTTCAGCGCGCGATAGTTAATTACATTGAGTGGCCTGAAAATCGTTTGTTTTAAATTCCCGCGCTTTCAGCCCGAACGGCGCATATGACAGACTCCCTGCCTGACCTCACCGCTTTGTGCGGACGTCACCGGCGCCCGCTTAAGAGGGTGTTGCGCCCGCTCGCTGCTCGTGGGGCCGCGCGTATGAAGTGACGTCACGATCTTTTGACGAGCGCTGCCGCGTCACTTCTTTTGGCTCTCCCTGCTCCGTCGGCGCGATAAATGAGATCCAATTAAACTATGTTCTTCGCGTCGCAGGCCGCTCATATTTCACCCAGGGTATTCTGTTGAGTGAAGGAAGCGAACTGTGCAATAATATTAACGCCGAAAATTGGTGTCAGTGCTCCTTTAAAGCGAAAACCTTAAATACGAATGTTCCAAGCACGCGCGTTGTGAGGTTCAGAAAATAGCTGGTTCAAAATAAAGTTGAAGTTGCGCGAGCCGGGGAGCCTGATCCGGGGAGTGCGCGCCAGGAAAGGGAAACAAGTGCCGGACGAGGGTCGGAGGAGGGTAGAACCTTCTTCCGACCCTCCAACGTTTACAGATACAAAATGTATGTATAAAAGTTGGCCACACGTTCTATACGTGAAGTCTCGAGAGGTCAAAGTACCGATGGGGGCGAACGGGATTCTTCTGACGATGGCATGCGAGCGGAACGATCTTCAGAGGGGGCTGTCGAGGGAGGCTGGTCAAGTGGTGACGGGCGCGGCCGCAACATTAAGCAGAATGCTCAACACTAGATCAACAAAAAGCTCGTGGCGGTGGCGAGCGGGCTAGCGGAACGAGATTCCCGGTGTGCTGTGGGCTGGTCAAGTGGGTGAGTGGACGACTCTAAAGTTCAACAGAAAGTTCAAGAGATGGTCAACAGAAGGTACAACTAAACATTCGCCTTCGCATAATTATGAAGCTCAAATCCGCCCCGTAATTTTTTTTAACCGAGTCACGCTCCTAGAATTAATGATATTGCGTATATGAGACATGTGTAAATGTAGGGCGCAGCTAGGCAAACACGTTTTATTTTAATAAATGGATGTTTTCAAGGTCCGTAACTGGTTACGTAAGAAATCTGAAAAACCATAAAATTTTCCCACTCACGGCGAAGTATGACCTTATAAGTAACTTCTTAAAAGAAATGACACTTCACCTTGGAAGGTTTCAAATTATTAAAACACCGTTCATTGACTTAATGTCGACACAGGGTTGAATTTCAACAAAAAAATGCCCGTCTTGCCCAAATTCCTCGCAATGGGGGATCTCTGTTTTATTTGCTGATTGTCTGTAGAGTGCGAGCTTCTAACAAAAAAATGGAGTTTAAATTTGCTTGGAACCCGCGCCCACGCACGCACGATATAAGGACGCGCGTGCGAAGCATAGACTTGAAAGAAGTGAGAACGGCTCAATTTACCGGTTTCTGCTACTCCTGGCGGAGGACTCTTCTCACGCCTTTTCATCTCGAAACTCATCGGAAACACCTTTTTTTCTTCTCTCCCCCGGTGTGGCTTCGTTCTTTATCTACGGATACGAAACGCTCGTGCAAGAACCACAAGTGCAGCGGGAGCCGTTTCGCAGGAGCCTCGTCGTCCCGCGTCTGGCGAGGCGTGACATATTGACTCGCCTCAGCCGAAATAATTTCCGTCGCCCGCAGCTCTCGCCTCAACAATGCTGAGTCGAGAGCACAATAGGAAGGCGCTGAGTGGTGCCCACGTCCGCTTCGGGGCAGTTTACACGCTCGTCACGCCTGCACCGTCGCGGGTCTTTGCCCGGGCCTAACGCCTCGGGGCAGCCGTCGCGAAGAAAGAGCGCGGCTGAGACGCTGCGACTACTGGCGGCACTCCACGGACACGAAGCCGCTGTCTCTGATTAGTTCTCAAGCGCGAAACGGCGAGGGTTAAGCACCATTACTTGCCCTGAAGGAGCGTGAATGTATACTCTGAAGAATTATGAGAACTGTGTTTATTTTGTTAAGCTTCCTATGGCTGCTGTTTAGCATATTGGCAGGATTTTATAAAACCACACTTTTTGCTTAAAACTAGACATGGTTTAAGGGCCAAAAAACACGGACACGAGACTAGCACTCGCTAACTCGCCCACGAGCAAGTTCTTCTGTTTGCTTTTAAATTGATTCCCTATGTAATACGGCTTTAAAATTATTTTCTTTGGGCTGGTTAATGGCCTTTCTTTATACCATTTTTTATACTCCCGAGGCAACAACCTTAAATTCCTAAATAAGTGTTATTTCGAGAAATGTGGAGTAACACGAAACGTTAGAAGTTAAGCTGACGCAGAACAAATACGAAATGAAAGTTGCTTCTTGCATTTACTTTTGAATGAGGTGCGCTATAAATAGGAAATTGTGGAGGCTGCCTATTTGGCAACTTTGATCGTTGTACGTGCCGGGTGACGTATTGGTTATGTGTCTGCCTAATAGGCGCACACTCTAATTCCCCGTACGGCGTCTTCACCACAATGCCCCATAATTTTCAGTTGAAGTGGGCTAGAGTGCAAATTCAACAACTGACGAGGCCGAGCATTTAATTTGAATGAAAAGAGGTAGCTGCGCAGGTACATTGCGCAACGTAAAACGCCATTCGCGCCTTGCGTGTAGTCCCTGCACACATGCACTTTTTAAAGTGAAATCATATGCTGGGCCACGTCATTCGCAGACTTTGCACACTCCGTCCCTTCAATTGGTCACTGTGGAGCGCTGTGATGACACCGTACGGGGACTTCTTAGAGTGCAGGGACACGTACTCGATTCTTTGTCGCGGCGCCTGCATTTTTAAAAGAAACGGGAAGGAAATATTGTTTGTGTGCAAAATATTTTCCACAAAAGGTACGCATAAGCAGATTCGATAACCTACTCTGTGAAGTCCCGTATGAGGCACCTGATAGCCCAGGCGCAGCCCTTCGGTGCAGAAGATAGAAATGGATATTTAGCATTCTGGAGTGTACGATTCAGAGAAGACCTTAAAGGGACCCTGCAACATCTTCGATAAGCGCTTTCACTCATTCCTTCGCGTATAGAACCACTGCGAAAGCTATAGTTATCGCCAGCACAGAGCGGCACTGCGTGATTTGCTTGTCGCACCAGATACGCCTTCCATTTCAGCTTTGACCCGCCGCGGTGGCTCAATGGCTAAGGCGTTGGGCTACTGGGCACGAGGACGCGGGTTCGATTCGCGGCCGCGGCGGCCGCTTTTCTGAGTGAGGCGAAAAGGAAAAACGCCCGCGTGTTCCAGATTTCGGCGCATGTTAAAGAGTCCCAGGTGGTCAAAATTAATCCGGAGCCTTCCACTACGGCGCTCCTCATCGCATGTGTTGCGTCGGTGCGTTAAACCCTACAATCAATCAATCATTTGTACTTTGTTTTTGTGTCTTTTTTTCAAGTTGCTACCGAAAATCGTTCATTGCTGTAACTGATGGAAAACTAGCCAACAGCCGTCGATGAACGTCAAGACCGGGAAAGAGAGAAAAATCTTTTGAGTGAGTTTACAAGTGTTCTGATGGGTACAGAGCAGTAATTTTTGGCTGAGGTACTTTACGAACCACCCATCTGAGTACTGGGTGTGTTTGGTGACTACGTTCTGCAAGCACTTAAGATTTCGAAAAAAGCTGAAAAAGTGTTGCAGGGCCCCTTTAACATTTCAGCACTCAATATTTTAATTGCTAAGCTAAATACAGATATATCTTATTACAAAATTGCGTACTAGACTGAGGTCTCGCATGGTGATGTTAGAAGCAGTTGTGGCACAGAATGAAGAAACAAATGCACGAAGGAGGTGTCGTTTCCTCCCTGAGTCCCATGTAAATGCACTGTTTTTCAAGCTGCACGGCTATGTTAATCGCAAGAAATCCGCATTATTCTCAGCGCTAGCAACATCTCAAGTTCGCTAAGCTTAATGTATTCAATTTGCGAACATAACAGATTTGCAATAGGTTTGATACTTTATCTTCGCGTGTGTAGTTTTTTATTTTGCGTTTATGGCGACAGCTCTCCCCAAATGCCACAGCAAAATCTGTTTCAAAGATGTCGTACATATATTTCACAACATTTTATGCAGTATTTTTGTAACAAATTATTAAGTAAAATGCCACAGTTGCTTCCATTGTTCGTCAAAGAACAACAACATTTCAACCGTCATGGCATCGAAGCCAAGTCAGGGACCAATGTTGCCTACAGTGGCGACGCTCAGAGTTGGAAGCCTCACTTACGTACAGCGCCGTCTGAATTTTGCTTGTTATAGTTCGTGACGCTGTAAGAACAGTAAAAACAATCGTGGCAGGAATTCTAGTCATAACCTTAACCGTGTGTTCTGTTAGAACACAGAACTCGAGGTTGTAGAAATAGCACTTTGTACGGGCCTAGGGCCGAAATTCGTTGGCTTTTCTACCTGTCCAGGTAATCTAACCGCTGTACGTCTACCTTTGATGACCGTCTTCGCGCGAGTGGCGCAACGGAGGCCATTACGTGCGTTTTGCTTTTCGATTGGTAGTTTTTCACTCTTCGCGTTGGGCAAGTGAAGGGCTGCAGGGCCAGATGAGCGCCACAAATTCCCTGGCTAACGATCACATCGCGGCGCCGGTAACTCAACGCCATCAACGTGCTTCTTGCCTTGCGTACAGACGGCTGTGGCGAATGTACTGCTACTAGTGCGCACACTTACCCACATGGAATGATTGCTTGAGTTCCGTCCTGTCGGTGCACCATTTAAGTCTGGTGATTTTTTTCACAACTAATAATGTCAATTTTAATTTTGGTGAATTTGATAATATAACGTTTGTGTGTCTGATAGCCGGATACTTGCATAAGTGGAAAAAGACAACATTGCCAGTTGTTAAGTGGATGGCTAAGGTAAGTTAACCTTTTACTCCAGCCGCCGAGGTAATGGATCCTTTTCCCGCGCTCGAAGGCAGCTCTACAAAACCTGCAATGCTGACGGCTTCATCGCTTACGAAGAAGCCTATCGTGAGATCACGCACCAGAACCACTTGCAATGACTCTCTGGGCACCATGTAATGTTTCAGCGGCTTCCTGCCCACTGTGATGTTCTCGGAAAGGAGAACACAGATAAAGCTGTTTAAAGGAGCCTGGAAATGCGTTATGTGAGGAAGAGTTTATTCACCAGGTCCTTTCCAGAGCACCACCATGTTTTTTGGGGCCACGTAGATCACGAGATTAGGATAAAGCTGCCAGAGTTACTTCCACGCCGATTAAAGGCGTTGTAACACCGACTACGTCTCAAGGCAGCGCTCACGACGTCATACCTCTTTCGACTTGGCGCCACCCCGGACCCTTACTGGGATAACTGCAGGTTGCTGGAAACCGTGGAGCACTTGCTGTTGGAGTGCCCCGAATGTGTGCTGGGTTGTGTGTGTGTCGTGTGCTGTTGTGTTGTGTGCATTTTGTGTTGTGTGTGTGTGCGTGTGTGTGTGTGCCTCGGTGTTTCCGCTGAAGATAGAGAAGCCGATCGGCTATTGACAGTCCGTCCTCTTCTTCACATCATTAGAAACGCTTGCGTCACTCTGCCATGCTCACCAAATATCTGCGTTGACGAGCAAATTATTCCCTTCACTGCTAAGTGCCCAGTTAAGGAGTTCGTTCCTGGGCAGTCCAACCAGACAGGGCTGAAGAACTTTACCTTGGCAAGCCCTTAAGGCCTTCTCTTAGATTCTAAAATATTTCAGGGCAAAGGAAGCCTAGCAAAAAAGAAACAACAACATGTTATCGGTGCTCCTTGTCCCCATTTGGTGCATTCCTCTGAACAATTCCGAGGGCGGAGGCATCGGCGGCATCTCAAGAGATTTTTTTTTAATTATTTATTTACAATAAAAAATCACGAGCCATCTCCACTAACGTGAAACCTGTGGAGGGGCGAAGCATGCAGTGTATGGATGCATTAATGGTGACTTGGAGTTTTTGCCAATGGAGATGAAACCGTTGGGGGGAAGAGGCATACAGCTTTGCTGTAAAAGACTCGCGTTTAAAACACGAAGATCTCTAGCGCGAGGCGTAAACGAGTGTTCCAGTGCGTTTTTAAAGGCAGAGCACTTTAGGCGTTTGCCTTGTCGTCCTGGCTCGCTCGCTCGACCCAAGTATATGGAGCACCAAGGCGGCGCCCCGGGGTAACGCTGTTGTTCGCGGCGTACCCCAGAGACTTCTAAAGCCAAACGATTTATATAATCATAAGCGTTCGAAACTCGTGAAACGCTGGCGCTTGTCATACATCTTCCTGTTGTTTAGCGTAAAGAAAACTATAGGTACATTCGAGGTAAAATATACGTAATTAACCGGCAGCGCCCGCGTTCCTTTAGTTAAGGACGCCCATTGGGTTGGTTTTGCGATAGTAAACGCAAAATGTGTCAGTGAAACGCCGGCACGTGCGGGGAGAAAAGCACAAAGAGAACAGAACTCCCGCTGGCGCAGTTTCAGGCAGGGGGCACGCGAGCACTGCGAAGGCGGGAAATTTGAATTGCATGGGGTGGTAGCACTAAGCGGATAACGGCAGTACAGCCCATTATGGGGAATCACTGCTCTGCACTTCAGACAGCTTTCACATTGAGTGGAACGGCTTCAATTTTTTTTAGTACGCGTTACGAAGCGCTTTAGCGCGAGGCGAATGAGTGTCCCGGTGTTTTTTTAGTACGAGTTACGTTCCAGCGTGGTGCGTAAACGAGTTTCCCGGTGTTCTAGTACCGGGGCTACATGTGACGACGATTACAACGATAGCAGGAGACGCCAACCGCCCCATACTTTAAGGGGCTTCACCCCATCTGGAGTAGCAAGCCCTACCGTTAGTGGGGCTGACCTCTTCAGCTTTCATTAAAGGCGTTCTCTCTCTCTCTCTCGTTCCTAGAGACCAGTAATTTAAATAGAAAGGAAGAGCAAATTAAAATAATGGGTTCTGCCAAATGTAGTTACAAAGAATCAACATTGTCCTGACGTACAACCTATTGCTAATCGAATTTACGAGTGAAATGAAGCAGAAAACAGAAACGTCAAGACCGAAATAATGGTGGTGAATGACACCTTAGTCTTTCATGAGCTTGTAAAATGAAAATCGAGTGTTACAGCATTTTTAAACACATGAAAAGGATTTACTTTAGCGGCTACGATAGAAAACATCCGGACTGAAAATTGCTTTTTTGTTCTTTAGTATGAGCGCAATCTCGCACCCAAAGGTGCATGAAACACAGACAGATTGCAGCACCAGTCTCTATTCTAGCTTTGAGAGACTGTTTTGGTTTCACTTTCAGCTAATTTTGTTTACGGAGCGCTGAAATATGAATGTGCAGTATGTTGCACGCGGGGTCTTAAGAGGTATACGACTTTTGCGCAGTTCCTGTTTTACTTTGGCCTGGTGGCTGAATCGAGTCCCAGACAGGCAGACAGACATACAGACAGACCAAAATTTCTGCGCTGAAGTAGCCCAAGAAAGACTATCGTCTTTAAAAAAAAAACAAGAACACTACCAACACTACCACCACCAACAACAAAAAAACCAGGCTCTCATCTGCCTTAAGGGTGGGGGAGGAACGAGGTGGCTGAAGGAGAAAAATTGAAGGGCCATTTGGGACGGCCAGAAGGAAAACTGGACGTTCCTGGCGGTTATTTAGTCTACACATAAAAATACTGAACTGTCGAGAGCGCTGATGGTTTAATATTTTCTACAAAATAATAATGAGCTTACGTTTTACTATTACACTGATAAAGTCTCCCAATGCATATATTTAGGGTATGTGGTCTTTGAAAACGGGAATATTGGCGTAGAGAATAAAAAAATGTGTCGTTGTAAGTAAAATTGGGCTCCATAAATGCTCTCGTGCACTTAGAGCCCTGTAACGGCATAGTTCATAGGGGTGAGAAAAACACGAAAAAAGAAGATATACAAGAATGCGTAATGATTTGGCCCATCTTGTTGAAACGGCGAGTTTTAGATAAGCTTGAAGTGGCAAAGTGAAAATGATAACAATGGGTAATTTTCACTATTTTCATACCTAAAGGCGTAACAGATTAGAAAATTTAACTTCTTTTATAACCAGTGATAGCTTGGTAATTAGGTGCACCGTGCTACCGAGTCCATGAACCACTTCTTTTGTACCTCACGCCACCTGTGCGATCACTTATGCACTTAACTACACAGAATTCTTACTAAGGAGTATAGAGGCTTTGAATACTCCTACACAGCGTCCTTCGTCTGATACCCCGTTCATCATCCGAAGTTATTTTCGAATTCGATGCGTCGTTTTAAATTGGAATTTCTAGTACAATAAGCTAACTATCGCCTAACCGTGTCCTTAGCGGGGATGAATTAACCTGTCTGAAAATGCTGATTTGACAGTTCTCTTGCATGCCGTCGACATTTTGAGTACTTAGCGCTGTTCAGGTACAACATATCACCATTACAAATTTCTGTTGGTGGCATTCACCTTCCCCAACTGGCTACCTTAATTAATTTCGTATTGTAACTTGTACTACTGGCAGTCAGCCACCAGACAGCCAGGCAACTGGTTTGCCTTTTGTCCCCCAAGGCAATGTTTTGCAATATTGTCTTGAATGAAAAAAAATCTGAAAAAATGAAATCCTGTATTTAGACCCTTAATTTATACTCTATATTTTCCCTTCAATGTTTTCGTATCTTACACCATTTAGGCAACCGGCTGACCGAATAATCGACGGGAGTGAAAACATCTATGGGGCCGCTTAAAAAGGGTATCGATATAAAATGTTGTGGCAGAACCAGTGTGTCGAACCGAAAAGAAATACCGGTTAGGTTACGCTTCGGGTTCGGGTAAATTCAGTTTGTTCCGGTTGAGATCTGGTTCGGCTAAATCACATTCCGAACCCGTTCGCGAACCAGTTCGAACCTTCAGCCGGTTCGGTGAGTTAAGTTTAGTGAAGTGCGAAAAAAATATGTTTTGCGGTTTAAAGCGATCGATAAAGGGTATGTTGAGATCTGGTTCGGCTAAATCACATTCCGAACCCGTTCGCGAACCAGTTCGAAGCTTCAGCCGGTTCGGTGAGTTAAGTTTAGCGAAGTGCGAAAAAAATATGTTTTGCGGTTTAAAGCGACCAGGAAAACTAAATGAAATTATGTGAACTCAAAATACTGCTTTTTTAAGTAAAAGGGACGCAATTGTAAGGGCGAACAAGTTCGAAGCTTCAGCCGGTTCGGTGAGTTAAGTTTAGCGAAGTGCGAAAAAAATATGTTTTGCGGTTTAAAGCGACCAGGAAAACTAAATGAAATTATGTGAACTCAAAATACTGCTTTTTTAAGTAAAAGGGACGCAATTGTAAGGGCTACCGGGAGCAATTGGGCAAGATATTTAAAAAACAAACAAACAAATGAAGTAGTGACGATTTACCAGCTACCTTCCCGCCCAGCTGTCATGTTGTCCTAGGGACAACTTAAGACCAACAAATGTCATAAGTGTCCGCGGGATGCAATTTTTCCCGCATCTTCTTTTTTCCTTTTGTTAAAATTGCAACCTCCTCTTTGCAATCATTCTTTACCCTGAACGCCAAATCCCTAGATTTAGGCTTGGGTACAGTCGAGTTCCCTCCGTACATTAACAGGCGACGGGTTTAAATCCAAGCGGTGTACTTTTTTTCATCAGTTGTAGCGTAAGAAAAATAATCGTATAGCAGCCAGGCAACTGTTACCTATGAATTCGATTGTTTTGCCGCCTAGGATAATTCGTTAGCAGTCACCTACTCGAGCTTGTGAGGGGGGGGCGCTGCGGTCGCCGGAGCGAGCGTTCGTGCCTTGCATCGGCTCCGTGAAATATGCCAAATTTCGGCGGTCCATCTCACCCCACCTGGCCCACTTCGACACGTGAGTGTTCCGTTTGATCTCCGGAACCCGTGGACACCAAGTTTGGGCCATTTCGCCCATTTTTGGCGAATTAGCGAGTGTTTTCGTGTGTGAGGCGAGGCCGGCCCGACTAAGCCTAACGTCGACACCGGCCACGGCGGCCACGTGTACGGTCGCCGCCGCTACCGGGGAGGCCTCGCGCCTCGCCCCGGCGGGCTCCGCGGATTTTCGCGGAGCCATGGAGAACGAAGACAACGAGTTCCAAGAAATGGACACTACGCCCGCTGCCACGACGACGACGGATCCGACTCGCAAGTGTCGCCGCGACCCGACCGGCCGCGACGACGCCGGCAACGCGGCGAGGAAGACGGTCGCCATTACTGCTCCTACCTCTCGCCGGACCGCTACCGGGGGTGCCGCCAGCGTCGACGACGACGACTCCGTTGCCGCCGCCGCCGTGACACTCGCCGACGACGCGGAAGGTGGGGAGGACTCTGTGGTGTTGTGTGCCGGGTGGACTCAAGTGGTTTCCCGCCGCGCAAAGAAGAATTTGAAGGCATCGGGAGCCCCGTCGCAGCAGGGCTCTTCGCAACCAGGTAAGCCGAGCACCTTGGGCTCAGCTTCGAATTCTAATAGCAACGCGCGCGCGGTCGGAAGACAGCAGCCCACGCGGGCTCAGTTCGCCGCTAAGGTGAATGCCGAGATGGCGAGGGCGGCTCGCATGCCGAGCTTCGCGTCTCGCGACGAGATCCGCGTGGTCGTCCGGCCGCGCGGCGGGTTGGTTATCGCTAAAACACCGATGACTGCGTTGCGGGGAGCCATCTTCGCCGCGGCGGGAGTCGGTGAAGAGGAGGCGGACGAGGATTCTGTGTCCCCGAATGCCGCCCAAAATATTATCGTCATCAGTACGCCCAGTGAGAAGCGGGCTAACCAGTACGGATCGACCCGAGCGATCACAGTCGGGGAAGTGATGTACGAAACGTACGCGTACTGGGCCACCCCCGAGAACACGTCCCGCGGCGTTATACGCGGCGTAGGCCACGAGGAATCGGAGGAAGACATCCGGCGCCGCGTGGTCAATGCTCACAACCCCACGGCCATGGCCGCGCACCGCCTGGGTGGGTCCACCTCGGTGGTGATTCTGTTTGAAGGCCAAAAGGTGCCGCATTACGTCAAGTACGGCGGCTTTATTACCAAATGCACCCTGTACCGCCAACACCGAGAAGTCTGTAAGACCTGCGGACAGGTGGGGCACAGAAAGGACGTGTGTCCTACGCCAAACGCCCGGGTGTGTTTCGCCTGCGGCAGGAGAAATCCGGGCGCGGACCACGCCGAATATTGCCGACCAAGATGCAGACTGTGCGGCGGCGCGCACGTTACGGGCGCCGGCAGCTGCAAGAACAAATTTAAGACGCCGCTGCAGATCAAGAAACGGCAGTGGGCCCGACAGCAGGCCGAAGAGCGAACGACCACCAAGATGGCGCCGGCGCCCTTGCAACCGGCCCTGAAGGTCAGACTTTCCAGAAGGGACGAGTTCCGGAAACTGGAGAGGAACCACAGGGACGGGAGCAGGGCGGAGAGCCGCGATTGGCGCAAACTGACACCAGGAGAAGGCGGCCCCACGTGGGCCGACTTCACTACCAGAGGGGCGGCGACTGCGGCGATGACTGCGACCGCAGCGCCGCGACGGCAGCGCTCCGCATCGCGGCGGCGGCAGCAGCAGGGAGCGGGGAAGAAGAGCTCCGGCGGCACGGCTGCAGCTGCGACAAGAGCAGAACAATGGGAAAGAGAGAGGTCCGCGCCGAGGGGAAGAGGCGTCAGCAGTTCCGGCCCGACGTCGCGCCGCGCTGGCAATAAAAGCGGCGGCGGCGGAGGCAGCAGCAGCGACGAAGACCACAGAGCAGCCATGGAGGAGATGCGGGAAGCCATGAAAGAAATGCGCGCAGCCATGCAGCGCCAACAAGCGAAGATAAACACGATGCAGCTGACGATCAATCAGCAGCGCAACACCATCACGCAACTCAAGGCGGGCAAGAGCCCGGGCCCAGCCGTCGCAACGACTGCGGCGGTCCAACAACAACAGAAGAAGCCGGCGATGGCGGTTGTAACGAGGGATTCTACCTCGGGTGCACCGTCACCGCAACCGACCACGTCAAGGGCCTTCCAATTCACCGCAACCGTATCGTCTTCAAAGAAGAAGGAGACGGAGCGGGAGGACAGGAGGAAGGTAGAAGACCAAGAAGAAGACGACGAGGAGGTGTTCAGCGCAAGCGACGACGATGGCGAGGACGGCGACGGCGGGGACGCCGCTGCCAGGACGTCGACGTCGCCGGCAGCGATGGCGAAGACTGCGGTCGATGCCGCGGCCGCGAAACAGCCCCTGGGCTACGCGGGCCTGAACAACCGCATCCGTCAACTGACCAACATCACAAACTACTGGGGGAAGAATCTCGAGAACCTCGAGCACCGTCTCCTCAACAAGATCACCCAAGTCATGCAGCAACAGCAACAACAGCTGCAACAGCAGATGCAACAGCAGTTCCAGCAATTCCAACAGCAGATCCAACAGCAAATTAGCCCAGAGAGGTTGCAGGCGCTCGTCGACACCGCCGTGCAACGTTACTGCAACGCATCCGAGTCTCCACTGCCATCGCCATAATGGGGGGTCGCCGCGGAGAAGGAGTGCTACGCGTCTGGCACTGGAACGCCAACGGCTTTCGGTGTCGGAAGGCAGTACTGCAGCAGCACCTGCGCTCGCTGGATCCGTCGGAGCTTCCCGACGTGATAGCGGTGCAGGAAACGCACGCCGAAGACCCGAAGGTGATGACTTTGCCCGGCTACCGTGCGCGCGCCAGCCCGCCGAGCGCCCGCGCATGCGGGAAGGGGGCGGCGCAGGGCGTGTGCACGTTCGTCCGCAAGGGCATCGCCTGTATCAAGCACGAGAAGTTCCTGGGCAACAAGGACACCGCCATCGAGCTCTGCGTCACCGAGCTGGTGCTAGCCGGCAGGAACAGCAGAGGTCGAGACAAGAACGCTAAAGGGAGGAAGACGACGACGACCACGGTCTTCGTCGCGAACGTCTACAGCAACCCGCAGCACGGCAAGCAGAAGTTCAAGACCCTGCTGCACAAGATCAGAGACGCGGTCCACCAGTCCGGGAGAGACGGAGTGGGAGGAGGATACGCCGCGGCGATCGTCTGCGGCGACTTCAACGCGCAGCACATGGAGTTGGGCTACACGCGCACGACGGCCAAGGGCAAATGCCTGCTGGACGACGCGAGCGAGGCCGACTTCACGTTACTGACGAACCCGGCGCACCCGACGCGCATAGGGACGTCGACTGCTCGGGACACCAACCCGGACCTCGCCTTCGCGCTCCTGCCTGACGGCGGCGTGGCGCGGTGGCGGAACACGGGCCACAACCTGGGCAGCGACCACTACATCGTGGAGGTGACGGTGCCGCTGAGCCATCCCCGCGAGGGCAGTGGCTACGGCGGCGGCGCCGGCACGAACATCAAGCATCGACTGACCGACTGGCACAAGTTCCGGGACGCGGAGCTGGGCGAAGTCGAAGACGTGGAGAAGTGGACGGCTGACTTGGTGGCCGCGACTGAGGGCGCGACGACCGAGATCGAGACGTCGAACGACACGGAGAGCGTGGACCCTCGCCTCGCGCACCTGCTGGAGGCCAGGCGTTCGCTGCAGCGCCGCTGGAAGCTCCAGCGCCACAACCGCACGCTGCGCAAGCGGGTGGCGGCTCTCGGTCGCGAGATCGAGCGTTACAGCCGTCAACTGAGCGCGCAGCAGTGGTTCGCGCTGTGCAGCGAGGCCGACGGACAGCTCCACCGCGGAGGCACGTGGAAGCTGTTGCGCCACTTAATGGACGAGAGCAAGAGCAAGGAATATCAGCGCAACCGCATGGCGCAGATCTTACACACGGCGACCAAGCAGCTGGGCGAAGAAGAGATGCACAAGCGCCTGAACGAGCGCTACCTCCCTTCGACCCCGCACGAAGACCACCCGGAATACGCGGGCCCGCCGAACCCCGCCCTCGACCGAGACATCGAGGAGTGGGAAGTGAGGCAGGCGACGCAGTCCCTGAACTGTCGATCGGCCGCCGGCCCCGACAGGGCGACCAACAAGGCGCTCCGGAACCTGAGTGATGCGGCCATCTCGTCGCTGACCCGGTACTTCAACGAGTGCTGGCGCAGCGGCCGTCTCCCGCGCCAGTGGAAGACGGCCACGACCATCCTGCTACCGAAGCCGAACAAGCCGCCGGGCATCGAGAACCTGCGCCCCATCTCGCTCACGTCGTGCGTGGGCAAGGTGTTGGAGCACGTCCTGAACACCCGGTGGCAGAGGTACCTGGAGCAAGAGGAGTTGTACCCGGACGCGATGCTGGGCTTCCGCGCGAAGCTTGGCACCCAGGACGCCATGTTACTGCTACAGCGGGAGGTCCTGGAGCCCCCCGGGGGACTCCCGAAGAAGGACAATCGTGCGATTCTGGGCCTGGACCTGCAGAGCGCCTTCGACAAGGTGCGGCACTCTGCGATCCTGGCTCAGGCGTCGCGCCTCGGTCTGGGGCGCCGTTCCTACGAGTACATCCGTTCGTTCCTGTCCCGGCGCACGGCGCGGCTGGAAGTCGGCGGAGCGAAGCTGGAGGAGCGCGAGCTGGGCAGCGTGGGGACCCCGCAAGGCTCGGTGATCTCGCCGCTCCTCTTCAATCTAGTCATGATCGAGGTGGCGCAGCGACTGGAGGAGCTCGGGCCGGCCATCAAGTACTGCATCTACGCGGACGACGCGACTATCTGGGCAACGGGCGGCAGCGACGGCGACGTCGAGGCCGGGCTGCAGTCGGCGGTGGACGCCGTGGAGGCCGCGCTCTCGGGCACGGGACTTCGGTGTTCGCCGCAGAAGTCGCAGCTCCTGATCCTGCCCCCGCCCGGTCGGTGGAGGAAGCGGGCCGCCGAGGAGGCGGAACACACCATCGTGGTTCGTGCCGGCGACGGGGCGCCAATCCCGCACGTCTCGGGCCTTCGGGTCCTGGGCATGTTCGTGGACGCGCACCGGACCAACGGCACGGCGGTCAAGCACGTCGTGACGAAGATGGGCATCGCGACGCGCCTGGTGAAGCGGGTGTCTTCCCGCTCGCGAGGCATGCGGGAGGCGAGTCTCCTGCGGCTGCTGCAGGCCTTCGTGGTCAGCCACGCGGCGTACGCGGGGGCCTTTCACCGCTGGACCAAGGGGGAGCGGCAGCGCATCGACGCGGCCATCCGCAAGGCCTACACGGGGGCCTTGGGGCTCCTGAACGGCACGAAGACGTCGGCCTTGCTGTCTCTGGGGGTGCACAACACCCTGTCGGAGATTAGCGAGGCGCAACGAGCATCGCAACTGGCGCGCCTGGGCAACACTGCCGTGGGACGCCGTATCCTGGCACGAGCGGGCCTACAGCCTCCTGACACGGGTGGCTGCGGAGGGCCCACGGCATCATCGGCTGCCGGCGGCGTTTCGGAGGCGGACGAGCTGGTCCCTCTTCGGGACGAGATCGCCAGAAGTTTGATCGTGTACCCGCTCCCGAAGAACGTGGACCCAGAGAGGGATGCCGGCAGACGGGCCGCGCGCGCGCGCGCGCTGGCTCACCAGTACAGCGAGGACGACGGTGCGGTGTTTGTGGACGCGGCCAAGTGCCGTGGGCGACCGTGCACGTTCGTGGCGGTGGCCGCGCGGGCCTCCACCGGTGAACTACTGACGGCGGGCAGCGTGTGCGCCCGGTCGGCGAGCCAGGCAGAGGAGGCGGCGATCGCCTTGGCCCTGGGCCTGCCCGGTGTGCGCACGGTACTCAGTGACTCAAAGACAGCCATCCGCAACTTTGCTCGCGGCGTGGTGTGTGGTGGCACTGCGCGGCTCCTGGAGTCCTGGCGGACGACGGGGGCTGCAGCGCAGGGGGTCACGAAGACTACGATCATCAAGTGGTTCCCGGCCCACGCGGGCCGGGAGCTGGCACCCGGACTATGCAACCGCAACGAGGAGGCGGACGCTGCGGCCCGTGGTCTCGCCACGTGCCGGGTCGCGACATCCCGTCCGCTGTCGTCATCCCTGGAGGACTGCGGTGAAACAACTGACATCGACGACGACGAAGAAGCGGAGCCCCTCACCGACTACGGCGGGGTGCTTCGTTGGCATCGGGACCAGAGGCGTGCTTTTCCGCTCCCGCACCGGGACCTGTCTCGAGCGGAGGCGGTGAAGCTCAGGCAATTACAGACAGAGACTGTTCTGACGCCGGCGCTCGCGCGGCACGTGTGTCCGGACCTCTACGAGAGTGCTCGGTGCAGTGTGTGTGAACGCGAAACTGCGACCCTGACCCATATCATGTGGGGCTGTGACTGTGCAGTGCGCGACGGTGGGGGGGATAGACAGGACCCACAGGACCCGTACCCACCGGACGTGCGCGAATGCGTGGGCTCTGCGGAGCCCCAACAACAGAGGAGGGCCATCCAGCGGCTCGAGGCGGCTCTGGCTCTGCAAAGGCGAAAGGGGGCCCCGCGCCCGCCCGTCCCTCCCGGCACTCCGCCCTCCCATGCGGGAGGTGGGGGTCGGGGGACGACGGTGGCGGCCGGGAGCGCTCCGAGTAGCTCGAGCGGACGCCGAGACCAACCGCCTCGGGGTCTAAGCCCGACGCCCTAGGACTTTTGCGACTTAGGGTGGTTAGATAGAGGGGACGCGACTGAGCCCTGCGTGGCCGGGAATCGTGTCCTTTGCACGCCGGATGCCTGAATAAAGTTCCATCTCTCTCTCTCTCGAGCTTGTGAGCCAAAAAAGTGTTAAAAGTGAGCTTTAGTTAACGTTGAGTCACTCATTATTATTTTGATCATTGGGGTGCATTTTGGGGTAGCCATTACGCATGTGTGCGTCCCTACACGTCTCCATTGCGCCTGACCACCGCCCCGGTTCCGTCTACTAAGCTATAAGATCCTATAACTAGGGACCGTGTTTGTAGGGAAAACGCCTATTTTTGTAGCGCAAGCTACACTACGCTAC
The DNA here is from genome assembly GCF_048455015.1 of Haemaphysalis longicornis. Taxonomy (NCBI): domain Eukaryota; kingdom Metazoa; phylum Arthropoda; class Arachnida; order Ixodida; family Ixodidae; genus Haemaphysalis; species Haemaphysalis longicornis. Next base: position 24,278,092 of record NW_027526361.1, read on the forward strand.
CTCGGGCAGCCTTCGCGGGGTGACCAGTTTTGCCCTTGAACGCTGGAGGTCAAGCCACACCCCTTTCCGCAAGCGCTCGGTACGGAGCAACGGCTCGGTAACTGGGTCAGATAGGAGGCAGGGGAGAGATAGGCGAAGAGGGAAAAGAGAAATGCGTGGGACGGGGCGGAGGAAGGCGAGGAGACCGTCTCCGCAGCGATAGGCGCGCGCCACGAAGGAAGGCCACGAGGCCACGTGCGGCGCAGAACCGTGTGCGATAGAGGAAGACAAAGATCCGCCTGAGGTACCTCTGAGAGCAGCGAAGCTTATACAACGCTGTGAGGCGGAAAAGAGGTTAACACGCTACTGTTGCGTACAGCTTCGCTACCCTCAAGCCTTACGCGTTAGTAGGAGCTCCCTTCCTTTTTTTCGTTCAGTCCGTATAAAGCTTATTTAACATATAAACATGAACTAAAAGAAGGGGAGCATTTTAATCAATAGTGTATTGTGCCTATAATTGCTTAGTTTGACCATATGGGCTTTTAAGCGCCTATTTTGGCTATATGGGCCTATATGAGCTTTTTAACGTAAAAAAAAAATGCCCGTTTTTGTGTTACATATGCTTTTTGTGGTTTTTGAGTCGATGTTTTGCGAGGACTGATCCCGTTTCAGAAGCCCGTAAGTGGTCGTTTGTCGTGCGCCGTTTGCAAGAAGGACATGCGCGCCGTGCCAAACGCGCCGAAAAGCTCAAACCGTGCTCAAGCCGCCACCACCTCGACCGAGCCGCCAGACGCCCGTGCGCAGCAACACACAGTTAAGCTTACCAACGTCACCCCTGTCCACACGAGTTCTTTTGTTGTATGTCCTGACACGCTGTGTCCGCGGGCCAATGGTAAAAACGTTTGCCGACGTTCCCTATTCATCGCTAACGCAATGAAAAAAGAAGCAAATGAAAAAATGAACGCACACAGCGGCGCACATGCCCTCAATGCCAAAGAAGTTTCCTGGGGGAAAACCACGTGCAAATATGACGCGCCAAAGTTTTAAGGTGACGTCACGAACACGTTCACTGTAAGTCGCAGACCATGAGTACAGGCCCGGCCGGCAAGATGCAGCACGTGTAGCGCGAAGAAGGAACGAGAAACGGCTCTCATAATGAGAATCTCGGCACTACCCAAGTAGTCCAGTCGTCACTGTCCAATCCAGCTAGCCATGACGGGTAACGTTAAGGGCATTTGGAAACCTAGCTTTGAGGAAATTAGTTTTAAAGGATGTTGCGTGCGGTCTAATGTTGATAGTGGTATATAGTGCATAGTTAGTGAATGGTGTTTTTCTCGCAACTTGGCTAATAATCTGCCTCTGCAGGATAGAATGGCTCAGTAATTTGCACAGAATTATTGCATTTCTTTGTAGTATCGCTGAAATTCATCGGTGTTGTGTAGAGTTGAGAAGGTCGTTCCTCTCTTTTAACGAATAGCAAGTTGCAGTTAGTATCTCTCCTCGAAGCGCAGTTGGGTTTTCAAGGAGCAGTTACCGATTGTGCCTCTTTGACAAGATCTCGTTGTTACACCTTATGGAACTCAACTAAGGGCGAACAACTAATACATTAACACTCCGAATGTGCTATCACCTTTGCAGTCGACGAAAGCGTCGCAGCCAAATTTTTTTACACCACACTACACTTGAAAGTGGCATGGCACATTCGCATGCTCATTTCACACTCTTAGCAGAAAGCATTTCAGCAGCAAAGAGCTTGGGCGCCACTCTGACTCACAATCCTGAGCTCATTTGGAAGGTCTAGGACAAATACGCAACCATCCCCGAACGACCGGTTGCTTAAATCTGTCTCTCATAAAATTGCTGGATTCCCTGTGCTAAAAAAACAGCCGAACGTTCCCGATGTACAAGCACGCACCTACAACTTCAGTGGAGGTTGAACGTTGTTTTTGTGCACACAATTATCGACCGAAAGGAGGTACAACTTCAAGCAGCAAATCATTGAGATGGATTTGGCTTGTCATAGCTTTCAAGCCTTTCTTTTGGTGTGGGATCACTCTGCATGTCACGCAAATCGTGAAACAGTAACCCTTGTGGGGGTTATTTTCACGGAGAAAACAAAATTACTTTCCCACAGCACAAGATTTGTCCGCTGTTTTCACTGCAAATCGAAAATCTGTTTAAGATACGCTGCTGAAATGAATACGAATTGAGCCTGGTATATACGCCTGAATGGTTCTTTTCAGTAGCTATTATAGGCGACTGAAACCTTCATTTTTCGCGCCTGAAGTTCCGGTCTCTACTTACAACAGATTGTGGGATTACAAACTGAACGGGGATTATTAGACTGTCGTGTTTGTGGTTTGAGGGAAATGAAAAGGAAAGGAAGTGCACTGGTGATAATATTGAGGTCGACAGGGAGCTCCCGGGCATACAGACCAGGGCGGAGGAAGGGAAGTAGACGCCAGAGAAAGAACGAGAGTAGAGACGAGGGATCCGTAAAGCTCGAGATGGAACTCTTTTGGGAGGCGCTCTTTAACTTGTCTACAGCAGTATAAACCCCCCCCCCCCTACTCCCACCCTGAACCCGTAGCAGTAGAAGGATAGCAGGGAGTTAAACTAGTCAGTGAAGCGCATTAGAAGGCATCCCTGAAAAGACAAAACAACAGGAAAAGCGCAAAGTATCAGCGCTGGGCAAAAGGAATAGTAAGGGATCGCCCTGCCTGTCTGCATGTGTCGTCTAGTGCCGTTTTTTATCCAACACGAAATACGTAGCGCCTGCAATGTCGGGGAATAACGTTTATTGCAAAAGGAGAAAGTGCGTGCCATACGTTAACAGCTTTCTGTGCTATAACTATCATTTATTGGGATCTGTTAAAAAATTCAGAGCCCTTCCACCCCGTGAAGAGGGATGGCCAGCAAACCTGCGGTGAAGAGCCTCCACGTGAGGTTTGACTGGGTCGTAGTCCAAGGGGTGCACGAAGCAAAACACGTTTGTTTGTAATTTACGATTGAGCATTGTTCCTGGTTATTAACTGAAAGTAAAGTCCTGTCCAGTCACCGCTCCTCGCGCATGCTCAGCGCGCCTCTTCACGAGTCTATCAAGCGGCTTTGACGCAGCGTCAGACTTGGCTACTGCGCAATTGAGGCGCACACCTGGGCACGCGCCGGCGCCAGTGCGTCTGCCGCGGCCATGACGCACACAATCCAACACAACCCACTTTAATCCAATCCAATCCAATCCAAATCCAATCCAATCCAATCCAATCCAGCTCAAGCCGAGCCAAGCCAAGCCAATCGAATCGAATTGAATCCAATCCAATGCCCCTCCCGCTTGCGCAGAACGGCCCTTCGCGGCACAAGCGATACCGTCTCAACCTCGGCCAGTCTAGCTTACGCTACAAAACACACTGGAATCGTGGGTAGAAATTTATCATAGCGCGGGTACGGTAATCTCGGCGGATGCTCTATGAAGGCCCTAGGACCTTTTTAATTTTGTATGATTTTTTCCATGCCCCGGGGGTGTGACGCACAGTTTTACGATTCCGGGGATTTGAGTGGGCTCCTCAACGTGGCGCTACGCTCGCTAGCGATTCCTGTCTACATCGCTCTGGGACCGGAGACGATCTGCTAGATCCCTAGCCATTTACAGCTGTGCTGTAAAAACGCGAAGTTGTCCGCACTACGCGTCCTGAAAAACTGACTTTTATACCAGGCACCACGGCGCTTGCTGCTGCATTCACCATGATGGGAAGTTTGGACGTTAAAGGTTGGACAAAGGAAGGGATGTCTGAAGAAAAATCTACCTTTTGGTGTTTCGCTTATTCGATGGCTGAATGCAGCAAAAAACCATGCACCCCTCCGTCTAGCGACGACAATGGTTGAACGTGAAGGTTTCTCGTGGTGGATTCTTTTCCAATCTCATACTGCGAGTTTGTGCTACTTTGGAGGTACGCACCATTCTTCTAGAATACCCGCACCAACTCTCGGGTGAGCACTCCGTAGGCCAAACGTTTGGGCTTGGGGTTCTGCTTGGCGTGCAGTGAAAACTTTTTTTAACAGCGGAGCTTTTGTTACTGGCTGTAAGTTCGGGGTTCATGCGCGCCAAAATCTCCCCGCGAGCAACGTTATCGCGTAGGCGTCGCACAGCTGTCGCACTACCCACTCACCAACGGAAAGACTCGTGATAGCAGCCGCCGCGATACTCAAGTAGAGAGTGCGCATACGCTCAAGTATTGTAGGAGAGCCCTTCGCTCGGGAGCTCGCATCGCCGTGCGCATACATGCAGTGTGGTACAAGAGACCTCGCGCGCAGCGTCTTCGCAGTTCTCGGCAAGTCCCGGCCTACGTATAGTTCGCATGGCCGAGGAAGAGGCCGCGAACCAATAGGAAGGGCGTGCTACTGAAACTATGTCCGTCAAGGCTCACCTATAGGAGCGTCGCGATTCAAGTCTTGCGCATGAGTGCAAGCTTCCCTAGATTTTTTGAGTGGATACCGGTTTGAGGTGTTAAAACCCAAAATGTGACGTTAGGCCTAACTCTTGAACTTCAAAATAGGAAGTTAGTCCTAACCTCTTGGGGCTAGTAGCCTTACGGTACGCAGAGCAACGCCATTCTTCTCCTGACGGATTTTTTGGTTATCGTTAGTTTTCGAAACCGGTACGACCGTGTACAGATGGAACAATCGTATAGACGCCAGATTCATACTCGAGGGACCCAGGTTTGATTGCAGCCACGGGAGGCGTTTTTCAAAGACGATAGTCTTTCTTGGGCTACTTAAACGAAGAAATTTTGGTCTGTCTGTCTGTCTGTCTGTCTGTCTGTCTGTCTGTGACTCGATTCAGCCACCCCACCAAAGTGAAACTAAAAATATGCTCTTATATACCCAAAGCCAAATCTAGACATCTAAGCCCGGTGTTAATGTTCATACTTGCAACATGTTAAACAAGAACAAGACATTACACAAAGATGAGGCAGAAAAGCAATACATTAGTGATATTTTAAGTGTTTTTTGTTGAAAAATCCACGGATTCTTGGTTTTTGCGATAGCAAATGAAATACTACATCAACTGCACAAAACCGTCGCCTGCTGTTGCCCGCGCTAATTGGCGGCATTTAAAAAAAATGAATGGCAACAGCAACTAAAGGTTCCACTAGATAGGTTCCACGTTCCTCTTGGAACGCTCGTGGAGTAAGGCAACATGGTTCTAAAACCGTTGTAGTAGGGTGCCTCGATTTACACGCGTCTCCGCCGTACGGCAGCGCTTGAATAGAGGCCGCCGACTTGAAGCAGTGGAACTCGGTAAATTTAAAATGACTGAGCAAACCTCTATCGTGTTAGCTTGGGAGCAGTGAGACGGGAGAAAAACAGCCTGAGAGGTGAGTGGGAAAGAGAAGGGAGGCATTTACTTGCCAGGGGCGCCAGTCAACTATCATCTTTTGTGGACATTTGCAACGAAAGGAGCAGATACTTGGCCAATGTTTTAGAGCAAAGCTTTACTACTTTCATCCAGCGGTTTCGCTGCGGATGCGCAAGGTCACCTTTTGACCGGAGACTTCTTCTTGGACACACCCCTCGAAGCGCATCGCGTGATTCACCGGGCACGCTTTCGGCGCTGCGAACAAGGACATGTCCTGTTTTCAGTCGTTCTGCTCAACATGAGCGGTGGCCGCCGCCGCGGCTATGGCCGATTAGCTGATCGGCAGCCGACAACCCGCGCAGCCTCCCATGCATGCGCCGCTGGGTCGTCTCGGGCTACGTGACTCGTCTCGCGTCCGCCGAAGAGGAACGGCGCGTTCGCCGTGAATGAACGCCCCGTTCGCCGCGCCTCCTTCTATGAGTGTTGCACGGGACCGAACGGCGTTGAGCCGTGGTCGGCAATGGAGCTACATCAAAGGTTACCCAAGCGAAACCAAGACTCAACGAGACTAAGCCAGGCTTTTTCTTTGCATATCCAAGGTTAGCTGAGCTAAGCCGCCGCCATTTTCCCCTTCCACTTCACCCAGCATCATTCATCATCATAGTCAGTGAAAGTTTGCTTTCCTGCAGGGCGTATTGGCGTACAAGGGCATCGGTAAGGACACAAAAGCTTCGCTTTAAAAGCATAAATTGTTCGTGTGAGAACCCGGTGCGGAATAATTTAAAACCACGAGTTGGGACCATGGAAACACACTTGTCAAATAATATGGACGCGTTTGATTCCCCGAAGCTACTTATGCAATGAGGCGAACCGTATATTTAAGGCCGGCAGAGCAATTTAGACCCCGTGGAGATCTTTACGTGCGTCGAAATCTCCACACATGAAAGTTTTCGCTTTTATTTATATCAGAAAAACGGCATCCAGGTGCGGGGATCGAACCGGCATCTTTGTTGTCAGCAACCAACGACCCACCCATTGAGCAGCTTTTGAGGGTTCCACTACTGAAGTATTCACACTCTCTATGTGTGCGAGCTTTTAAAAGAAAATTATGAAACCTTCCAAGTATTCACATTTTGGGTGTTGTTCCTCGCCGTTGCGAAGTGCTGCAGTCTTGCAGTCCAACTGTCGTCACACAGTCGCAGCGAGGGAAGTGCAAAGTGGATGTTTTGTATCGCCTGCAGGCTGCCTACAGTGTGACACTTCCTATGCTCGGCCTTGCACTCTGCTCGAGCTATCAGTAGTAGCATACCTTTACAACATTGGTGCCAATATCTTTCGTCACCTTGTGATTCAAAGGGAGCGTTGTGACTGATCTGAAGGGAAAAGTGCGTGAGAAGTTGCAAAGTTTATGGTACGTGAGACAAAAGCCCCGAATGCCGTTTACCTCTCATAATCAACTGCGGAGGGCCTAACACCTTCGTCGTGAACCGCTAAACGCTGTTTATTTTTTCGATTCAGTTCCGGTTCGGGTTCAACGTGCCGAAAAAATACCGGTTCGGTTTTGGGTTCAGTTCCGGCAAAAATACCGGTTCGGTTTCGGTTTTCACTTCGGTTCAGTTAGTTTCCCGTTTGACAGCCTCGGCAGAACTCACTCACTCACTCACTCACTCACTCACTCGCTCACTCACGAACGCATGCTAGCGCGCACGCACGCCTGCACGCCGGTACAGATTTGTTCTGACGGAATTGCTCTAACTGACAAAATTCCCTTCACTCACTCACTTTCTCCCCTTCACCGCCCTACCTCCCTGTCTTCCTGTTCACTGTTCACTTCCACCTCAGGTTGAAACAGCCGACAACAATGGGCGACGCCGGGTTTTTGCGTAACCACACTACTGCTGCGGAAGCAGTAATAATTTAAACAGTGTATGCTAAAGTATGCGTAATAAGCGATGCCCCTATGGCTAACACCGCTGTATACCGTGCCTGTAAGGGTACTTGCTGCGCCAGTGGCCAAGCCTTACAGGCAAAGCACGCTTTAAAGGGCAGTCAAGGTAATTTTGGCTTCGGGAAACCCGGGTGTGGTTTGGTGCGGACAAACCTAAACCCAACGTAACACACCACAAGGGGATGTTTTATTGCGCTTCCTTATAGAACTCGTGTGCCTAGTGAATGATTTTGCCGAAACAAGGAAATCTCGCACCCTCTGTTCATATCTTTTGTGAGTGGTCTCCGAGAGTGTGCAAACACTTGTGTCGGGAACAGTCGCCAACATAAAGGAAGCCAGGGTTTCCGGCGTAGACATGAGCCCGGGCTCTATTGTATTCAAGCCATCTGTGTAGCATATCCTGTATTAAAGCATATTAGGGGGAAATAAAGTGTTCAGCCCTAGGAAACTTAAAATACCAGGCGGCGCAATTCTCCGTGCACACAGGGCTATCAACGCCTTTCACCGGTATTATGGAAACCGTAGAGTGCGTTGCCTAAATTACTGTTTGGACACGATTCTTGCATTGTAAGTGTTGCAGCGTTATGCGATATATTTACCGGCATACGGACGCTTCTTTAAACGGAAACATTTCTGAGCAAGGGAGTTCCTGTTGTGCGTCCACGAGGAGTTTGGAAAGCGAGAAGTGAAACGTTTTCCAAACTCCTCATACACTCAGTACAGTTGCGGTTGTGCGAAAAAGCGCATAAAATTATCATAACACTGCTTTCTTCACCATCGAAGTTTTTACCTTAACGTACGCCTTTTTTTTATGTTGAGCACAACTTGATTTTCTGACCCTGATTATTTTACGTGGGTTTCGTAAGTGCATTTCAACTTGCTGAAACCATATTAGGAAAACGGAAACCTTTCGCCGTAACAAATAATAGTAACAGCGAATAGACATCCGTAAGCAACTTTGGCAACTACAAAAAAAAAAAGATGGGACGACTATATAACTATCTTTAGCGCCCAATAAACCTCCGGGGCGTTTCTGCCAAAGCGTATTTACGTAAGCTGGGCTAGCGGCGTTTTCATTTCAAGATACTCAGTTGTATGATTTTTATTAGAAAAATAAAACCCGAGCCTCAGCTGAAAAATCATAAAGAATCCGCCCATGCACTCCGTGCAGATGGTTAACCAGGGAAGCAATAAAGTGAGGTCGATGTTTACCCGTTTGTTTCGCTCCCTACGATGCGTCGTTCGCACAGGGTCGATAGATGCCACAGTTAGACGCGAGGCATGCTTCCAGTAAAGTATAAGGGCTAAATGTAATGTTTCGTGTTCTTTCGCTAACCTTGTGGTTTCCGTCCCATTGAAAATTTGTAAACAGAAATATGAAGACAAATTTCACGCCTTAGATATTAGTTGTTTTGTGCCGAATTGTGCTAGCAGCTGACACGCATACGCGTTCTACTCGCCTTTTTGTATCCGGCGCGGCCATTTTCTTCGTTCACTTTGTACGAAGCATTAACAAATGTGGGCCTTGCCAAACCACCACGAAGGAATGCGTTCACTGACCAACCAGTCTAAAGCAGGTTTCAGGGCAAATCAGGGAGGCGGCGGTGTTTGCGTGGTACTTCCGCACTCGGGGCACTTCAGCCGCCCTCTCCCAGCAGTCTTAGCGAACTTGCGCCACCGCAGCTCGCGCCGTTTTTCTTCGTTGTCGCTCCGGCCGCCGGCCGGTCGCAATGGAAGGCGGTGCGCCCTCCATCTTGCGAGGCTGGCCACCACCAAGCTCACTTCCTACCCGGGAAGTGTGTTTGGCCCTTTAGTCTTCATCAGTGTCGCTTTACTAGTCCGATTAGGCGAGAAGCGGCCACGGATTCCCGAGCTCGCACGTGGTGATGCACCGCGCCCGCAAACAGCAAAGAATGGTCGCGGTGGAGACAGCGGACGGCAGCAGCGGCCAATCTTCTTCCCCCCAAATCTCCCTCTTCCTTTCGGCTGCGAAGCTTGACTTTGTCGCGCCGTCCTTCGTGCCTTGTTGTGGCGCAAAGTAGACGCAAGTTGTCGATACGAATTCGTCGGGGACGCAATTTCTCTTTTTTCTTCCGCTGCGCTCGTTTGTATCTGGTCTCCTGTACCACTCACAATATATCTGTCGGGGAAGCAGGTCGTGTAATTACGACAGACAAGACGAATGTTCTAGGATGAAATAAGTTGTTTATGCTGTACATTACAGCATCTACATACTGACTTCACATGCTCTATATTTCATCATTTCTATGTGTGTTCTTGTTTTTTGGTTTTTTTAATATGAACAATGTGTATGCCTAGTACTTTCACCCTCCTTCACTCATATTTTGTTTAAAAGAAAAAAAAAAACAGGTTGGAAATGTATGTGCGCTCTTTTCAGTCCACTAAATGGAACAAATATTATACAGGAACACTAACAATATGGTGCAATATTGCGAAGCGCGCTGATCGCCGTTGGGCTTTCGACCTTTTAAGCCATCATGCTCGTGGTTAATCGTATGGAGCTTGTCTAAGCTAAACGACGTAAAGCTGGTCAATTAGACAACCTCTGGTCAGTTAGAAATATTGGGAAAGTTGTTACCCCCCGTTTAAGTGTTTGTAAAAGATTGATAGTGCTGAAATTGCCAAACATCCTCAAGAGCGTACACATTCAAGTGTTTAATACTTTGGCCTAAGAATCAAATTGGTAACTTTACTGGTGGCTTAAGAGATTTTGCAAGAGCTGAGAAAACATGTTTAAGCTTACTTACAGGGTTTAATAAACCCGGTTATTGATGAAGTTTTGAAGAACTGTTATGACTAAATAACTGTTATGAGTAAAAAAAAATGTCATAGTCTTGCGGCCGGCCTTATTGACAGAGTTGTGAAAACAAAAACCACCTACATGCTATCATTCATTTATTCTTGCTAGTTATTAGATTAATTTAAGACATTCATAATTCGCAGGTCTAAGAAACGTGGAGAAATGTATGAACCCACGTTTCAGGATTTTTCTGATATTATTGTTGAAAAAAAAGTCCCGACTTAGTTAGGTCATACGTCCCAAAAAGGGTGTATTTTTTAAAAAATACAAGCATCAAGACCCGGTGGGTGGGGCTGCGCTGTGATTATATGTCAGTCGGTTGGTTGGTTACGCCAACTTTTCTGTGTAAATATGTGCTAACATGGTTGCAAGGCTGCGCCCGTTCTTTTAGAAAGTGCATGTGCACATGATATACAGTTAGCTGGTTCAACGTTACAGAGAAAATAAAGAAACGCCTTATAATTGGGTCACGATTGTTTGTGGGTCCCGATTGTTTGTGTCTATTACTGTAGGATGGTGTTTGGCCATGACTGCGAATGAGCGAATCCTCAGTCTTCGGTTTTCAGCAGCGCTTTTACAATCATGAGCGTATACCAACAAGCACTGGCAGTTGTTCCAAGAATTCTTCCGACTGGCAGCCATACGACAACTACGTTGTCGTTGTACCCGAAAGGGGGAAGGAAGAAGGATGAATGAAAGGAAGAAACGTCAAACTCTCTGAAGGTTAGTCTGTTACTCCGCCCGTGGGAGAGGGTGAACTGGGATAGAAAGAGGAAGCAGGTGGAAGAAAACCGAAATAGATAGCCAGAACACAATGTAGCTCCCGCAGCATTAAAGCGCTAGCAGTTGAAACGCAGCGAGCACCGCTGAAGTCACCCGTTGAACTTTGTCGTTTGGAGGAAGTATTTTAGTGTCTCCGTCACCTTGCCCACTCATTGCGGAGGAGGTCAGAAGCCCGCTGCCTTCTCTTTAGGGGGCCACTAAGAGAACGTCTTCGTCAGAACTGAGCAGCCGGGCCGACTTTGAGATGAAGAATGGTGGCGTTCGCGTAGAATATCTCTGTTCGCCTACCGCGTACCACATATTTCGCCGCACTTGCAGCTATGTCCCGCCGGTGGGAGAAGGCATTCGTGAGTTCCAGCCTTAGCGGAAGCGAAGAAATTTAAGAGCCATCCTTTTTTGCAGCAGTGGATGGCCAGAGAAACTGTGAGGTTCCAGACTCTCATTCTGTACACAGCAGCTCCCGTCCTACTTCATGCTCGACCTTCTACGTGTGGCCGACCGGCTGTGCCCTTTTTATCGATGGCTTGCAGTATACGAATTCCTCCTCTTTCTCGGATTTTCAGGTGTACTTATCTGATCACGAAGTCATCATTGATCTTGAGCGAAATGCTAGTGACCTTGTCGCGTTAATTTTGTTTCTATCTTACTTTCTTTCGCTTTCCACGGACACGTGATTGGCTGTGTTCCGCTCATTCTCTTCTTTGCTCGTTTTTTTAGGAGCCCCATTTTACGAAAAAAAAAAACGGCTTTGTCCGGTACAGAGCAAAACAACAACAATAAAAAAAACACAAAAAAAGTCAGAGTTTGTGCTAAAAGGTGTAAGTATATGAAGTGCCACAGAACAAATCAATTTGAAAAAAATTTGGGGAAGCTTGAACTCTCGCGCAAGACTTGAGTTGCGAAGCTGTTGTAGGTGAGCATTGCCGCACACATAGTTACGTTGCCGTATCACTGTTTGTTTGCATATTTTGGTGCTAGTAATCATCGTCATATTGTCACGAAGCCAAAGACGACGCAGTTGTCTTGAAGAAAAAACAAGTTTATTGGAGCGAACTTGTGCTCCCCTAACAACTCAAGGAAAACAGGCGGTGAAGCAGCAAACAACCAAGTGAAATGCGCAGGCGAATGTCGGTTAATCCAATACCGCGGCGTCCGCTCTGCAGGCTCTTATCTTTCGGTGCGAGTGTTTCTCGAACCGTCGATTTACGTCCAGAACATTGTAGATCAAAGAAGATTATTCTAGGCTCGTGACGTTAGGGCGAAACGCTCTCGTTATCAGAAGGAGATAAGCTGTGCCACATCAAAATAAAGAATGCAACACGCGCTTCGCTTGGGACACAGATAAGCAAGCCGGGCTAGTCCGGGCAGTAAAAACAAACATAAACAAAGAAACACAATATATGGTTCGCGGCAATTTGCATCAAAGAGGTCGTCGTCTTCTTCGCGTCGAGTGGTGGATGTCAAGTCATACTCAGCATTGTACACTTCCACCGGCTCAACTGCCGAAGCTTGCACTAAATCTTGCAAGGCTTGGACCATAGTGAAGCTGCAGGATTTATTTATACGTAAACACTGAAGTACACATCACCACACGTTTGTGCAAGCTTGAAATTGTTTGTTTACATGTTTCGTTGTTGCTTTGCACCGTGCTAGTAGTAGTCATCGTCATATGCATTGATATCGTCGTGCTCCTTATGCCTAGCATTACATGAGCGATAACGCTTGACGACAGAGCTGGAGGTTTCTTTCTTTTTGCTAAATCCACCGCACGATCCGGAGAGTCGGCGGTCGCCACGAGGCACGTGCTCACGAGCTCTCGGCATTTTTTTGCTCCTCGTGGTTTTTGCTAGTTTTCTTTTTTTCTAAAGCCACTGCGAGTGCCGGGAAGGCTCGGCGTTCGCCTCGAGGCATGCGCTCACGGGCGTTCCACATTTTCATTGTATTTTTTTTTCTGCAACGGCGAACTTACGGCTTGTGCAATAGTTCCGCGGTTATATAGGTGCATAGGAGTTAGTTTGGAAATCGAAATTTGTTCTCTAGTTTTGGAAATCGAAATTTGTTCTCCAGAGTAGGAATCGAGATCGTTGGAGCAGTGCTCAGTGATCACGTTGTTGTGGCGGAGCAAGAGTGCTTGCTGCGCTGAGGTTGCATCCCGTGACGAGTTCACGTGACCGCACGTGTGTAGGACAGGGTCACCCTAGCCCCAAAAAAATCTGATTGTGAGGAATCAGTGGAGCGAAGTGTCGCAAGTCTGCTCGTACAAGTAATACGCACCGTGTCTCGTGATGGAAGGTGCTTCTGCCTCGGACGTACCGCCGCTCTCTGTACAGGCTAAGCACTGCCAGCCATACAAATACGTCATCAAGGACGAAGTGCAAGACCGAGGAGCTCTACGAAGAGGACCAAAAGACGGAGAAACGAAAGCGAGGAAATAGATGCAAGCACTAATAAGCAGTGAAGAAGTCTTTGATAAGTATAGCCAGGGGAACCATAATGTTTCTACATTCGAATCACGCGAATAGAATTACACGCCCTCAAAAACTGCAGATGCCGCACCAACAATTAAGTCGCGCTTGCAGTCTTCGCCGTAGATTTTGATCGCTTTTTGGTGGCTTTTTTGGAATATGTAATTCAGCTACGCACACAAACAATAGCAAGCCAGGTGCTGCAGCAAAGGCTGAATGTGCTAGCACGCCAACCATACACGCGTGCAGTGAGCTGAATTGTTTTTTATATTTGTTGTATTGACCTCAAACCTGGTCATTGGGCTGAGCGCTTATCAAGCACGCCAAATATCTCAACCAGAATGAGCAAACGGTCGCAGTAGAACCTATCCTCATTTCCGCCAGCTCGGACATTGCGGTAATGATAAGGACTTCAAAATATGAATGTAGAGTCGGGCTAAACGCACCAGCAGCTTCGCTCCAGGGAATAGCAAAAGTACAATACAGTGAGCACTGATTTCGAGAAAAATTGCTTATCCGAAAGTAGGGCCGGTGCTGCTGTCATTTATAAAGGATTCACAAAACAGAGCTCTCATGGCCACAGTTAAGCCCACTAGTTAGAAAGCTAGTCGGAGAACCGACGGCAGAAATATACCTCGCCAGAATTTCTGGCACGTAATGAGTCATGCATATATGGAGGCAGGCAGATTGCTTTTAAGCTGGGATATCGAGTCAGATATCTTGGTTTTTAGTGAATGCCAGACAGGGAAAACGCGCACGTCTTACAGAAATTGCTCGTTTTCTTACACAAGATACAGCATATTATTTGGTGGACTGGTTCCGGCAGCAATAACGGTATTCAAACTACTACGATAACCGCTTCTACGATAACGTTACGAAAAAATGATTGGAGCAAAGAAAGTCTTTAGGGTAATCAAGAACGAATATCGAGCAATGTATTATATAGATATAAATGGGATTTCAGTGAATAATACATCAATCGAGAAAATATCATTATAATTTAATATTTACGATAGTTCTCACACACCTGATTGGCCAGACCACAGACAGCGCGTTCTTCTACTTGGTTAGACACGCCACCGACTTCATAAAACCTCAGTTCTTTCGCGGAACCGGAGCTAGTTAGCGCTCCACCGTGGTCTTGTCTTCTTAATTTCTTCTGATTTGTTGATGCCATTCAGTTGTGCACTTGATCTGCAGTTGTACTATATATTTCGCAACAATTTGGGCATAAGCATAGAAAACTAAGGACGCTTACTGTTTTTTTTTCTGCTAATTTTAAGTCTCTTAAGGAGTGAATTGTGCATTGAGGGCACATAAGTTTTTAAAGTTGAGCGCATATCGCCGGTAAGCAATTAATTGGGACACGTGAAACGTATACGACACAGGCGAATGCCAGTAGCGCATGTGGAGCAGACTGTCGGCAACTTCCACTTTCTCCGCTACGTCATAATGCCTTCAACTTATATCCTCTGCAATTCCATCCAAGAAAATCACTTTTCAACCCCCAGCATGTAGTGTGCCCCGGCAACCACGGCGGTCACAGAAACGGCGAAGGCGTCCCCTAGTAAAGACGGCGTCTACACAGCGCTGCGCTCATTTAGAATGATTTCAAATTACGCGCTCATCGAATAGCGTGCAGGGCGTTCCAGCAATAGCGGTGTCCGTATCTACGCGCCACCTGAATGATAGAAGTGACGTCACAACAGGGCCGCGTCTCACCCTCACCTATTTTCGTTTCACTCTCCATCTGGTGCACCGCCGCTGTGAAGATAAGAGGCGGCACACGTAAGTAGAGTTTAGGAACGTTTCACGAAAAAAAATGGCTCCAATCGACGCTGTGAAGGCGGTTTGACTGCTAAGATGTAAAGGGCACCCACAACGATACCCATGTGACGTCACTTGAATTCACACACGTGGCTCTACAAACAGTGAAACCAGGAACCCTGGCAGCCGTTACCGGGGCTTCGCGGGGCGGCGTCCACCAGACTGAGTCATCGAACGCAGCAGCGACGGCGGAAAGAAAACGGCTCTCTTGCTGCCTCCCCATCACTGTTGTTTCATGCGTCGCCGCCAAGGCCCTCTCCAGATGCTGTTCCGTTCGCCGCTAATGGAAACCACGTGAACGCCATTATCATACATTATGTGGTATGCACATCACACGAAGGCTTTAAAAGAGCGCAGGTGGTAGACCCACCACTGTGCTCGTTGAGTACACCATCTGCCTTCCCGTCTCCTCTTGTGGGCGTAGCGTAGTCGGTAAGACGACGGGCTCTCGCTCCGTCTCTCTATTTGAGTCCAGGTTTGATTCCTGGCCATGCCAGTAATTTCTTTCATTTAGCCTGGTGTTTTCTGCTGAGGCGGACACAGAAATTTTCTTGGCTGGCTGAGGTATACTGCTCCCAAGTAAAAAAATTCTATAGGAAGCGAGAACATAAAACATCGCTGAGGGCGAAGACAACAAAAGAGCCCAAGACACGGGTGGTGGTGGTGAGGGCCCATAAACTGGCGCATACCCACTCAGGAGGATTGGCCAAGAAGATGTTTTTTTTTCATTAAAAAGAACCAGATAAGGCAAAACAGTACAGTCGAAGAAAGAATTTAGTACGTAGATTGAAGAGCGAAATAGCAAAAGAAAGAGGAACGAGAAAGTCTGATCGGAATCGTTTTAGCAAGGCAGACGAGCCGTCTCTGAAATAAAAGATTGGATGGCGTGACAAATATCCCCATGGCAGTGACCTAGCTTCGTGCCCCGAAAAGATAAAAGAACTGGCAAAGTTAATGGCAGTCCAAGGCGCCGCAGTGGAGCCTCCAGCAGCCTTCTTCGATAATGAGAAAATCGGCGGCAAAAAAGGAAGAACTATCATCCGATTCCATTTCATGGCAGAATAGACGCAAGGGTGAGGTTGTTAGAACTGGTGACCGATATAAATACCGATTAATCGACCAGATTTAGGGGAAATCCCCAAGGTGGAGTAAGTTTCTGTGAAGGAAAGTTTGACATCCACCTAAATGCAGCCATACGGCTACAAAGGAAAGGTATACAGCTTTCTCAGGAACTTCGCAGTTGAAGAAAAATTCGTCCTGGTCCGGGATTCGAACCCGGGACGGGTTCGAATCCTGGACCAGAAGCGAATTGGTCAACAACTCGAAGTGAAGGACAGGTGTTAAGGACAGGTATAAGGGAAGGACAGGTGTATAGCTTTCCTTTGTAGCCGTATGGCTGCATTTAGGTGGATGTCAAACTTTCCTTCACAGAAACTTACTCCACCTTGGGGATTTCCCCTAAATCTGGTCGATTAATACCTGTCCTTCACTTCGAGTTGTTGATCAATTCGCTTTCGCGCTACTAACGACTAGCCTCCTGGTTAGCTCAGTTGGTAGAGTGACTGCTCCGGATAAACAGTGGTCCCGGGTTCGAATCCTGGACCAGGACGAATTTTTCTTCAACTGCGAAGTTTCCGAGAAAGCTGTATAGCTTTCCTTTGTAGCCGTATGGCTGCCTTTAGGTGGATGTCAAACTTTCCTTCACATAAATACCGATTAAGTGGGGGAACACCACAACGAAAGGAGGTCAGCGAAACTTCACACAAGCGAGCTTGGCAGAGGCTTCTTTTCCAATGAAACCTAAGATGTTCGAGTTCCGGAGAAGTGGGCAGCCCGTGATCAGACACGTCCTGGGCCAAGAGGTATTGATGATAACGGCCTAGCAACACGCAAGCAAAGGGGGAAGCACCTCGACATTTGTTAAAGCCAATGCCATTTTTCCTAACTTATCAGCGGCTTCATTAAGGGCTAATCCACAGTGGACAGGCAGCCAAACGAGCCTAACTGCCTGCACATGAGTGGGAACGCAGGAGTAAAAAGTTTTAAGCATGGGACTGACAGTTTCCGAGGAAAGGACCATGCACACGGAAAGGGACTAGTGAGTATCATCACTGAAGGTTGCGCCGAATCGAGTTTCAGGACGGCAAGAAGAATAGCAAGAAATTCTGCATAAATTATGGAAATATAACCTGGTAGATGCAATGGCGCTGACTTCCACGTTCTCTTTTTCTGGTCTTTTTCCACAACGCTGTTTTGTGTCACCATGAATAACCAACGGGAAAAACAGATTCCCAGCTAGGATGGCTGCACCTAGCAAAATTACCCTCGCTGCCACTCCGCTACCAAACATGAGCTTTTTTACAATTGTAACATCTGAATTAGCTATTCCAACCATTGAAAACGCGAGCTGGATCATTGAAGATGCATTGACTTGGGATTATTTTAAATTGCTTGCTGTGTAACCATCTTGAGATAGTGACATCATGGGTATGTCTCAACAGAGAAAAGAACCAGAGAACCTCACAATCTTTGTGGCGCTTACGTGTTTTGTTTTTGCACACTCCTTATTTGCCTGTAAATTACCCCATGGATTTGCGATTTAGGAAGAAAGCGCTAGATGCACTAGGAGAGCAAAACCCTTCTGGTCTGTGAAGCCTCCTGAGCGAAACAATGCCGTGTCAGTGAGGAAGAGCAGAGTGTACGTCTCTGTTGCTAGGCAACGCTAGACCGAGTTGGACGGCGCGTTCTTGCGGGCTGGTTGTATTGCGTTCGAGTCTAAACGCTGGTGATGGTTATGGTAGTGGCTCATAGAAATAAATGATGACGAAGGCTGCTTATAGCTGATGAAGGCATGTCAGACTAACCAGGTAGTCTCGGCTCCGTCGTTCAGGTCTTAGGCGAAGGGGCGATATCCTAAGCCATTGCACTACTTTAACTTGGAAGAAATAGTATACTGCGCGAACGATTTTGTACGACAATTTTTAACACAACAGCAACGTTGATAAGCGAAGAACAACGCAGAAATACCGCGGGGTATTGCTCTAGCTCTAGCTCATCTAGCTCATCTAGCGCGGGGTTATTGCTCTAGCTCATCTATAGCTTATCCCGGGTAACAAAGCTCAATTTTTCTTCTTCAGCATGTATGGTGTATGCAAATAGAGGATGACGACTGGTGGATTGAAACCTTGGCATTATTGCCCTTTTAACATGCAAAAAAACGCGCATTGCACGAACAAAGCGAAGCTTCGCAAGGCTACAATTGCAATGACATGTTAGTTCTTACCGACAAACTTCTTCAGATAGGCTTACTAGGGTCATAAAACAATTTTTCTGAGGCCACTAGGCATTCGCAACTGCCAGGCTCCTCACTTTTCTTCTCAGTTTACTCATTAGTCGTACCAATAGTCCGCAAAAAACTTCATATCCGCAGATCGGGAACAACGACGGTGCAAGCGGGAAGTGGGCGCCCGTATGCAATGGTATTCCGGCCCAGCGACAACTGCCGTGCGGAAATGAAGAGGCGTGCTGGTAGGCTGGCCGACAATAATATAACGGCAGAGAAGAAAAGTGATTTAAGCATGCGCCGCCTGTGCGTGCCCTTCCCTGGTCGGCGCTAGCACCGAGGAGTGACTCTTCTCGTACGCCATGTCGTATAAAACCATTGCTGCTTGTCTCGCTCTTCAAACTGTATTCAGCGCTTGGAGAGGATGGATAGTAGATGCAACCGCTCAGTTACAACACGCCCCCTCGACAACAACGTAATGCTGTAGCGTGTGACATGTTAATAACTAAATGCAGAGCTCTGCAACTTTTCTTTTGTAAATGTTAATTTTAGCGCTACGGAAAAGAGAGATTTAAAATATTTCATGAGCAACGGGTGGGCTTTTCTGCGTATGGCAGCATGCATTCTCGCAAAATATGCAAGTCATGCGTACACTTCACGCTTCGCTGCGGCGCTCTGATTAGTTTGGCAGCACACACCACTCCGGAAGATACATTCGTAGCATACTTCCCCGGACCTCAAAGCCGGCCAGTCTCCGAAAAACATTCAGCGCTCCGGATTCTGTGTTACCCGAAAAAAAGTTCTTCCCCCGGAGTTGGGGAGCCGACGCAAGTGAGGCCCAGCCCACTCCATGTTTTTGTCACGGTCCGATGCAGAGCTCCGGGTGAGCCCCGTGCGAGTGATAGAGCTCGGTCTTTAGAGCGGGCAGACTAGATTAAAGCGTGACGAATCTTTCTGGCGTCGCGTAGGAGGGGGAGGGCGGCTGTGGCCGCGGCAAAAGCCGATGGTCGTGCCGCACCGCTGGCGCTCATCGCTTGACCTGCCAAGCGTTCTCGTGCCGCGACGAGGGGACGCGTCTCGGACGAACAAACAATGTCTGCTTGGGGGCCAAGCGCTGCGCCGATTGCTTGGCCCCGTGTATCGGCGTCGCCGGGGCACGCCAGCGAAACAAGCGGGACAGCTCGACGAGCGGCTTGTCCGGCTCTGTCTAAACAATGCTCGGGGCTCGAATTTCCGATGCTTCTCTTCCGTGGGCCACCGCTTCTGCTTCTCCTGCCTCACTCCTCCTCTAAGCTTCGCTGTTTCGCCCACCGAGGGACAAGAAAAGCGGGATATCCTTTAGAGGAACGGGTGGCCCCCTGAGTTTTCTTTGCCGTTTGTTATCCATCGTCTGTGTGTGTCAATACAGGCTAAGGGGGGCGTCTTTGTGTCGTTACGTTGATCGAAAAGGGGAAAGCAGACACAGCTCGAAGAATCGCGGGTCATAGCTTGAAGCAGCACCAATCAATCAATCAATCAATCAATCAATCAATCAATCAATCAATCAATCAATCAATCAATCAATCAATCAATCAATCAATCAATCAATCAATCAATCAATCAATCAATCAATCAATCAATCAATCAATCAATCAATCAATCAATCAATCAATCAATCAATCAATCAATCAATCAATCAATCAATCAATCAATCAATCAATGCCATTGAAATTCAAAAAATCAAGGCCAAAAATTTAATGCCATTCCACCCTGAGAAGGCAAATGACCAGTGGAGCTGTACACGTCGGGGTAAGAAAACATGTACAGACTTTATTGCATGACTCAGTGCCGCTAAGTTACGGCCGTTACAGCGGCTATGTTGTTGTGATGTACACTGATCCGTATACTGTCAACTGTGCACACATTGCCGGATAATGCCAAATGGATGCATTTACGCCGCAGGGTGGTCAATTGGGCCGTATTGGTGTGGCATCGCAAACCAAACGTCTCAAACACGAAACGCGTAAAACACTTTTGTTCCGGTCCTGAAACATCCACATTTGAAATCAGGGAATATTACCACGGAGTAGTGTAATAGCAACTAACCCACGACCCGAGGACAGTCCTAGGACACCTAAGCTTTTCTTGAGGGTTCGGAACGCGAAAGCACTAATGGCCAATTATACGCCTGAGATGCTTTGCTTCGCTCCGTGTTCTCGAATAGCTTCATCTTCTTTCCTTTTGACACAATTTTTCCGCGATCCGCTTCCGCCTTATGCTTTCGAATTGCTTCGATCTGCCTCCTACGCGTATCGTCACTGCTTGTTCATGCTGCTGTGTATTGGAAGAGTTGACGACGATGGTGGATTTTTGTGCTTGTCTGTACGTTCGTTTTCTTGTGTTCTTATATTCCGCTCCCGTACTTCATCCTCGGAGTACTGTGTTGACAGCCACCCCTGGGCTTTTCTTATTGCGCAAGTACACCCTACTGCATAATCTAAATGAATTGACTAGTGCCGTCTTCACAAGGAAGTTGAGGAGATGCCGATATGCGAACAGCACGTCCTCCGGCGAGGGTCAGGCGGCCGTCCTGGGCGATAGCCGAGGCCCCACATGTGACGAAGCGAACTCTTGCTGACTGAAGACCCCGACACGCCCCCAAGAGGTGGTCAAGGGTAGGCAGGGGCTGTAGAAAAAGAACATGTTAACAGCGGAGCTGTTTTACAAACGTTACGTTCGCCGCTGCAGGGACAAATACAAAGAAAATGCCGAGCGCTCTTGACGGCGTGACTCGCGGGCACCGTCGAGCGTCCCCGGCTCGCGCAGTGGCTCTAGAAAAACAACAACAAAAAACTACAGCTCTGCCGTCAAGCGCTACCGCGCATGTAAAATAAAACACCAACGCTAACACTAAAGATAAAAAAGACACCCTGCTTGAGAACAGTCACCGCAGCCGCCGCATTCTCTAGAAACCGTTATAAATAATCGGAGACATGGCTACGAGTGTGCCACTCTTACCAGACTACTTGCAGATCCCGCCACCGCCGCCTTGAGTCGGTGAGAAAGGGCTGGTGGCAGTCTACAATGCTGAGGATCACTTGGCATCCACCACTCGCCGCGAAGAAGACGACGACCTCTTCGATGCACATGACGACGATTACTAGCCCTGCATCTATGACAATAAACAATGATGCAGAAACTTAACTATGTGTCCGGCAATGCTCACGTACAACAGCCCCGCCATTCAAGACTTTCGCGTGAGTGCAAGCTTCACTGAATGTTTTTTTTTCGTGGAAAGTTGCGTCGCCTCAGAGGTCTTAATCGCCGGCCGAGGTCACAACTGCACCACGCGAATTGTGCGGAGCACCACCTCGCTGCGGGTTAGACCACCCAATGCGTTGTTTTAAGCGTGACATGGTATGAGTCGCTCTACGGAACACCTCGCACTTCAAAGTCACGTAGAACATCTGGAGTTTTATGCGGGATTTTTTACCCGTGGCCAAAGAATCCCCTGGAAGTCAGCCATATACAGCTACGTTGTAAAAATACGCGGACTTGTGCAATCAGTACAAGTGCATGGTTCGACACAGCGTCCAGCCAATTCCGCCTTAGTGGCGTTTAATTTACAAAAATGAACTTCAAATAATTAAATTAAATTCTATGTTGCTCATATAAGGCCCTCGAGGGCTTTTGAAGTTGCAGTAATTAGTGGGTTCTTCGAATGCATTAAAAAGCTGACAGACCTCTGTGTTTTAACAAAATCACTCCACCTTTTAAACATGTTTCGACTTTCGTTTCACTGCGAGCAAATATTTGATTGTTTAGAAATAAGTGAATAAAGCTTGCACTTCTATCTTTTTTTGTACCCAACATTTTCCTGTTATCTGAAACAGCATGTCACGCATAGAGAAGAGACACGAGCAACAGCTTCATTCGAGCCGCTCAAGCTAGAGAGATGCTGTCGCCTAGACAGAGGTGTACAAAATACCCGCGCGATTCCCCTGTATTGCGGCTGATGGCCAGGCAAATCGTGTAGCCTATTGCGTATGTGATCGCAGATGTTCCGTACTGTTTTGTTATATAAATAGACACTCAAAGTAACAAAGGGCAATGGCTCTCGTGTTGATACGCATAAGTGTCTGACTGTGCTCGGACAGCAATGCAAAACATTTGACCAAATTCGAACCTGAAACTAGTGTTGTACACGTTCCTCCAAAATAGGAACGAAACCTCGTTCCTCGTTCCTTCCCAATTTTGAAACGAGTTACCGTTACAAGTTCCTTTATTTCGAAAGGAACGCGTTCCAGTTCCAGTTCAAAAATTGGAACGTTTCGTTACTTTAACGTTACATTCGATTTTTAAAATTAAAATATAGGGTCTGATAGGTAAAACAGAGTTGGAATTTTAAAACTATAATCGAACTACGTATATTATACGAATATGAACACCGCCGGCAGCAGATTATCTAGAAATAAAAAGAATCCAAAGGAACGCGCCCTGACAAATTTTTTTTTCAGGAAGCACCACACAAACCTCAGACATGTCTAACTGCGTTTTTGGTGCTCGTATATTATAGGTGCAACACATATAATAGACGCAGTAAGGTTCCTGCGCGTCAGATGTGCAAATACAAAGTTACTCACGTGCAGGAAGATAATTAAATTTCTTGCATTAGATTCAATATTACAGTTTATTTAAAATACTTTACAGGACCCTTTGCAGGATTTGGTTAAGGGGGTTACAAAAGTGAAGCGTTGCGGATCGTACAGCACAAATTTGCGAATAAGAAAACACATTGCAGCAGGCGACAGAATCCAGGTTGGTGCCGGAGCAGGCAAGATGGCGTTCTATGATTCTCAAATGTCCGATAGAACCACGAAGACCCAACTTGCTACTTGCTCAAACAAAACGAAAAAAAAAAAAAAACCAGCTATCTCTCTCTCTTATGGTCAGTCTCGGCGCCGCGCGATTCCTGCGCCCCCGATAAAAAGTTCACATAAAAAGCAGAGAAATGCTTAAATTATCTCAGCTAAACCAGAGACTTCTCTGGCTAAACCTAGCTAACTCACGAGGGGCTCTGCGTTCGCTCTGGTTCTGTCAACCGACCGGACTCAAGCTTCTGTAAATGGACTTTATAGTTCTCGCTCTGACTGTCCAAGAACACCAAGCACTTCGGTTTTATTAAACTAAAACCAAGCCTCGAGGACCTACTAAGTTCTAACTAACACACACTGAGCCGCTGATTGGCCATGTCAACAAAACCCAAATATTTGTGCACAGACAATCACGTGATCCACACTAACACTCTCACTCAAACTTCCAGGTATTCATCAAGGCACAAGTATAACACAGGTTTAACTTGAAACCGACCAACTACAGCAACTCTGAGCGCTGGAAGTTGACCTTCGGGCGGCCTCTCTCAGGTATTGTCCATACAGCGCGCGACGAAAATATGCCCAACAGTGACAGAATTACTGCCCTTTGTCAACACGACGCATGCAATACAAAAGCACCTTGCACTCCCGTCGGCCCATTCCCGCCAGATCGGCGACAGACCGCGCCGTGACGAACTGCGCGCGTACTCTGTAACTTCGAGCAGTACAACATCCCGAGACACTGCGGTGCGCCCAGCTCTTTTGAGAGCCGGCGACCCTTTGAATGACCTCACAGCGAGCGCAACTGCCCCGACAACAACGCACCGTCGCCTCGCGAGCACTAAGGCTGTAATTACCCCTGACAATATACAGAAGGGGTGGTTTCACAAGGAACCTGCGGCGCCAACAATTCTATCGGCCAGACGTGCATTTTGGCCACCCCAGACAAACGATTAAAGGTGAAAAGCATTCTTGCGGCAGCGCTGTTCACCCGTCGAACGCCGCGTAAGCTCAACCGGCATGAAAGCAAGCCTAAGCTGCGAACCACTGCGTGGTTATTTTTCTGCCTTTAACCTTCGAGGAAGCACAATCCGCTGAAGGGCGGGCAAATTTGGCAGCTTATAGGAAGAGAAACACGACTACTTGTGATTTTTGTACTCGAGCTTTGGCATCAAAAACAGCCAAATCCTGGCGATGTAACGGCAGGAACGCCGTTCCTGCCGTTCCTTCAAAAATCTAACGAGTTACCGTTACAGTTCCACCGATCCTTAATGGAACGGTGGCGTTCCTTCGTTCCTCCAAAAAGGAACTAGTTCCAGGAACGCCGTTCCTTGGAACGCCGTTACGTACAACACTAGGCTGAAACGCATTCATATTATGGAATTAAACGCGCCGAAACTACACTTTGGCTATGAGGCACGCTGTAGTGGAGGGATCCGGATCAATTTTGACCATCTAGGGATCTTTAACGTGCGCCGAAATCTCGACCACACGGGCATTTTTGCTTTTCACTTCCATCAGAAAAGCGCGCCGCGGCCGGGCATTGAACCCGCGTCCTCGTGCTCAGTAGCACAACGCCTTAGCCACTGAGGCACCGCGGCGGGTGTTTGAAAAGAGCGTGTGCTCAAAGGAAGATTCCGCATACATTTATTTTTCATGTAAACGCAATTGACTTGCAAGTACGTTGAAACGGCGGGGTTTAGACATGACGGGGTGCTTACTATAACAAAGTTTGACAGGCCAAATTATCACGTCGCTGCTTATGTTCCCAGGCTTGCCTGGCGTAGGTTATCTTTTGTCGACGGTGGCTGTAACGCGTAATGGGAAGGACATGGAGAGCGAAGACAAGTTGAAGAACTTCCGCTTTAATTTTAACCCTTTGTACGTCGTCAATATGATGAGGACATTACAATATTGCAGAAGTATTACTTTTTTAAGCGGAAGATTATTTTCTTGTGCAATTTGAACTTCGTACGTTATTTTAATTTTAAGATTGCCAGGTATTTAGATGCTAATTGGGACATCGCTTTGACCAGTCGATAAACCCTTCACGATGAATGATATGCCCGTTGAGCATATATAACTGCTACACGAAGGTGGGAGGCATACAAAACGAGAACTTCATCGTCAAAAAAAGGGCATACAAAAAGTATTCCACCAGTCCTTCACTTCACCTTCAATTCATTTAACAGAGTGAAGAACTAAGTTATTCGAGAATTAACTTAGGCAGCCACCGCAATGTTCATGTTCGCCGACGCTAACGTCCCTAGAAAAAAATAATAATGCTACGGGAGTCGAACACAAAACGATGGCATAAATGAGATGGCAGCCAGTGATTCATTGCTTCTTTTTGCCTCTGTGAACGTACTTATCTCTTTTCTGCACTTTGTAAGACGTACCAGATAAGACAGCTGGGTTTTGAAATCATGATGATGGTGGGGGTAACCAAGAACAAGTTCCGACGTGGGACAAATTACGTAGTTGAACTGTCATCCATGTTGTAGATGTTCTTTTTAGTCACATCACGGAGGTTTCTTCTTACCGCCACAAACAGCCAGTGATTTTAAAAGATGCCGCTAGAAAGGAAGCGACAAACGACTTCGTTCGAGTTTCTTTTTCGTCCGTCAGTATTTATGGTCATTCCCGAAAAGCGACTTGTCGTTTTTCTTTGGGACTTCTGTTCTAGCGTCGCCCTCAGCTTCCTTGTTCGATTCTGCGGCTCTTACTGCTACAATTGCGGTTGGTTGGCCATCGTTGCAATGAAGTGCACAGCAGCAGAGACGCAACCAAAAAAAAAAAATAATTCATGGCCGAAAGCACCGTAAACATCGCCCGAGGGCATTGCTTTGAAAAGAAAGCTGCTGTGGGAAAAGGGGAGCTGGATACGTTTTGTTTATGTTATTTCTGGAGGAAGAAATGTGACTCGCCTTTTTGTTTCACCTCTTACTTTAAAATTTGACAGAATTGGAGCATCGGAAGGTTTTCCACGTTTTTAAAGGGACGCACCACTCCTTTTAATTCTTTGGTTGGCTGAGGGAAAGCTAGTAAGGCCTTTCCACGGGGCTGTATTAGTATATGTAAACTAATATGCCGACATGGCTTTGTTGTATCATGAAGATTTTTTACTCATTTAAACGCAGTTTTAATGCAGTTTTATATTGACAACAATCCTACAAGGGTCTCCTGTCTTCTGAAAGACCTTTTTTTTTCTTTTAAGGGCTTAATTATCTTAGTGCGCTGCGCCCGAGGGATGGAATCTTGCTTGGAAGAGGGAGATGTACCTGTGTACTTGATTTGTTTACGTTGACTACACCCCATCATTTTGATAGTGTGGTGTTAGGGCACGACTAGACATTTGCACATACTGTAAAAATGTACGGCAATACGTGCTGACGCAAAACAACTGAGATGATCCATTCGGTTCGCTTAAAAGCACCGCCAAAAAAGCGGTAACAGGTATTACGTGCCCTTTCCTTCCTTGTGTGTTCTGCACCTTTTGTCGTCTTGCTAGATCGCGTGGCGTAGCCACCTCTACGGCTTTTCACAGCTTCTCTTCACGGCCAAAATTCTAGTTTTTTTAAAACTTCCTGCTAACTACTACTCGTTCCTTCGAGTGTTTTAGATACATCGTCGTTGAATTACCGAATAGGTACCGCACCGGTAGGCAATGAGCGGGGTCAAGGTACAACTCCCACCACGGCGTTCATTAGGCATTTTCAGTGCCGATTTCTGCACTGAAGTTGACGGGCTGTCAACTTCAGTGCAGACGGGATCAAACCAAGCATACCATCTCTGCCAAGTGGTTGACATGATCGCTGTGGTAATGTTTTTGTTCCAGAGATACACCAGTGGTATTTTTTTTTGTTACTACAATCTGCTAAAAAGTCCGGACGGCGGGCATTAATTCTGCTTGGTTCCCAGACTATTTATTATCCAGAGATATCACTCTTAATTGATCGCCGCGCTAAAAAAAGGCCGTTGCTCAAGTTGATTTCGCCAATGCCCCGCAGTGGTGTAAAAGGTGCAGTGGGCAGAGGGGACGCGTCGGAATCACCCAGCAAGAGCAGAAGCCACAGCGACAATGATGCTGCTCCCCGATATCCGCAGCATCATTGTATACTCCCACCCCGAAGCAGCACGCGATGCGCCTAGGGTCTACTTTTTTCTGCGTGATGCAGTTGGTACTTCTGAACGCATTGCAGCTGCTGCAGGGCTGCGCACAGCTAGTAGAACTATTTTTCATACCTACACCTGATAAACTGAGGGCTGTCATGGTTTGGCGGGGCCAGCGCGTATGAAACACACGGCAAAAATAACAGTCATTGCGAAAAAGCGCACTGATTTGGCGCATAACGACGTGGGGATTGTTTACGAATCACTTTTAGAAATGTGCCTGATATTCCGCCAAGGGTGGCTGCAAAGGTTCCCTGGCAACCACTGCACTGGGCGTTGCTACGCGTGATTGGCTGCTTTTACCTTGTATGAATGCAATAAATTTCGCGTTTTCAAGCGCGCGCTCGTTTCCCTGCGACTTTGTTCGGCAGAGAAGTACACTATCGCTTGCTGGCTGCTTACTTCTGCGTGCTGCGAGTACTAGACGTACCATCAACCAAGAGCTTGCTTAGTTACTAAGGGAAACAAAATCAGCAAGCAACAGCAATTGGTACACCAGAAAACCCCAAGTAGCCGTTTTACAGGCCTTATCCACCTTCATGACCCATGCTAAGACGCATATTGGGTTGAGAAGATATGACGTAGTTAACTGCCCACAAATGCCACACGATGTGATGTTATTTGTTGAAAACAGACACGTGTGTCCTTTGAGGCATTCCGCTAAAATTCTCGTGCTTTCTTTTTAAAGGTTGTTGGGGCGCCCTTTAAGGCCTGTGTGGCATGCCGGTGATTGCACATACGTTTGTTGGTTGGACCCTCATTCGGCTCGGGCATACTGAAAACTAGAATTTTCAGGTTTTATAGCCGTGCTGGTGGAACTTCTACAAATCTGCTGCTGGTGTTAAGGTGACGTGGAATTTGATGGTGCGCTCTTGGCACTCCTCTGTCTGGTTGTGAGGCTGTGTATTAGTAACTTTTATATTTCTAGCCCACGAGTGTGAACAAAAGCGCCAAAGTTTGTTCGCCCAACCGCTCAAGCTTTAAACTCCTTCGAAAAAAATATGGCGCAGCTTGCACTTCTGGGGCAAGGCTGGAGAAGCAGCAGAGCTGGGGGTCGACCTAGCTTCTTACAACACAGACAGCAGATCCCAGGCCAAAGGGAGTGGATAAAGAAAATATATCTACGTTCTTCGTACAGCGAGCGGCCACCCAAGACTGTCACCCTCGACATTAACGGCCGCCAAGACGCCGTCGCCGCTGACCGAGCGAAGCCCGCTTATGTCGACCCCCTCCGAGCAACCCAGGGCCTCACCGTCTCAAAGACCCCGTCCCGGAATTATCAAGCTCAACCAACGAAAAACCTCACGTGGGCATCACAATGGCCTCCGGCCCTATGGGAGGGGGGGTGGGGGTATTGACTGGCGCGCCATGGGTCCTCTATGCCAAAGGCGACGAAAACGAAAGCGGGAGCTCCTCCCATGGCGCAAGCTCACGCGCAAGTCTGGACGATGCCGGGCGCTCCTCACGAGGCGCACGCTTATGTGCCCTGGGTATTTTTTTGGTAAAGTCACTAAGCGAAGGTCGTTGCGGGCGCCTCGCGCCGGGGGAGTTTTTTTTCTTGCTTTTTTTGTGCTAACACCAACGAAACAAGCTCAAGCTTAAAAAGCTCTACTGTTAAATTTGTTTTGATGCGAACTGGGCCGCAGGTACCTTTTAACGTGGCATGCTTCCACAGAAAAATGCGAAAATAAAAGGTGCAAATAAATATGAAGGCACCATAAAAACGTGGCTAGTGTGGCTGGCCAGATAGTTCCGGGCTTTGTGCCTAGTTTCCGTGACGAAAATCAGAGCACTTTCGACGAGGTCAAAGCACTTTCAACGCCGTACGGTAGTTGTGGAGCGTAGGAAGGGCAGAAAACTTTTATCTCCTTTGAGCGAGCTGTTGCTAGATCAGGAGGCCAGACCACATCGGGCCCGAACAGCGTGCGAGACAACAAGAGCACATAATTCATGCAACTGGGTGCTCTCTCACTTGGCGCGAAGACGTGCCAACAGCAATTCGGCGGCCCCGCCGCTGCATCCGGCCGCCTCCGCACTAAGCGTAAAAAGAAACATACGGGCCGATGGAGCTGCGTGCGTAAAAGCTCTTGCGCGATGCACCGACCCCACACGTGCGCCCCATACCGAACGCAGCGGCGCTGGTGGCCCCGAGGCTGCGTTGTGGGGAGCTCTGGCAGATACAGAGTGATTCCCTTCTTTCCTCGTCGCTCTTTCGCAGTCCCGGCTTCTCTCCTTATTCGCTCTTACTTCTTTAGCCACCGCGTATTCAGCCTTTCTTACAACAGCGGAGGCCGGCCTTTCTTGGCGCAGGCAGCGGCCCATGTTTTTCTTTGCTACATCCCGAGGCGCTTCGTGGGCACCCTTTTCGTTTGTCAAAATCCCCAAATTCCGAAAGGCACTCTCCCTTCCACTCGCACCCCGCCGCTTCCATTTCCTCGCCAATTTCTCGGTCTGTCTCTTTTTCATTCTTCACCACGGATCGGAACGAATGGCAATCATAAAGTCCTCACGACGACCACCGCGATTGCCTTCTGTTGGCAGAAATCGGCCCCTCGTCGTCCTGCTAGCCCGCAACGTTTATGGCCCGCGTGGCCGCTGGCGCGCAAATCGGGTTGGGATAGATCGGCGCTGCGGCGAACAACCCGACTCGCGCCCGCCTGTTTCTCGCTCGTCGTCGTCGTCGTCAGCCGTGCCTCGCCCGCTTGGCGGTACGTGCCGGCGTCGCGCTGCTTTTACTCGCTCCCCCTCCCGCTCTTCGGCAACCGCTAAACGCGAGCCGACGCGCCAAATGCGCACGGCAGGGAGCGTCCTCACGGCTTCCGAGGCGCGCCGATGGCCCTGAGATCGAGCCGTCTCTGCGGCTCGCCCCTTGCTTGTCTGTGGCAGAGCGGCGTTATGGGAGTCTTTACTCGGGGGTGGCCGCAGCCGTAAAGAATCGGAGCGTATGGAACCGTCTGCACAAAGGGAGGAGCAGAACTCGTATTGTTTGTTTTGTTTGTTTGTTTGTTAGTTTGTTAGACGATAGATTTATTTTACGCGGGTGTGGGTTCGTGTTGTTCTGCAGAAATGTAGCTACGCGTGTAGACTAGGGTAGTATTGCTGTACGTTAAAACGCAAGCGCAAAGAGTTAAGGAAGTGAAAGAGACAGGACTGACTCTAGCTCTTACCTTCTTTACTTGGAAAACATACATGCATTTAGAAACCTACCAAGACGCACAAATCGTACATTATTCCGAAACAAAATGTATATCCAAGCAACTCTAAAACGGAGACCTCAGTCTCCCGGAAAGATGATGAGGGCACGCTGATACACCGTGAGCCCCCTTTATTTATGTAGCAGGCTTCATCGAGTGTTCTTTAGCTGTGGCGTTGGGACTTCGTCCCAGCGTTTCGGTGTTACTCAGCTTAGCTGCGCATGTCGAGGAATTCCTTTCTGTTCAGACATACAGTAGGAAAATGAAAACAAACATTCGCATCTTTTGCACTACTACTGCGAAATTTTGCGATCTAGTGTAGAAGTCTACCATCTAACCTGAAAGACAGTATCAAGAGTGTGTAATCATACTCGATCGCTGCATTATGAAATACTTCGGCTTTTTTCTATATATGAAGGTGTGCTGTTCAACAATTTAGAGGTTCTTATTGAAATTATTTTCAGTTTAATTGTTTTTTTATATTTAAAATTAATAGAACACCTAAATACTAGGGCTGTGCATTCTTTATAGAATAAAACTTCGGTTATACACTTCTATTTGGGAACTCTCCTACAGTGCGTGGCGTTGATACTTGAAAAGTGTTCGCCAGGCTTTCTTTCGGGGCTGTTCTTTCTTACTGCGTCGCAGCGTTATAGGTTCTATCACATCGCTCGGCAAGAAAATACGAAATAAGCATTTACTACGCGCGACATGTGCGAAGTTACTATCAGCAGTGGGTCGAGTCACGTAGCCTGGGCCACATCTTCAGTGGCTCCGCTCATGCGTGTAGCGGTTGGGCCACTGATCGGGTGCCGCTCGACCTCGACCCGTCAGTGGCAGACAGGGCCTTTTTGTTTTGCTTTTTGCTGTGCTCGCCACCGCTCGCGACAGCGCAGGCAGAGTTTTTTTGCCATTTGTTCTTGTTCTGGTTTTAATTTTGCCCCTCTTCGGTGCCATTTTAACTCAGTTTTGATTACTTTTTTACTTAACTCAGTTTTGATTTTGAGTCGGTTTTGATTACTTTTTTCCTGTGTTTGACACGCTCAGAGTCGTTTTTAATCTGTTGTTTTTGTTCTCATTTTATATCACATCTTTTCGACACCATTGTGTTATTCATCTATTTTCACAAGAACCAATCCGACATGAATATTTACCTAAAATAACATTGTAGCTTTCATTTATGCTTTTTTGTATTACCTCAAATCTACCCAAGGCTACCTGCACGCTCAGTAACGATAACATGTTCTGCATATATATAATACTTGCTCTTGAGGGTCGATAATACGGAAGGCACATAGCTAGCGCTGGTGGTCTTTCTCACCAGGAAAAACCGCTGCAGTAGGAAAAGCCTGGATAGCAAAAACCTCAAAAGCACGGGTTACTAGCCGGAGGATACTGAGCATTAACTAATTTTTATTTAAGCAGAGAGTTTGGTTTAGCGACATATTGGTTATTTACTATTTGTTATTTACAATATACCAGTCGAAAAAATCTTATCACGCTTTGTTCGGTATTCTCCCTGCAAGTGTGCTTTGCTACAAAGGGGTCCTTGTTGCGGCAGAGGCAGCTTGCGGTACTCGGAAATCACACCTAACAAAAGCGCGATGGTGCTTTGAGGGAATAAAAATTTAGAGTAAATAAAAATGTTAAATCGAGGAGGTAAAGTGCTATTAAATATACAGGAGCGGCACACGCTTTAGCATGCGCCACTAACAAAGAACTTATTCTCAATCAGGTGCAATTCTGAAGTCCCTCTATTTGCTCAACCATTGGCGTGTTGCTGCCAAAGAAAACAGGAATCAATGGGCAGTCTCTCACCAGGATGACAGATAAGTGGGGGAGCGGGGCCTTGATCAGGGATTTCGTAGACGCTCAAGTGAACTTGTGCACTAAAAGCGAGTGGCAAAATTGTGAGATGAGAATGCCCTAGCCAGACAATTGAACGAAAAAGCCGCATTGTCCGGTATGCGGCGTTTGTAGCAGCCTCCTAAATTCCTGTTCTCTGCGACAGGTCATGTGGCTTCACAGAGTGTGCCTCGAACTGCTAGCGGTGTAGCGGGAGAAGTCAACCGTGTATGGGCCAGCCTGATGTAGGCCTAACTTTGCATCTTGAGATCGAACATTATGAACCGGTGCCGGGAGCTTTAACTGCAGCGAGTTTGATGTGTGTTGGAGCCTCGTTAGGATCAATGTTGGCGCTACGTGAGGTTAAGTTGTGAATGCAAAAGCTTTATTGCACAATTGACTGCAGCTGAGTTCTTCCTTCTGTTTTTTGCTGTGTCACCGCCATTGCCTTGCAGAATTCAGAGCGGAGTTGGGCGCTGGCAAGTACACCCCTGCAGGTATGTACTTGCCAGCGGGAAGGGTCGTTTCCCTGCTAGAGAGCCTGTAGCCACGCCGCCGAGTGTCCATGCACTTTGTAACGCCTCGCAGCCAACGGGCGCGGTACTTTTCACACCTGCAACATTGGTAAGACAACCGGAACCACTCACGCATCAAAACAAGCATAAACCACACTGAGCATTTCTGAACGTTTCTGTCAATGGATTAAAAAGTACTCTCGCACTTGACGCAGAGAAAGTGCTTTAATGGTTATACTTCCGCCTTCCAACATGTTGAGCAAAGTAGGCAAGCGGAATGTAGTGATTAAAAATGTAGTTGGTCCGGTGGGAAGGAATAAGCCACTTGTCAGAGCTGCGGGTGGCGGAATCGGCGTGCTTTCACATTCAAATGATCATATTATTGCTTTCACAATCACTACATTATGAGAGGTGCTCGGGTAGAGTCAACTAGAAGTCGCTTGGGTGTCCCCGCAGCTTTTTTTGAAGCATGTTCCTGTGTTAAAAACTGCAAAGCTTTTGAGTACTGCAGCTCTATGCTACAAAGCTTTGCTAATAAGCTGCAAACCTAGCATAAAAATGGTTTACTAGTGGGTTTGTCAGGACGTTCAATGTTATCTTTCTTTGACATCAATATGTCTAGTATTTGCCAAGTACTGCCTCACAGTAACGCATAAAAAGACAAGCCTCGCTCATTAGGCACATCACAATTACTTTCTGGCTTTCATAGTAAAAGCAAAAGCACCCCATTCTACCCTGTAAAGGTGGTTAGATAGCAAAGCGGTAAACGACACCCACAACGATTACCCATGTGACGTCACTTTATTTCACACACGTGCCTCTACAAAGAGTGAAACCAGAGACAAGTGAAATGCACTTAACCACACTCTTTATTGCTTCAAAGATGTATTTGCTAGGCTAAATCAATTGATTATCAACGAATGGCGGTTGGTTGAGTTGTGTTGGTGAAGCACACGAGTTAAAACTTTTTTTTAGGAAGCTCAACCCCGTTGTTAGACGATTTCACTACTCCCCCGTCTCTGCCGTAGCCGATGGAGGCGACGATATCCGCGGAAGAGACGGAGGACAAGTGAGATACCATGCGCTGGTGTGAGCTTCCTTTAATTTTTGTAACTCCTAGTGCATGCGCAAGGAGCGCACACGGCCGCTACACGTGCCGTGTGTGGAGCGCACAGCGGCGCGGGAGGTCGCGTGACGATGTCACGTGGTATGCAGCGAGAACACGGGGATAAACCAGCAATTGTGCTAGCTGAATGCACCATCTGTCTCCCGCATCTCCGCGTGGGCTCGTAGCTCAAACTGTAAGACAACGGGCTCTCGCTCCGTTTCTCTATTCGTTCCTGGTTCGATTCCTGGCGGCGCCAGTAACTTCTTTTATTTGTTCCCTGGATTTTTCTGTTGACGCCAATGGTAGCGACAGAGCTTTTGGGGGTAGAGGTAACAAGCGTCGCTCTAAAAAGTTGTGGAACATACGTGGGTATATTACCTATTAGCACTTGCAACCTGATACAGGTGCTTGCTCCATCGAGTGGGGTGCTATCGCATTCATAGCTACAGGCTGAAATTAGTATCTACTGCGGTATTTTTTTTTTTTTTGCTTTTTAGCGTGTGCAGGGACTTGAGAAGATTAAGCAAAGCGTCTGTTGTTGCGACAACGTTTGCCACGGTCTTCGGCTTTAGGGCCTCCAACTTCTGCGCCCAAATTCAACAACAGCTGTAATGAATAACGCTTCCGTTTTGCCACATGGCAGATACCAGGCCGGAAGCTTCAAAACGTTTTGCTCCTCATTGACGATGAACGTAAAAAGCCGCCATATTAGAAAACCTTGAGTAGAAAGTTAATTTGCCACTGATTTACCACGGCACCTCTTAATTCTTAAGATTAATTGCCA
Organism: Haemaphysalis longicornis; assembly: GCF_048455015.1. NCBI lineage: Eukaryota > Metazoa > Arthropoda > Arachnida > Ixodida > Ixodidae > Haemaphysalis > Haemaphysalis longicornis. Next base: position 24,313,026 of record NW_027526361.1, read on the forward strand.
CGCGCCTTATTGCGCCACGCACAGTTTATTTTGTGAGTGATCAGGCTGAAGGGCTTTGTCCGCGACGTAACGCTGGTGTTGCGTCAGGCGATGGCGACACCGATGTCTGTCTCGGTGAGCAGCCCTTGCTGCCGTCACTGTTGGTCTGGTTAAAACAAAGCTGCCTCGTGGGGCAACCAACCAGACGTCGTCAATAAAACGGCTACAGCCACGCATGCACACAAGGGCGCCTTGACACCGACAAAAAAAATTACGCCTATTGCTTTCACCTGGTGGAACCGTGCGAGAACTGCAAGAATAGGTCGATGAATCCCTATATAAGAACTCTCTCCTACCCTCTGAAAACTCTCGGATTTTTTATTTAAGCTTTATTTCATCACAGTATTTGGAGAAGGAGGCCTAGCACTTTCTACCGGCGAGCTTTGACGTGGCCGATTTTCGGATATTCATTCCCTTCCTACTGGAAGATGAGCCCTACAATTCGGAGGTGGGGGACGAAAGTCTCGCCTCCACTAACTGCGGCCAATGTATCTACGGCTACATGCCTCTTTCCTGGCCAATGGCACTGCAGCAATGGGAATTGAGCACATACGTTCCGACATTTTCCGAACTATACCTAAGGGAACTCCACAAGGCTCAGTGATATCGCCACCAATGTTCAACCTCGACATGAAAGATCTACCTCCTCTGCTGACAACTATCCCCATATCCCCAACCTGCGACTAGCCCTATGCGCTGATTATCTCACTCTTTGGACTCCTACGGGCTCCATAGATGACCAGAAAGACTTCTCTCCAAAGAGCCGTCCAAGTAGCACAATAATACCTGCATGCCCGGGGGTTAGAATGTGGCCCCGAAACATCCGCATTACTTACGCTGTGTAAACAAACACCTAAGCAGCGCGCCAGCTCTATACCAGATTCTGAAGTCAGCATTAATAATCAAACCGTCCCTAACGTCTCCCACCTTCGAATTATGAGGGAGAAAAAAATCGAGCGGGAACGGGTGAGTTTATGCTCTACTCGCTGCATAGGGTGGACGTAATCTGACCCATTTATGGCACGCTGGGGATGACTATGCGCATGCGGGGAGCCGAGGCGGGAGGCGCAGCCGCGGGTTATGAATATTTTACGAGATACTCACTCCCGCAAGCCCCGCGCGATATGGACGTGGCCTTCGCATCATCGAAGAGGCGAAGCGATGCCGCGAAGCAAGTTTCAGGAGAGCGGGGCGCCCCTTTTCGGAGGCTCGTTCGGCGAAGGGCGCCCGCACGTGCAGCCGAGACTCGCGAGGGCCGCCGAGCTAGAGAAACAACTGGGCGTGAGTACGGTTAATGATCCCGCTTGGGAGGGCGGGTGTGCTGGGACATCGCCTCGGGGGATTGGGGCCATTAACGCCATTCATGCTGTACGGAGCCATTGCGACGGCGTAGCGGAAAGGTGCGTTGTGATCGGGGGATCACTGGCGCGTGCCGCTCCGAGATTTTTTTACGAGGTCCGTCATATTCGGAGACGAGGCCACCCGGCGTCGGTTGGGGACCACGTTACGTCTCTTGCGGTTTGCCTTGCTTAGTCGCTTTGAAGTCGTCCATTGCATATCGCGGGCGGCGGGCAGCTTTACAAGGGGGCGCATCTGCTATAGTAACCAAGTGGGAGCGGCATGCATCTAAAGAGAAAAATTGTCTACTACTCCGTGCCCAATTTTACCGCCCCGTTGCGAAGCAGGCGATGTGTCGATCCGAACTTATGCTTTGGAGATTAATGCGCACTGGAAGAAGACGAACGAAGGATAACTTTTTTATCAACCCCATTTACCACAGGAACATGTGCGAGGTTCCTTGTCTATCGACAGGCGATCGAAGCTGGCGAAGCATTGTAAATACAGTTGGCATCAACCATTTGGTGCCTATTGTGTCATGCAATAGTAATTAAAGAAAGCTCAGAACATCTGCTCTCCTTTAAATTTCCTGGCAAGGATAAGTTGCAGCGAAATTGGGGGACAACCCTAATGTGCGGACCATACGTGGATTATTTTAGTGCGTGCGTGCGTGCGTGTGTGCGTGTGGCCGTGCGTACGTGCGTGTGCGTGTGTGTGTGCGTGTGTGCGTGCATGTGTGCGTGCGCGTGCGTGCGTATGTGTGCGCGTGCGCTTGTGTGGGTGTGTGCGTGTGTGTGGGTGTGTGTGCGCGTGTGATTGTGCGTGCGTTCGTGTGCGTGTGTGTGTGTATGGGTGTGTGTGTATGGGTGTGTGTGTGTATGGGTGTGTGTGTGTGTGTGTGCGCGCGTGTGTGTGTGTGTGTGTGCGTGCGTGCGTGCGTGCGTGCGTGTGTGTGTGTGTGTGTTAGTGATGCCATGGGTGATTGCGCATCGGCTCTATTTCTTGATGAAGAGCAGGAGTGTGCCAAGACATTATCCGGTGCTGACCGCATGCTTGCTGTAGGATGGGCAACGGGGAGAAAGTAAAACCGGATGTGCGGGCAGCAACCCCTACTGTGGTCGCATGTGAAAGCGACACTGCAAGGGCACCCGTGAGGCACCCACGTCATACGAAGCGCGGAGCAACAGCTGTGACATTTTACTTGTTTACTTCTTTATTTCATACCAACAGTGCCTGCTGGCGTTAAAATACAGAAAAAAATGACATCAGGTAATTACTTTGAGAAGCAAGTAAAGGTATTCAAGGAGCAGCAACATCATTGTGAAAGATATCGCGTACATCTAGTCAGAAGAGAAATAACAGTAAGAAAGAAAACGAAACTACTCCACTCTGGAAACTGGAAAGGTCGAAGTGCAGCAGCCACCGGTATTCAATAACGGTGTTTTAAGTTCAGACAAAACAGGGTACCCCGTTTCTCCGTCTCCTTTCTCTCCACTTGTCCACGGTTTTCACACACGCCTTCGTGTGCACACGCCTACGCACGAGCGTGCACGGGTGCATGTACGCAGTTGGCTACGCAAAATGAATAAACCGATCGTATGGTGATAAACGAAAGGTTAAGGAAGGGATTCTGCTTCTCGATATTGTGAGTGGTGCGAAGAATAGCGAAGTGTTTCACTTCCTGAACGCGGGTTTCACACAAGCGTGTCGAAATTTCATCAAGTCTGTGTGTAGAGGGTTTGGATGTCCAAACCGGAAATATCATCTGAAAGCCAGCCAAGTACACTCCTGTGTATAAAGCGTTACCCAGTACACCATTGCCGGTATGTGCTACTACATGTGTGTGTTCCTGAAGCAAAATGGAGAGCCGCGCTAGTTGGTGAACCTCCATGAGTGAAACTTACGCGCGAACTGACACAGGGACGAGAAAGGGAAACGAGACCTGCGCTGGTCTAGTTTCGCGTTCTCGTCCCTGTGTCAGTTTGGGCTTAAATTTCACTCATGTGTGTTAGTTACAATGTACTAGGCTACAGAGTGCATACAGAAGATTCCAAGCAGAGGAATACATTTTTTTGGTCGAGCCTAGTTGAGTTTGCGCTGTAATTGATTGATCGATTGAACGATTGTTTGAGACGTGCGTGCCTTGTCGGTGTCTTTATAGAACGCGCGCTGCGTTTGCACACATTCCAGCTTCGAAGCATTGGCGAAAAGCCCACTGCGGGTATGTGAAACTGTGGGTATGTATGCCTTTGGGTGTGCCACATAGTTTACGCGTATGCGCATCCAGGTCTTGGAACGTGAACCGGTACCCGCGCCTGGAAATACGTTTAGTACAAAGAGTACTTTTTCCAATGGGTACCGGTTGCCACCCTAAACATCAAAGCATGACGTTAGAACCATCCTGTACCTAGGCTGAACTTTGGTAACTTTCAAATTTGGGCGTTATATGTCACAAGAATCCACTCCAAACTCATTCTTGGTCGAGCGGCGGGTACCGGTTTATGACGGTAGCTTCAAGGCATGACGTTAGGATAGACTCCAAGCTGAGGCCTACCATTTTGATTTGGGGACTAACGGCGCCAAAGGGTACCAGGAACCTTAAAATCCGTTGCGGTTGACTTTGCGATAGAGTACGTTAGGCCTAACTTCTAATTTTTAGGCCTAACGTTGGGCAACCTTTAAGTTTGTCCTTACGGTATGCCAACTAGCAACGTCACACTTATTTTACGTCGAGCTGTGAGTGGTACTTGGCACATTAGAGTTTGAAGGGCGGGAAGGGAAAGAAAAAAGTACGCAACGTAGGCGATTCAACCATGAGCGTTACGCCCTACATCACAACTACGAACCAAAAGTTCTGGCCCAAACTTTTTCAAGTTATGATGGGAAGTGCTTTAGAGTAGCCTCATTAGAACGGCCGTTCCAGCTATTCTCCACCCCACCTTGCACGGCTACCGACTATTGAAATTTTCTCCTTGTGTTATGTTCGGCTATCTAACATGCTAGCCTCTCAGCTGCGGTGTAAGGGTAAATTCAAGAGCATCTGTAAGTTCTGTTCAGATACATTCATTCCCAACAAACTAAAAAAAACGCACTAAGTTCCCTCCGTGGGTCACGAGACCTATACTGCAGTTAAAACGAAAGACTGAACGTCTCAGGAAAAACAGGCCAGCTTCCCACCGACCAAGTGAAGTTCGGTCTGATTTACATGAAGCGATTCAACGCAAGAAAAGCTTTTATTTCAATACTACACTGGCTAATTTTATTAAAGATGACCCGCAGAAGTTTTGGGTCGACATTAGCGATCGCAAAAAGAACGTAGAACAAATTTCCGAGAACGGGTTTCTGATATCGGATGCGAAAGCGATTGCTGATCATTTTAACTCCTTTTTTATAGTGTTTTCTGTCAGTCTTCTCAGCCTGTAGCTTTTGTACATGATCCAGATATTCCACCAGATAATTTAATTTCATATGAAGGAGTTCTAAATATGGTTCTTCGAATAAAAGTAAAATCTTCCGGTGGGCCAGAGGGAATACCGAATGAATTTTTCCGACGATACTTCGAGCCCTTGTCCAAATACCTTGTTACAATTTTTGAGGCTTCAATTCGTAATGCAACGTTACCTAAATAATTGAAAATGGCTCGTGTCAAGCCAATTCCCAGAAAAAGGAGACCCTCTTCTTGTCTCCAACTATCGGCAGATTTCGATTATATCGTCTTGCAGCAAAATGTTAAAACACATTGTCATAACATTAATATCGAAACACCTAGATGAGCATAACATTTTTTCTCCGTACCAGCATGGCTTTAGAAAAGGCTTCTCAACAACAACTCAGTTATGTACAGTCATTCATTCTCTTGCATCTGTGATTGATAACGGCGGCCTAGTCCACGTCATATTCTTAGATTTCTGCAAAGCTTTCGACTGCATACCGCATGATAAACTTGTGGTTAAATTACAGTTTATTGGACTTCCCAATTTTCTATTAGCCTGGATTTCTAACTACCTGTCTGATCGCCCCCACTTTGTGTGCACTAATGATCAAAATTCAATTCTTCTGCCGGTTGCTTCCGGTGTTCCACAGGGCAGTGTACTCGGTCCCCTACTATTTTTGATATACTGTAATGATGTAGTAAATTGTGTAAACACAACTGTTAATGTTCGTATTTTTGCGGATGATTGTATTCTGTTTAACTCTATAGTTAATCCTGATGACCAAGCATCTCCAGTTCACTCTAAACAATATATGTCTATGGTGCAACCAATGGGGGATGACACTAAACTTAGATAAATCAGTTCTGCTCCGTGTCACTAACAACAAAAGCCAGTACTAACTCAATACACGCTCTCTAGCCAACCTATTCATTTAGTTAAGGAATACAAGTATCTTGGTGTCACTCTAACAAATAATTTAAGTTGGAATTCCCACATTAAACAAGTTTCCTCCACAGCTTTCCGCAAATTATGCATGCTAAGGCACAAACTTAAGGATGCTCCTACGAAAGTGAAACACTTAGCTTACCAACCCTTGATATTCCCGAAATTAGAATATGCAAGCGTTGCCTGGGATCCTTATACTAAAACTAACATTGATGTATTAGAAAAAAATCAGCGGAGGGCAGTTCGTTTCATTTATTCTCTCTATAAGCATGGTAATTCTGTCACTAATGTTATGCTTTCAAATGGTATCCCAACTTTGCAGTCAGGACGCAGATTCTTGCGCCTAAAATTTTTGTACCTCCTTTCAAACCGCAACCTTGCTCTGAACCCTGACCCCTACCTCACACCACTAAGAACACGTCAGACGCGGCATACACACGCACTTTCTTTAACACCGTAGTTTGCTCGTACTAACTTGTTCAAATCTTTTTTTTTTTTTTTTTTGGCGGAACGGTTTGCCTGCAGGCAGTTTACACTCTCCTGAGCTTATTTATGCCGAAATTTGAAATTGTTTTTCTAACTATTGCAACTGTCCCGCGTTTCCCTCCCCATTCTTTCCTTTCGTTGCTTTTGTATAAAAATGTTACGCTTTCCGCTCTTCATTTTCATCACTCTTTTTTTTTTATGTTGTATTGAAATGTTGTGTATGATAACTGTATTATCTTGCCCCTCCTGCTTTGGCGTCTGGCCAGCCGCATTTGTAAATAAATAATAAATAAATAAACAAGCTGTTTCACTTGGATTACTCTGATGGCTTTTAGAACGTTTTCTCAGCCTGGACGCAGCGATGGTAGAAATATAAAGCTGGCGCCAGCAAACTGTCCAGAGCGCCAAGCCGTGAGCGCATGACCCCCTTGAATGGAACCTCGCGCGACGCAGCTGAAAGCTATCGGCACGCAATTGCTTTCCCGAATTGATCGCCACCATTCAAGTACAGGTGCCTTTAACGGGGAATCGCTATTTGATTAGGCTGGTGAAAGCGCCACCCGGCGGACCTACTCAAAAACTTTACCAGAACAGCTCACCCTTACCGCGCACTCTATTGGATGCGACGCTGAGAGCATCTCTTTTCAGCGGCCCTGTCCTTCCTGCGTGCGTCCGTTTGTTGTTGTCCGCACCGCTGCCTTCCTGCGTGCGTCCGTTGTTGTCCGCAAGGCTGCGTCTATCCTCCACTCTCCCCCTCTCCTCCCAAGGGGCATTGGATTGGATTGGCTTGACTTGACTTGACTTGACTTGACTTGACTTGGATTGGATTGGATTTGGATTGAATTGGATTAAAGTGGATTGTGTTGGATTGTGTTGCGTCATAGCCGCGGCAGACGCACTGGCGCCGGCGCGTGCCCAGGTGAGAGCAAACACACTCTCTCAACATCTGCGGGTGTGCGGCCCAGCGTGCTCTCACTCCGCCGGTGGGCGGCGCTGCGCGCGGTGCTGCGCATGTGCAGTACCCTCTCTCTCGCGGTCTCCTCTCCTTCGGGCGCGCTGCGCATATAACCGGTGTGCCGCTCTCCGGCGGCCTTTCGGTCGACGGTTGCTCTCAGCTTGCGCTTGAACCCCCCTCAGCGTCGCATCACACCAGGGTTCCCGCGAGGGGAGGTGGGCGTAATTTTTTACCATGGGCTTTGACGCGTTCCATGAAGAAGCGTTTGTATCAGAAATCTCGCCCGCAGTCTAGGTTCTCCTTCAGCTTCTGTGAATGAAGTGTAGTGGAAGTTTGTGTAATGTCGAGGTTGTGGGCTATAGTCGGCTACCACAAAGTACAAATCTATAGCCACAAAAAACTTTCGCGCCCTAATCTTATAACGCCATGCTTAGGTATTTTTCTGCAAATTTTTTAAATTAAAATAACGATGCTAACTATGCCAGACGTTTATGCTTCACATGAAATGTTGCGAAGGTTTCCGGCCCGTTAAAAGGTGTTCGAAATGAGTAATCTTTCCTTGGTGTATGAGGTAAGATAAGACATCTCCTGAAGGTGCAGGAAGCTTGTTGCCATCCGCACCCCCACGACTCTAGAAAAAAAAAAAAAAAAAAACCCGTTTCAGTGTTAAAAGCCGCGCATGGGTTAATTGAATTTTTCCCATTTTGGGCTTGAAATAGCGCGAGGTTTTTCGTGCTTAGTGCTTTATTTAAGTCTTGAATACAGTAGTTCCATCTTGGAAATACAGTGCAAATTACACGAACACACATGAGGGATGACAACGACGAATGATCGTATTTGTGTCATTTAGCACCATGTTTCCAAGATTAACATTTTTCAACTTCAATATTCACACGACTGCAATAAATTACTTACGCTCCTTCCCTCAACCCCCTTGTTAACCAAGCGAGCTCTTGCCCGCCCACCGTTTTCACTCGGGAGAATTTCAGGTAAGACCCCTTCCGCATCGGGAGAAACTCAAGTTCCAGAAATGAAAGCAATAAGTAAAGACTGCAAATAATTCCTGTGGTACATGAAAACATGCCCGGAGTACAAAAAATAATGGGGAAAGCGAATATTTTAAGGAATTCATCGTACTAAGACAGGGAGAAAACTAAAGAGGAAACGAAACACACCTTAGAACTTCAACTCAGTTTATGGCACAGAAACAGGGAAACACCAAAATGTACATGATATTTGAAAGGGTTATCATAAAAACGCAACGAAGCATACAAAACGGTGTCGCTCATATCACAGGCCACATTACAGCGTCAGCCCATATTACATAGCGTAAATTAAACCGACACATTTGTACAGCATTCATCCATCGTCCATGCGCAACCAACCTCCCTTCTCCAGAAAATTGAATTCCTTTGCGGAAAGTGCCAAGGGCGGAGCACTGACGCACCTTTCCCCTTCTGTACCAATCAAGAAATCCTCGACAATTTCTCTGTATGTTTGGGAGAGAGAGACCTGTACCGAAACGGAATTCTAACGAGGCAGTATTACATACATCATGCACAATTAAGTCAACCATATGGCCCAGGCTAATTTGGTGGAATTTCGTATTGCGCTATTATTTTGTGCACAGTTTGGGGACAAATCTGCTAGGCTTAGTACCTCAGATTTCAAAACGCTTTAGACTCTGGATTTTAGCAGATTCGGAAGCATGCAGCGCTTCTTTCGTTCGGCGACTGTGCATTAAAAACAAAACACACAAAATAACTAACAAACAGAAGAATGAGGCAATCTTCTGAGTTCATTGACAGTGCCCGGCTACATTGTTTCCAAATGCGGTAAAAAAAAGCAACCGTGCGGCGCCACAACGACGCCTTACGAAATACGTGGACTGAATAACAGTGGCTGGAAGACATTTTTCCGCTCATGGCGTGGGCGTTCACTACAGACTGTAAAAAAGGGCGTTGGGGAAGGCATCGGGCTGTCAAGACCACCAACAGAAAAAAGTTAAGAATACACAAACACAAATGTCTTTCAAAAATAAATGAAAAACTTCCGGTTTTCCGTAAGTTGGCTCTGCTTATTAGCTAACATCAAGAGCAAAGCTTGACGAATTGACAAATATACTGAATGATCCCATCAAGTGTAGAATATCATGCAATTTGTAGCAAGCTGACCCGCCGCGGTGGCTCAGTGGCTAGGGTGTTGCGCTGCTGAGCACGAGGTCGCGGGTTCGATTCCCGGCCGCGGCGGCCGCTTTTCTGATGGAGGCGAAAAGCAAAAACGCCCGTGTGTACGAGATTTCGGCGCACGTTAAAGATCCCCAGGTGGTCAAAATTAATCCGGAGCCCTCCACTACGGCGCGCCTCATCGCCTGCGTTGCGTCGGCGCGTTAAACCCCACAATCAATCAATTTGTAGCAAGCTGTCCGCAGCTGTAGCGTCCAGTCGACGCGTAATTCCTCCGCCATTGGCCAGGAGCTCCTAACACGTTCTCACACCCTACGAATCCCCACCCCATCCACCCCCACCCCACCCCACCCCGCCAAGCAGACACTGTGACCAGCCCGCTAGCCTTTATCCCGTGGTCGAAGAGTGCCAGAATAACCTAGAATAACCAAGACCCGCCTACTAAGAGTGGGAAAGGAAAATTCCCAGCTTTGACCCTAATTAGCAGCTAACGCTGACCGAAATAGCGAAGACGGTGGCTTGAACCAACGGAGTCCTGGAATAAGGAGCCCGCATGCTTATCAGCTCTTTGGTTCAATAAAGTTTCTCGTTCTCCTCCTCCTCCTCTCCATTCTCATCTCCCGCCTCCCCCTAATCTTCCTCCACATCCTCTTCCTCTTCCTCCTCCTTCTTATCTCCTCCTACACCTCCACCTCCACCACTACCAGCTCCCTCTCCTCCCCCTTACCACATCTCACATTCCCCTCTGCTCCTCCTTTTCCTCATAGGGTGGCGACCCAAGCGAGTCAAGCAGGCAACCCGATTAAAGGGAAAGAAAGGAGACGAAACAGACTTCTTAAGAAGGGCGAAAGGGTGCCTTAGATTTATGCAGGCCATTTTTTATATAATTACCAAGATTCAGGACACTCGTCTGGATAGACGTTGGTTTTAAATAATTTCTCTACTTGTCCACGCTGCTTGCGTAGATTTTAAAGGCGATATTATTGTTCCGTCTCTACAACAAAATCAACTTACTTGACTTTTTCCCGCCCTTTTACGAAGGCTGTCGCAAAAACCTCTACTGCTTTTTCTGAAAGCTTGGAGGTTTTTCAGTTGCATTGCATTATTTCGCTGGCAACCAGCCCAAATTTTTAAGGGGGCAGTGGTCCTACACGTCAAGTACACATTTTTCTATACGAACTCTCAACATGCTGTTTTGAGTTTTACGCAAAGCAACTACGGAAAGGAATACGAAGCCGCATTCGCAAACTTCTCATTTTGTTTTAGTTTTTTATTATATTCATTTATATCTTTCGTTAATTGCAGGAGATGCCGTAGGCTTTTGTCGCAAAATTTAATTCTTGTGTAAGCGTTTAAGCGCAAACGAGCCCGCGTTAAAACCTCGACCACCCATGGCTGCCATTGTGATGTTTTCTTCTTAAATTTTGAACCGTCGATTACAGCCTGAATTGTACTTTATAATTTTTAAATGCTGTCAGGTAACATCAGAAATCTATATAAACACGCACTATAAACACGCCTATAAACACGCACTCTTCCCTTTCACTGTGGCTACCCAAACCACAACCTCGTTATTTATAATAAAGTCTCCACATCGAATTACACTCCATTCAAAAACCCCCTCATTTTTCTCCCTTTGTTCCCCTTCATAGCTCGTAAGTGGAGACCTGTAAAAGACGATCCTCCTCCAATAGCCGGAATTTGTAATAAATTGACTTTATGTTGCGTGCTCGAGCGGTTGTGCGCGACCTTTTGTTGTAGGCGGCCGGTTGATGTAATTAGCTCTGTTATAGGGGAAATGACTGAAGAAAATTGGTACACATCAGTGGTTTCAAATTTCTCCCCCAGGCATGGCCTAGTTTTTACCCAGCTTCTACCTTGGATTTGCGCGAAGCGCAAAGACGGCGAAGCAGCAAAAAAAGGTCGAAGGTTTTTTTGTTGTTTAGTTGCGATATCTTGTTTTTCGCTCTTGGAGGACACAGGTTTACGATCCTTAGCGGAAGATAGAGGGACTTAAGAAAAGAAACCGATCGTATTGGACGCGGAGCCCGCGGCGGGTAAAGATTCAAGGGTCGGTGTCGGTCCGTAAATAAGAGCCCCGGGGAGACGTGTTGCTGGCGCTATCTCGGCGCTACAGGGACGCCACCGCGGGGTCGCTGCCTTCTGCATCCAATTATGATGCGAAGCCGTTCTGACATGGCGCACGCGCTTCGTCTGGTCACAAAGGAGGCTAATGTGCTTGAGCGAAACCAGAGCCCGCGGCCAATTCGCTAATTAGTCGTCCCGACGAGGCACACTCCCTCTAACGGCGCGCACTCCACGGCTCCTTCACCCTGGCGGGAGGAAGGGCGAATTTCTCGGCTCGCAGAGGAAGCGCGAGTAGGACAGAATGCAACAAGCGAACGAAATCGGCGATGCCGGCTGTGCTGAGCTCAAGGTGCCGAAAAGGAGCCCTTTTCAAGGAGCGCACTGTTTTTGGCGCAGAGGCAAGAACCGTGACTCGAAACTCCAGTGAAGGACCACGTTTCTCTAGCGGATGGCGTTGTACGCTGGTTCAAGCGTTAACCAAAAGCGTGCTTCAAGACGCTGTTGATCCTCCTCGACAGCGCACATGGACGCACTGTGTGCATGCCCCCAAAACTTTTGCCCTCCACACCAAGCCCGCCCTGTTAGGATGAGTGTGCAACGCACCACGTGTCCCCTGAAGGCTTAAAATAACTTAAAATTGTGGTTTTGGCTCGGGTAGCTCAAATGGAGTGTGACGTCTCTCTCTTTCCTCACTTGTGTGCAGCGACTGACGCTGCTAGGCGCGAAGTTTCAGATTATATTCAAGGTCGTTCAATGGGTACACCGATGAAGTACCACGGGCGTTGTCGAAGCTGCATTGGCGTCTCAAACTGTATCCACCATTTCATACAGGAATCAGGCTCTTTGAAGCTGTCTTTTCCATGCGCTCTAAAAGTGTCCGATTTCGGCAGCAAAGAAAATGTGAAATTTCTCAGAGAGAATGCCTGGATAAGCTATATTACTTGGTCCGCTAATCGTGCTAGTCGAATACGATTGCAGTTCACTCAAACATATCATGACTCATGAGTGGGATTGAGACTCTTAATAATTGAGACTGTACATTGCATCCCACATTCATCGGGATAGATTATTTGCCGGTGTTTGCTTTGTCGGTGCCTTTTCTAGCAAAACCCATAAAAGTGCAATATGGTCGCTCAATGCCCGGTACGTCTGAAGTCGAAAAATTGGCGGATCCCTTGCATGTGTGGAAATCGACGTAAAGCGAAGCTTTCAATACGTTTACATCGTCATTATTGTTAGTGTTGTGAACAGCACAATGGAGTTCAACTATCATCGTTTGAAATGATTGCACGGGGGTCATTGGCAAACTTGGTTGAGACGAAAGCGCATGTGGCATTTTTATTCGCTCGTCTCTTCTGTGCGCAGTTCTCACGACGCCCGTCGGCTTTCATGGGCGCGATGCATAGTTACCTTGACTCACGTCTTCGAGTCAGTATATAGCCAGCATACATTCGCAATCTGCGCCCCGCTTCGCTGTTAGCCGAGACGCTGCTGTTCTGGGTGACGCTTCTTTAGGGCCTGGGTGTTCTGGACGGTGCGTTTTTGAGACATTTTGATGGCGCGTGTTTACGAGTTCCTTTACCCTCTTTGGACGCATCGGCGGCGGCCGGGAACAGTATTCGCGGAAACCAGCGCGCCATCAGGTGGTCTTGTGAGAAACCGAGGATGCTCTTTCTTGCGACGGGAGCGGCGGGCGAGGAGAATCCGCCGGGAACGAACGGCGCATTAGGCCAGGAACAACAGCATAAGAACCATCCCCGAAAAAGCCGCCAGAGAACCTCATGGGGTCGTGCTATAAAAGAGGGATTTGTACCTCAGGCTTCTCCGTCTCATCAATAAAAAAACTGGAAGTTTTGGCACGAAAAAATGTGGTTTTAGGAGCCTATAATAAGGCAATGAAAAGTTGCATTTAGGTATACATAGGCGTGAAACACTATCGTTTAGGCATATACTATAGGCTCAATCCGCATTTACTTCAGCAGCGTAATTTAGGACAAATTTTTTACTTGCGATGAAAATAGCGGACAATAGCGAAAGTAATTTTATTTGCATGGTTGAAACAGGCCACAGAAGTGTCGAACATATTTACGTAAAATGGAGGATAGAACAGCGGCATAACAGCCATCCCAAACCAGCCTCAGCGTAATGTTTGGCGGCTTGAAGTTGTACCTTATGTCAGTCGATATTTATGTGCGAAAAAAAGAACGCTCAGCGTCTCCTGAAGCTGAGCTAGCTCGTTTGTACTTCCGAAGGCTCCATGATCTTATTGCTTCTGCAATGTCCGAATGTTTGCCGCCCAGAACCTTTAGTAGTTCTTTTAGCACAGTAAATTCAGGAATTTGCACCCCCAGAAAGAAAAGTGCCGAGGCGCTCGTTCTGTAACCTACATCCCTCGTTTCTTTTGAAGACGATAGTCTTTCTTGGGCTACTTGAACGGGAAAATTTTGGTCTGTCTGTCTGGCTGGCTGGCTGGCTGGCTGGCTGTCTGTAACTAGATTCTGACAGCCGGCCAAAGTGAAACAGATTCTGCGCATTAATCTTATATACCCACAGCCAAATGTAAACGTCTAAGTCGGGTGTTAATGTTCATACTTGTAAACATTTTTGATCAAGAACAAGAGATTACGCAAATATAAGGCATAAAGTCAATACGTGAGTCGCATTTGCAATGTTCCTTTACTAAACATTTTCGATTGCTTGCTTTTTGCGATAGCAAATTACTACATCAACGGCAGAAAGCCGTCGCCTGCTGTTGCACGCGCTACCTGGCGGAATTCGAAAAAATCAAACAGCAACAGCAATGAACAGTTCCACTAGATAAGTTTCGTGCTCCGGTTGGAAACGCTCGTGGAGTTGAACTCTGTTCTATAAAGTTCTAGCCGGGTGCCTCGATTCACGCGCGTCTCCGCCGCACGGGAGCGCTGGCATTGACGCACCCGACTTGGAGCAGTGCAACGCGGTAAATTTCAATTGACTTGAGCAAACATCGAGCGTATCATCTTGGAAGGAACGAGACGGGAGAGGAACAGCATGAGAGGTGAGTGGGAAAGAGAAGGGATGCATTTACTTGCCAGGGGCGTCAGATGACCATCGTCTTACGTCGACATTTGCCACGAAATGAGCAGATACGCGGCCATACCTGTAATAAACGGCTGCCTGTACACGTGTTCGTGGCGTAACCTTGAATATTTCGTGTGTCAGATGTTCACGTGGTTATCTACCGGAAGACGTTTTTGACCTTGAGTGATGCACGACTGTGTCGCGTTAATTGTCTTTTTTGTTTTTTTAATTGTATTAGACGTGAACGAGGCATGTCGTCAAATGTTCTGTCCGTTGACGCCCGGACACAGCCCAACAGAAGAACACAGAACCAAAGAGCTGGCACGGACAGGGGTGACGTCAAGCCCAACTAGTGACGAGGTTGGTTGCGGCGTGGTTGCGTACGGGCATTTAGCGGCCTACTTGCTCTGGAAATGTCAGGTCGAGGTGGCGGCAGCTTGAGCACGGTTTACAAATCTCAGCGTGTTTCTCATGGCATGCAGTTTCTACTCGCAAACGGCATGCGATTGACGCCGAGTTACAGGGTTCTGAAGCGACAGCACCCCTAGCTGTCACACAAAACACCAAAAGGGCATCTATAACATTAAAAAAGAAATTTTTACGGCATATTAATATAATAAAGAAATTTTTAGGTGTTAAAATGTCCATGAAGGCACGAACCTCAAAATGGGCACTAGTGGGCACAATAAATTATTTCTTAAAATGTTTCTTTGCTATTAGTTCATGCCTATATGTTGAATAGGCATGATACGAACTCAAGCAAAAAAAAATAGGCATTTCGCCTAAAGTTCCAGTCTCGTCACATCACTTGGCTATGCTTTTTGAGTACTGGTTTGGACTAATGAAATGAAAACGCGGAAATACGAACTAAAACACGCGAAATCTAAGAATATAGATAGCGTAGATACAATACCGTCTTCCCAGTGGTATATCTAGAAAGACACATTTTCAACCTTAGCAAAGCCACGCGACAATTTCGCTTGTAAGGAAAGAAAATGGCGGTATTTGTGTGTTTTGGTTCATATTTTCGTGTCTAGTTTCCTCAGGCTCTCAAAGCAGCCAACCCGCACTCAAGACAAGTCGCCATTGTCAATTTGGAATTTCACTTCTCTTCAGTCGTCGTAATAGCGAAGCCTCGTATAGTTCGGACTGAAGCTTGGCTGGTCATCCGCCTTGACATAGTGGAATGGCTGATAATTTTTTTGTACTTATCCTTTCATCTCCTGGTCGTTAAGCGTAAGTTATCAATTAGCAACAATTAATCAACCTCTTCATTTGTTGTGAGCGTCATATGAGCCATCTCTTTTCACCGACTTTCATTGTCTACCTTTAGTCATGTGTTGAGTTGCATAAAGTAGCGATAGATACTCACAACAGCTAACTATGTCGGAATGAAAATAAATTTAAGAGGCGGCGGCCTAAAGAATATTGTTATTTTAGTTTCTAAACAGAATTATGTGTTTCCCAGGATAGGCTACTGAATTCCATATCAGCGCTGCGTGTTGATTCCTAGCATGAAGTAGGCACAGTAGCTTGGGGAATTTGCGCCGAACCTAGCCGCCAATACGCGAATCCATTTGCATGAATCTCCTCCACGCTTGGTTCCACACTGGAGGACGAACGCACGCACAATTTGCATATGCCCAAGGAGCCCCGGCAGTGCGTGGAGGGGGCCGGAGCCGTGTCGCTTCGCAAAGAGGGGGGAAAGTCATTTTTGTACATCCTTCCTTCCTCCACCGCAACGCGTGGTCTTCTAGAGCGGCAGGCTTGCTTCTTTGTATTCACGAGCCCGACGGAGAGGACAGGCAAAACCCCTCGAGGTCAGAAGATGCTTCCGCGTGACCGACGACGATAGCGGGGCTGGGAGCCCGGTCGGGTGGTTGTAAGCGGGAAACTAACACCGTCTCGGTATGAATGCGCAAGACTGGCCGGCCAGCGTTTTTCACCAGTCCAGCGCAACGCTAGATCCTTCTCCCTGTAGCCCAGTCACGCGGACGCATTTTTTTAAGTTTGACGACCCATATCAGAGAGGAGGCTCTCAAGCCGTTGTTTAGTTGTGAAGCTTCCTCTTCTTATGCAGTCGGTGCTGGGCTGTCGCTTGAGTTGAACGGTGGTGAAGCGGGTGCAAGGAAAGGGAGCTCGGGTTTGACCGGAGTAGCCCGGTGCCTGCACCGTTTTTACTTTTCCTTTTTGAGTGCGAGCTCATCGTCACATTCCCACGTCTTCCCCAGCAACCTCTTTCCCTCATCGTTGTAAAAAAAATTAAAAATCGACTACTTCCTTCTAATCTTTTCCACCTTTTGAACTGTGCAGGACCGGGGCCTAATTGAATCTTCCACCAAATTGCACCCGGAATGAAACCCGCCTGAAAAGTTTTGTCTTCTTTTCATCTCGTTGCGTGTATTTTTACGTTTATATGGGAATTCAAAGCGTCCTTTTATGCCAGCCCTTGCAAACGATTGGCCACCCCGTGAAAGTGCCTGCTATTCCAGCCTATGGGACGAAAAAGCCTCCCCCCCCCTTTAACTTTCTGCCTGTATCTATGCCAACGGCACTTCGCACTTTCTCTTGAAGGTGGAAGCGTTCGCAAAACAGGGACGAAAGTAGAAAAAAACATAGACGACACGGTGCTAACTCGCAACTTTTATTTTATTGAAAAGAAACACAAATATATACTTTCAACATCTCACGGGGTGCGTTCATCTCGCCCAAAATAAAACCATAAAAGTCACTTCTTACGGGGATTAAATACATGCGGGTGTACACGTGACAATCGAAGGGTAAGGGCATTAAAACAGCAAAACCATAACATATCAAGAAACCGCTACAATCGCAATGAGTTGCACAGATAAAGATATTCTCGGCTGGAGCAAGACCTCTAGGCAGCTGACCGAGTGGATGTGGAACGTCATACGGCCTACGCTACCTCCAAGGAAGAAAGCAAGAGCAGCGGAAGCGAACGTCGTGTTCCTTGGAGAAGGAAACGTTCCTCGGAGAAGGAAACGTTCCTCACCAACACAAAAACGGTTTGCAGCTCGGGCCAAAGTTCTGCTGTGAGCCTGTCTTGAGTCCGCCAGAAAAGCTGGCGCTGTCCAGGTCTGTCTCGTAGCGCGTTTCGGAAGTGGACCGCCCTCGGTTCCTCACGGAAGCTGTGGACTTGGTTGTACGATCAGGATCGGAAGGTAACCGAAAAAAATTACGCCCATCTTCCCGCGAAGGAACCCATGTGTGATGCGACGCATCGGGGGGTTCAATTGGTGTTTCCGTTGGGTTGATTCTCTAAATCGCGTTAAAGGTGTTGTGAACGCGTATGATGCATTTCCATCACATGCGGGTGTTCCTATACGCGGGACGATGGGCGTAATTGTTGTGTCACACCGCTCACTGAAGGGACCGTCGCTTCCATCACGTCTTATTCGGAAGAATCAAGTCAAGCACGAAGTAGTCAAAGCAAGGTCACGTCAGTGCGAGAGCGAGCGCTTGACTGAACCGCCGCGGCAGGATACCCGCTTTATATTCACAGCGATTGAAGGAGAGGAGACAACGGAGGAGAGTCGCGCATGCGCGCACTTGCGCGCACCGGAGCAGTTAACGCAGCGAAGCACGCGCCAAACAAGCGCGCCAGCTGTGGTATGCTAATGAGCAGGAGTAAGAGTGTTGCACACAGCTCTGGGAGATAAGAACGGAGGAGGGATGCGGACTGACGCCGCGACGACGACGCAGGAGGGACAAGCCCGAGAGCAAGAGATGCGTCGCATCTAAAAAAAAACTTCATAAATGTAAAGGCCTGGTTAATTATGCTGTGAAAAATAACTTGCACCTCATGTCGTCCGATAAGGAAGGTTTCTTTGTTTTGCCCCGGAGAGTACATTCTCGCAAAAAGCTTTTGAAGCTGTAGCGAAGAATTTTGTTCCAGTGGACCTAGAGCCAGCAAAAGGTAAGCAAAAAGCCTTAGCTTTGTTGCATGAGCACAACTTGGAAAGCCTAGCCTCTTCAGTTACGGAGTCGCAAGGCCTTCATTTGGTGATTTTTTTTTTTTCGCAGCAAAAACCGATAAACCTGGTGTTTCTTCTTGTGCAATAGTAACTGAAATAGGCACTTGGCAGCGAGAAGTGTCTGATTTTCTGGAAGAGCATTTGCACAACCTTGCTGTATGCGACCTATTCTTCATCCCGAACTCTGATGAACTTGCTTTTTTAAGCTGTCAAATCCGGGTGCCTGCGATTTCTTCAGTATTGATGTCCAGGGCCTATATTATTCCATGCCGTTTGAAGATCTTATGAAGAGTGTCCGGCTTTGCATCACCGAAAATAATGACGAGATAAAGTTCGTCAGAACTTGTGGTGTGTCTGTCAACACCTTCCTTGAAATACTATCGTTTTATTTGAGGTCCACGTTTGTGGAATGGAAAGGAAAGTTTTATCTACAAAAAACAGGTGTGTGCATAGGGTCTAAAGTTGTCCCTGTTCTTAGCAACATATTTCTAGGAAGGATTGACAGACAAATTGAGAAAAACTTGAGAGAGGTGCCCAGTAAAATTGTCAGATACGTCGACGATTTTCTTCTATTTGTAAAGCCTGATACCCTCGACCAAAAGGTCACTCAGGTTTTGAACCTTTTAAACAGTACGGCTGGGAAGTGAGCTCCACAGTTGAGTTACCAAAGGAACATGAGCTACAGTTTTTGGATCTGAGGCTGTATCGAGAAGAAAAACAAATATGCCGGTCCTACTTCCCGCGTTCAAAGAAGCTCATACTGAACTTTAATTCCGGCCACTCAAAGATCGTTAAAATGGGGATCGGGGTTTCTTGTCTGCGAGCATCCCTCACAAAATCGCGCTCAGAAAAAATATCCAGTAGTTTTGCTAGCCAGCTAGAAAAACTAAATAAGGCTGGTTTTTCGCGATGTGTCATTCGCAAAATAATCCTTAAGTTAATAAAAGGTGCTAAATCAGAGGCGGGGGGGGGGGGGGACGAGAAAAAGGAAATAAGGGTAAAAAACCAGTCGTAATTCCGCAGATGCACAAGATGTCGCACGGGTTAAAAAATGTTGCTAACCGGTATGACGTCGACGAGGTTTCCTGGGCCCCAAACAAACTTACCAAGTTATGCGGCAAAATAGACAAAATGTTATCACGCAGTAAGAAGCCGCTAAGAAAACAAGCATGCCAAGTAAAACATACTTCCCCTTTTGTGCGTTGTGCAACGTTGTTGTTTATTTGATACCGATGACGTGTGGCCACACTTATGTAGGAAAAACTGGGCGATGTTTAAACAAACGTCTGCAAGAACAGAAAAACGGTGAAAAATCAAAGCAGGGCTCCCAACTTTGGGAACACTGCCCCACGCACGAGTGTTCGCCCATTATCTGCGATACCAGAGTTTTGTCACGGCATCGAGATAAAACCACTCGAGAGCTGATAGAAGCATTTCACGTTGAAAGTTCTGGAAATAGATGTGTTAGTGCCCCGTCAATTTTTATGACTGACTAAAATATTTTTATCTGTGCAACTCATTGCGATTGTAGCGGTTTTTGACATGTTATGGTTTCGCTGTTTTAATGCTCTTACCCTTCGATTGTCGCGTGTACACCCGCATGTATTTAATACCCGTAAGAAGTGACTTTTATGGTTTTATTTTGGGTTTGATGAACGCACCACGTGAGATGTTGAAAGTATATATTTCTGTTTCTTTTCAATAAAAAAAAATAGCTGCGAGTTAGTGCCGTGTCGTCTATGTTTTTTTTTTCTATTTTAGTATCTGTTTTGCGAGCGCTTCCACCTTCAAGATGAAAACTACCAACTAGCCCAATTGTCCGTTCTACTGCGCACTTCCTCTTCGGCGTTGACGCTAAGCACACGGGTCGTGCATGATCTGTCCACAGAACTTTCACTGACCTTCTGAGAGCGTACTTGCTAGTGGATTTTCCCTTGCTTTAGATTATCACTTTTTTATGGGGAATGAGCGCATGTCCCACTGAGCGAGGAAGCCGGCGATTGTGTCGCCCCTCTTCACGCATTCCAGGATCGTGGTGACGTATCACAAGAGAAGAGGACAAGATGGCGTTAGTGAGGCGCTGGATGACCATCTTTTGGTGCAAGTCCAAATGGTGTGCAATAATGTGGCAGGTTCGAAAAGGAGTACGCCCATTAGCGGTGACGATAATTAGGTAGGCAGTGAGCGGCGTGGGTAGGAAACGGCTCCTAAGCCTTCTGTTGGCATACCAGCCAACACGCTACCGTACAAACCCTTAAAGGGACAGACAACCGATTTTTGTCGAATATATATACTCAATCCCAAATGAAAGGGCATCACTTAAAGCGCCTTAACAAGAAACGGTATTGCTGATAACGCCCTAGATTTTTTTTAAATCGAAATTTTTCGATCTACAAGCCGTACGTGTCCTTCCAAAAATAATGCTTGCAACCATGACATACAGTAGCGCGGTAACATACTTTTGCCTGTATGCGAAATGAAAAGCGATACTTAAAAACTTGTCCCCACCTAAAAAAAAAGTGGAACGCAGGCTTTCTTATTCCTTTACGTGTTCTTCTTAAGTTCAACAGTCTATTTTGCACAAAGGCGCCATCTGTTGGGATGGGCGATAGGTAGAATCTGGCTTCACGTTGAGGAGGTCGGAAGTTCGATACTCCCCGTTGCGTGTCTTTTTTTTTTTTTTTTTTTTTTGCTGCTGTCGGCGTACTTGGAAACTGAAATCGAATATTCTGGCAGAACAAACGCCCCTCACTCAGGCAGAATCGTCAAAGCACCTTCACTGGATCTGTTTACTGAACGCTGTCATTGATTCTGGGCATGAAGGCTCAGTTAGCCACACTAAGAGAAACCCAGCGGCGGCGGGCGGTGTGTCATAAAAATTTTCAAAATAGTGTTTAAAAATACATATACGATTTAAACCTATACAAATACTTGTGTTAAAAGGTTTTCAATAAGTGAGAAAACTTTCAGCAGTAGCTGTTAGGTTTGCAGGTCACGTGACAGGGACACATATTGTAGTGTCAAGTTTCGACACTACGAACCACCACCCTTCCGATTTCAGAAAGTTTGCTGCCAAATTGAAATTATTTCCCCCAATTCGTTTATAAAGTGCTTGTGGCTCCCGGGCTATATAAAATGCTGGCTTTCATATGAGATAGAGAACATATACGCGACAAAATCGGTTGTCAGTCCCTTTAAGAGTAACCCGCAGGACTTCAATCGCCAAACTTGAAAACATACCCCGCTAAAAAACCGAAAACGTTATTCATAGAGCGGAAAACACAAAGACGCGCTCGGTGGCGTTCAAACGGAGAATAATGCTTTGATATTTACCACTCTAAGGAAAGCTTAGGTCTTCTTGGAGCTCTCTCTCTCTCTCTCTCTCTCTCTCTCTCTCTCTCTCTCTCTCTCTCTATGTGTCTCTCGCTCTGCCTCTTTTTTCAGGGGAGGGTGAGGATTGATATGGGGCAGCGGCGGTCATGTGCCTTAGGTCAGTAGAAACCCAAGCCCACCATACCGTCTTAATGGCGACCGACTTTCTGTCGTACAATGTCGGATTTACACCAAACTAAGGTTGGATATGTACCCGACTCCATATGCAGACAGCTGTCTCGTGCAATCATAAACCCACACTTCACCCCGTCCCATGAGACGCCAAAACACAATAGATGTCTGAAAGCTAAAAAAGACAGCGCTGCAGATAAGAAAGAGGGCGCTGCAGACAAGCGTGCCTCTGGCACCGTTGTCTGCAGCGCCCTCCAGTGCGAGAGATAAGAAGTTGCCCGAGCGCCAGCCACTTGGAGGCGTTCGGATCTTTTCGGCTGCTCGTCGGGCCTTCTCGGAAGCTTTCGTGACCGGTCGTCTGCTCGCCACCCGCCTCGTAGACTCAGTGGCTAAGGCATTGTGCTGCTGAGCACGAGGACGCGGGTTCGATTCCTTGCCACGGCGGCGGCTTTTCTGATGGAGGCGAAAAGCAAAAAAACGTCCGTGTGTGCGAAATTTCGGCGTTCGTTAAAGATCCACAGGTCAAAATTAATCCGGAGGCCTCCACTACGGCGCGCCTCATCGCCTGCGTTACGTCGGCGCGTTAAACGCTACAATCAATCAATCAATCAATCAATCAATCAATCAATCAATCAATCAATCAATCAATCAATCAATCAATCAATCAATCAATCAATCAATCAATCAATCAATCAATCAATCAATCAATCAATCAATCAATCAATCAATCAATCAATCAATCAATCAATCAATCAATCAATCAATCAATCAATCAATCAATCAATCAATCAATCAATCAATCAATCAATCAATCAATCAATCAATCAATCAATCAATCAATCAATCAATCAATCAATCAATCAATCAATCAATCAATCAATCAATCAATCAATCAATCAATCAATCAATCAATCAATCAATCAATCAATCAATCAATCAATCAATCAATCAATCAATCAATCAATCAATCAATCAATCAATCAATCAATCAATCAATCAATCAATCAATCAATCAATCAATCAATCAATCAATCAATCAATCAATCAATCAATCAATCAATCAATCAATCAATCAATCAATCAATCAATCAATCAATCAATCAATCAATCAATCAATCAATCAATCAATCAATCAATCAATCAATCAATCAATCAATCAATCAATCAATCAATCAATCAATCAATCAATCAATCAATCAATCAATCAATCAATCAATCAATCAATCAATCAATCAATCAATCAATCAATCAATCAATCAATCAATCAATCAATCAATCAATCAATCAATCAATCAATCAATCAATCAATCAATCAATCAATCAATCAATCAATCAATCAATCAATCAATCAATCAATCAATCAATCAATCAATCAATCAATCAATCAATCAATCAATCAATCAATCAATCAATCAATCAATCAATCAATCAATCAATCAATCAATCAATCAATCAATCAATCAATCAATCAATCAATCAATCAATCAATCAATCAATCAATCAATCAATCAATCAATCAATCAATCAATCAATCAATCAATCAATCAATCAATCAATCAATCAATCAATCAATCAATCAATCAATCAATCAATCAATCAATCAATCAATCAATCAATCAATCAATCAATCAATCAATCAATCAATCAATCAATCAATCAATCAATCAATCAATCAATCAATCAATCAATCAATCAATCAATCAATCAATCAATCAATCAATCAATCAATCAATCAATCAATCAATCAATCAATCAATCAATCAATCAATCAATCAATCAATCAATCAATCAATCAATCAATCAATCAATCAATCAATCAATCAATCAATCAATCAATCAATCAATCAATCAATCAATCAATCAATCAATCAATCAATCAATCAATCAATCAATCAATCAATCAATCAATCAATCAATCAATCAATCAATCAATCAATCAATCAATCAATCAATCAATCAATCAATCAATCAATCAATCAATCAATCAATCAATCAATCAATCAATCAATCAATCAATCAATCAATCAATCAATCAATCAATCAATCAATCAATCAATCAATCAATCAATCAATCAATCAATCAATCAATCAATCAATCAATCAATCAATCAATCAATCAATCAATCAATCAATCAATCAATCAATCAATCAATCAATCAATCAATCAATCAATCAATCAATCAATCAATCAATCAATCAATCAATCAATCAATCAATCAATCAATCAATCAATCAATCAATCAATCAATCAATCAATCAATCAATCAATCAATCAATCAATCAATCAATCAATCAATCAATCAATCAATCAATCAATCAATCAATCAATCAATCAATCAATCAATCAATCAATCAATCAATCAATCAATCAATCAATCAATCAATCAATCAATCAATCAATCAATCAATCAATCAATCAATCAATCAATCAATCAATCAATCAATCAATCAATCAATCAATCAATCAATCAATCAATCAATCAATCAATCAATCAATCAATCAATCAATCAATCAATCAATCAATCAATCAATCAATCAATCAATCAATCAATCAATCAATCAATCAATCAATCAATCAATCAATCAATCAATCAATCAATCAATCAATCAATCAATCAATCAATCAATCAATCAATCAATCAATCAATCAATCAATCAATCAATCAATCAATCAATCAATCAATCAATCAATCAATCAATCAATCAATCAATCAATCAATCAATCAATCAATCAATCAATCAATCAATCAATCAATCAATCAATCAATCAATCAATCAATCAATCAATCAATCAATCAATCAATCAATCAATCAATCAATCAATCAATCGTCTACTCGCCGTGGCTTGGCCGATTCCGCCAGCTGGTTTAGCGGACGATAATTTGAACAAGGCCGTGCGGAAAAACATTTGCACTCGCCACATCGTAACAATGGGTTCTGGGAAGGTGTTCTGAGTCGGTAACCATCAAGAGAATATATAAAACACTAAACCGAGCTAAATGTGGATTGCAGTAGCCAGTGAACGCGCACATAATTCGGATTTCATGCTAGCATAACAAAAAATAGGATGCAAATGCTCTTTAGAGGGTTGCAACGCCGGTACGCGCAGCTGGCAAGAAAACTTGACATTATTTAAGGTTCCCTGTGATCCTAAACGAGTGAATGCGTGCTCTACAGCAATAGAGAATGCTGCTTCTTACAGTCGGCATTTCTCTGAGAGTGCGGTTGTGCGCAACGAATCTCTTCCGAGTTTGGAGGGAAAGTACTACTGAACGTTGAAGAAGTGCACGCTCGCAAACAATGCAGCGCCGTTCATTCTACCGTTGGCGGCAACCCCAGCTACTCAGTAGTACCAGCAGCGGCAAAAAAAACAAGCATCCGCTGCCGAAACAGCACCCGGAAATACAAGGAAGGCAGATTAATTGCTGGGATGGATTAAACTAGCGGCGAGTACGGTGATGTTTCTTCGTCGTAAATGACGTTGCACAACTTGGGCAAGTTCATGCACGCAGCAGCGGAGGCAGAGCGGTGTTGTCGAAGTCGCTGGCGATTCCCGATGTTCAAAGGAGTTCCCAAGCTGGTCTAAATGAACTTGGGACGCCCGCACTCTTGCAGCTGTTTTAACAATGCGGTGAAATCACGCATTAAGATCGCTTTGTTGGAGCTAACTCACAGGTGACCTTACACAAACAACGTTGCTTTTACTCGCATGCCGCTGGTGCATGTGGACCACCTCCCTCCGGAAAGTCGTTGATGAAGCCACGTGAAGTCCACGACGCTGCGAAGTTACGAGTTCTGCCAAAAGATGACTTTTTAATCGAAGGTCTACGCGCGGCGACACCAACTTTATTTCACAGCTTTTTGGGACGCTGTGTCCCCACCTAAAAGTATATCTTACGCCATGATCTGGACGAGAGTGAGATTGACAGCCATCGCGACAATTGCCTCCTACTGGGAGGACGTGCTCTCTGACGGGCACGAACTCGGTAGGAAAAATCAGTTGTGTCGAAAGCTGCAGCATCACTGCAACAACAGGCAACACAGGTCGCCAACCAATATCTGGAAAAATGCGGTTTATCGTGATCGCCTCAAATGCCTTACTGGGTGCACGGCTGCTCGATCTGCCCCATTTAGTGCGGCCTGCCGATTTGTTTCGCGAACAAAAGAACTAGTGCGAAAGTAGAAGTTGACTCACTGGTCAGGCGGGAAGTGGAGCGCTGCTTATAGGTGAGGAAAGCTCTTTGCACCTGCTCGCAGCGGCTCCTGCGAAGGTGGTATCCTTTCTACTCGGTGACACTTTTACCCTGCTGTAACAGGGTTTAGAGGCGCAAGAAAAACGGGGACACTAGAAGAGAAAAACAAGCAAGAGACAAACGAAGCGCTTCGTTTGTCTTGCTTGTATTTCTCTTCTAGTGTCCGCGTTTTTCTTGCGCCTTTAAATTCTGTGATCATGTCGAACCAACTGGCCCACATCAAGCTGTTGCTAGCCCTGCTGTCTTCCGGTCAGCGTGGTAGTTGGGTATTTCGTGAGACTGCTGTTAGGTTTACTAGTCTGTGGATGAATTACACTGCAGCGATGCCTAAAAAATGTTCGTTCCGTTTTGCAAGTCGAATACCTCGCAAAACCCAGAATTTTTCTACCATGAGCTGCGATGTGCTTTATGGAAGGCTGTTGATTGTAGGGTTTAACGCACCGACGCAACGCAGGCGATGAGGCGCGCCGTACTGGAGGGCTCCGGATTAATTTTGACCACCTGGGGATCTTTAACGTGCGCCGAAATCTGGAACGCACGGGCTTTTTCGATTTCCTCCTCTATATGAAATGCAGCCACCGGGGCCTGGATCGAACCCACGTCTTTGGGCTCAGCTGCGCAATCCCTTAGCCACTGAGAGGCCCCGGAGGATGCCACGGAACTTATGAAACCTTGGGCAGAAAGAAGGCCGAACTATCAGTAGCAGTTGCTTAAATAAGGTGGCATAGCCGACATTCTTGTTGGAGGTTAGATTACGGGATAACCAACGCATATGGGGGAGAATTGGCTTGGTAAGACCCATCTGATATGAAGATGAGTGAAGTCGTGGTGCCGCGTAAATTGCTGCACGAACAAGCGGCGGCCATGCAGAACAGATCATGTTTATATATTGGTGTTTCTTGTTGCCTTTTTTTTTGTTACGATCAGGTAAGTCAGTCTGGTAAAGACAAAGGCCGAGACGAGAAAAATGGTTTAGAAGGACTTGTTGTTGGGCGTGTTGGTGCATATTCTCAAGCGGGGTAAACTACGCTAAGGAAGACGCCAGACAGAGAGATGTACACAAGGGCAGGTGCAGACTTGCAACTAAGTTTATTCCACGCAGAAACACACGTAAATACAGACGGGCAAATCATTGCGCACGCGCGCAAAAAAAAAAAAAAATCGGATACACTACTCCAACCCAGCAATCAACGTAGGAATTGGTGTGCTTCTTTCCGCACCCTTTCCGCCTATTGTTACCTGTTTCAATGCACGAACACATCCCCGCGAGATTAACAGGGGCCGAAAACGCCCCTTCTCCGCCATATAGGGGTAATAATAGGCGGCAAGGGTGCGGAAAGAAGCACACCATTTCCTACGTTTGTTTTTATTGCACCATTTTCCCCCAGGGTTTCGATTCCTTTGATGCCCTGGGGCAAAATGGCACAATAAAAAAATTCCTACGCTGATTGCTGTGTTGAAGTAGTGTATCAGATTCCCCTTCCATGCGGAAAAGTTTACGTCGGACAGACTGACAGATGCGTAAACGTGAGGTTGCGTGTACCCGAACTTTCAAGTAAGAATCGCGCAAGCGGACATCTCCCTAATCACTGCTTTACGTGCATGTGTTCAGGCAAGTTAAGATGATGTGTAGGTGCAAGGATAGCCGGGCAAGAGAGATTCGCGAGGCTTAGCAGGAAAAAGGGTAATGACTGTGTAAGCGATACGTCAGTTGTTCTGCACAACAATGAGGTGGTGTTTATCGATGAGCGTTTGTAAAAATGCTCACCACAAGTGGTTATACATGTGTTTATGTCTGGTTGTTTTTTTTTTTTTTTGCGCGTACGCAATAATTTGCCCGTCTGTATTTACGTGCGTTTCTGCATGGAATAAACTTAGTTGCAAGTCTGCGCCTGTCCTTGTGTGTGGCGTCTGTCCTTGCCCTCTCTGTGTGGCGTCTTCCTTAGCTTCCTTAGCGCAGTTTATCCTGTTTGAGAATATCCACTAACTCGCCCAACAACAAGTTTTTCTAAACCATTTGTCTTGTCTCGGTCTTTGTCTTTTCCAGAATGACTTACCTGATTATAACCAAAAAAACGACAGACAACAAAAAAACACACCATTATACAAACATAAACTGTTCTGCGTGGCCGCCGCTTGTTCGTGAAGTTCTTTACGCGGCACCACGGCTTCACTAATCTTCATATCAGATGGGTCTTACCAAGCTAATTCTAGCCAATCTGCGTTGGTTATACCGGAATCTAACCTAGAACAAACATGTCGGCTATGCCACCTTATTTCAGCAGCTGCTGCTCATAGTTTGGCCTTATTTCTGCCCAAGGTTTCATAAGTTCTGTGGCATCCTCCGGGGCCTCTCAGTGGCTAAGGGATTGCGCGGCTGAGCCCAAGGACGTGGGTTCGATCCAGGCCGCGGTGGCTGTATTTCATATAGAGGAGGAAAGCGAAAATGCCCGTGCGTTCGAGATTTCGGCGCACGTTAAAGATCCCCAGGTGGTCAAAATGAATCTAGAGCCCTCCTTTTCCACGTGCCTCACAGCCCAAATGTAACTTCGGTGCGTTCGACTCCTTAACCAATCAATATACCCTACGACAGTTTCTCAAATCTGGCTACTTCTCCCGGACTAGCAAGCTGCATTCGAATTCTTGCCAAGATATTCTTGGCAAGTATATTCTTGCCAAGATGCTGCATGGGAAAGTCTAACAATTGGCGTCATGTCTTCAGATGACTTGCTCTTCAGAAGTCGCCCATGGCCAACACCAAGCCTGCAGAGAGCCCACTTGTCCCCGTAACACGCTTTTAGTGTCAAGCCACCTTTTCGGCTCTTATTAGTCACGATGGTGTTTTTGAATGTGCAAACTCTGTAGTGTATCAGCACTGTATATTTTGTACATCGATTAGACTGTATTCTGTCTATCTTTATGCCTCGTACTTCTTTCGTATAATCCCTCTCCATGTCCTTCCTTATATACTCAACGCGTATACTTATGTAAAATTGTGAAATGTCAGCGCCAAATTGTTTCTGTTTGCGTTTTCTGTGTATACGTTGTGTATTTGACGCACAAATATTAATCTCTGTCCACATTTACTTGTAATTACCCTAGAAGGGTTTCCGGTGCTTCTATTAGGCGCCAACCTCTCTTTATTTTTTCGCCATAAAAAAAACACCGATAAAATTAATATACTCACAAGCAAAGCATCAAAGCACTCCCCGTACTCATTACCATGAGCGAATTGGCCGGAAGGCTGCAGAGAACGAGCATGCCCAATACGGTAGAGGAACTAGGGAACGGCTACTTTTTCACCCAGAGGGCGAGATTAGCCATGACTCATGCGGGAAGAAACGCCAGCCATAGACAGGGCGGAACTTCGCCACTGGAAAACCAGCCTTAAAGGGGTCCGAAACACGCTTCCGAGAGTTGCAGTTTTACGGGTTCAATCGCTAGAGTACACCTTCACGACAACGTGTACCAAATAGAGAGCCCACTTCCGACTTCGTCCTCTACGCAACAATATGCACCCCGTTCGATCACATGGGCCGATTGGAAGTGAGAGCTAAAATTTTGATTGATTGATTGACTGATTGATCGTTTGATTGATTGATTGATTGATTGATTGATTGATTGATTGATTGATTGATTGATTGATTGATTGATTGATTGATTGATTGATTGATTGATTGTGCGTCTGAGCTTTGCAGCGCGTCGTAGTGGAGAGCTCGGAATTAATTGTGGCCATCCAGGGATCTTTAACGCGTGCTGAAATCTCGACACACGCTCGTTTTCGCTTTTCGCTACCATCGGAAAGGAAGGAAGGAAGGGTGTAGAAAGAAGGCAGGAAAGTTAACCTGGCTAGAGCCTAGTTTGCTATCCTGCACGTGGGAAAGGGAAAATAGGCAAAAAAGAGAAAAGAAAGAATGAAGAGAAGTTGGAGTAGACACGTATGCCCAGCGCTGAAGCACTGACACTGATAGACACTGGAGGCGTTCAGTCTATAGTCTGGTGTTTACGTTCGTCGCCCTTAGAAAGCGTAAAAGTTGCTTAGTCGCCTTCTGAGCGGATGACGGAGAGGGCCAGTAGCGCATAATCTTCTCCTCCGTAAACGGCCGCCGAGAGTCCAGGTTCCTCAGCGCTGACGACAGCTTTTTTCTTTCAGCCGAGTAGCATGGGCACTCGCATAAAACGTGCCGGATCGTCTCCGGCGTGCCACACGTTTCGCACTCCTCACTTGCTGCCATTCCTGATTGATTGATTGATTGATTGATTGATTGATTGATTGATTGATTGATTGATTGATTGATTGATTGATTGATTGATTGATTGATTGATTGATTGATTGATTGATTGATTGATTGATTGATTGATTGATTGATTGATTGATTGATTGATTGATTGATTGATTGATTGATTGATTGATTGTGCGTCTGAGCTTTGCAGCGCGTCGTAGTGGAGAGCTCGGAATTAATTGTGGCCATCCAGGGATCTTTAACGCGTGCTGAAATCTCGACACACGCTCGTTTTCGCTTTTCGCTACCATCGGAAAGGAAGGAAGGAAGGGTGTAGAAAGAAGGCAGGAAAGTTAACCTGGCTAGAGCCTAGTTTGCTATCCTGCACGTGGGAAAGGGAAAATAGGCAAAAAAGAGAAAAGAAAGAATGAAGAGAAGTTGGAGTAGACACGTATGCCCAGCGCTGAAGCACTGACACTGATAGACACTGGAGGCGTTCAGTCTATAGTCTGGTGTTTACGTTCGTCGCCCTTAGAAAGCGTAAAAGTTGCTTAGTCGCCTTCTGAGCGGATGACGAAGAGGGCCAGTAGCGCATAATCTTCTCCTCCGTAAACGGCCCCCGAGAGTCCAGGTTCCTCAGCGCTGACGACAGCTTTTTTCTTTCAGCCGAGTAGCATGGGCACTCGCATAAAACGTGCCGGATCGTCTCCGGCGTGCCACACGTTTCGCACTCCTCACTTGCTGCCATTCCTGATTGATTGATTGATTGATTGATTGATTGATTGATTGATTGATTGATTGATTGATTGATTGATTGATTGATTGATTGATTGATTGATTGATTGATTGATTGATTGATTGATTGATTGATTGATTGATTGATTGATTGATTGATTGTAGGGTTTAAAACGCCGACGCAATGCAGGCGATGAGGCGCGCCGTAGTGGAGGGCTCCGGATTAATTTTGACCACCTGGGGATCTTTAACGTGCGCCGCTTGCTGCCATTCCTATTGTGTATGAATAAGCATTTGTGAGAGCCACCCCCAGCCAGAGACGGCAAAGAAGAGTTGCGTCAGACCGCAGGAGGCTTAGTGGAAGGGGACGCTGCAGGTGCGGGTCAAGGAACCAATGCGTGCACATGTGAATTCATCTCGATGCCATAGGGAGATTGCTGTTTCCCGGGCAAGTATGCGGAGGGCCCTAGCTGCGTCCGTCCTAGACAGTGGGATGAGCACAGTCGCCGCTGTTTGATGCGCCAGCCGGGCGGCAGCGTCCGCACTGTCGTTACCGACTATGCCGCAGTGGCTGGGAAACCACTGCAGGGTGACATCATGACCCGCCTGGGTAGCATGGTTGTACACCATTCTTATTTCTGTCAGGAGCTGTTCGTGAGGTCCCCGGCACAGGGGTGACTGGAGTGACTGAAGTGCAGCCTTCGAGTCACAGAAGATAGCCCATCTGCGGCACGAACTTTGCTCGATGGTGCGAAGAGCGCAACGGATGGCCGTAAGTTCTGTAGCTGTGGAGGTTGTAGGATTGGCTATCTTGAATTGGCTGGACAGTGACATTTGTGGAATAACAACAGCACCGGCAGAACCCGACGATGTTACCGAGCCATCGGTGTATACATGAGTTCGGTCATTGTTTGTCTCGTGCAGGTATGACAAAGTTAGCTGTTGCAGGGCTGGTATGGGAAGATCACGTTTTTTCTTTACTCCTGGAATATCCAGGCACACTCGGGGCTGCATCACACACCACAGTGGAAGGAGTGGTCGCATCGCTGGCGTATAGTTCGACGGAATGCTGGTGTTGTGGGAAGCTACTACCCTTGCGAACGACGCCCGAAGACGGGTCACTGGTATTCCATCGAGGTGATGATCAGGTAGACGGGCGAGGTGTCTGATATGTGTCCTGAGTATTTCAACTTCCACAAAGGTTGTCAAAGGGTGATTCCGAGCCAGCGCAATGGTCGCTGCTGTAGACGTACATCATGGCAGGCCAAGACAGGTTCGCAGGGCCTGAGCTTGTATACCCTGAAGTGACGGAGTAGTTGTGCGGCACGCTCCAGAAAGGACAGGAGCACTGTACCGTAGACAGCCCAAGAACAGCGCTTTGTATAGCTGTAGCATTGACTTCATTGGTGCTCCCCACGTCTTGCCGCTGATGAGTTGGAGAACATATGCACCACTGCAGAGAGCCTCTTCTTTATAACGTTTACGTGAGCGCTCCAAGAAAGGCCTCTGTCGACAACTATGCCGAGAAACTTGTGATTTCTCACATAAGACACCCTTTCGCCATTAATATACAAAAGGTACGCATACATAGGCGTTCGTGTAAACGGAAGCACGGCGCATTTGCTGCTGGACATTTCCAACCCTTGTCCGTGTAGATAGGAGGTCGTCAAGTCTGCGGCATTTTGCAGTCGGGCGCACACATGCCGACGAGTCACGCCATCTGCCCAAACACATATATCGTCGGGGTATATCGACACGTGAACCCTCCTTGGAAGGCAAGAAGTCAGGCCAATTAGCGTAAGGTTGAACAGTGTAGGGCTCAGGACGCCTCCTTGGGGAACACCATGGTGGGTATAGTGAGCTGATGTCGGTCCATCGGCAGTCATAACAAAGAATGACCTTCCTGTTAGGTAGTTCCGTATCTACTGGTAGACCCGGCCACCGACACCCACAGCCTGTAGTACTTTAGGAATCGCATCGTGCTCCACGTTATCATAGGCCCCTTTAACGTCGAGGAACAACGCAGCACACATGCGCTTCGCACTTTTCCGCTGCTGCACAAAAGTAACCAAATCAATAACACAGTCAATAGATGAGCGTCCATGACGGAATCCAGACATGAAATCAGGGCAGACAATGTAATGCTCCAGGAACCACTCCAGACGTACAAGAATGATTCGCTCCCTCAGCTTTCCAATGCAACTCGCCAGTGAAATTGGACGGTAGGCCATTGGATCCAGCATAGATTTTCCGGGCTTCAGGAGGGGGACGCGGCGGCTGGACTTCCATTTTTGTGGCACGGAACCATCACACCACAGGTCGTTGAAATATTCCAACAAGGCTTGTTGGGCATCCTTGCCAAGGTGACGCAGAGCAGCATATGTGACTCCATCAGGCCCAGGAGACGAAGATTGCTTGCACGCAGCCAATGCCGCCTGGAGTTTTTCCATGCAGAATGGGACGTCCATCCTTGAATCCCGCGACGCAGGGATGTCACTGGCGATCAGTAGTCCAGAAGGGCCTGTTCCACTGGCTATCCTCACACAGAAGTCCTCGGCCACTTCGAGCTCTCGGCAGTTCTGGTGAATAGCCGGGGCCTTAAATTGGGAGCGCTGCTGTACGGGAGTCATTAGCCCTTGCACAGTTTTCCATATCCTCGACAAAGGCTTGCGAGGGTCGAGCGAGTCACAAAAAGATTTCCAACGTTGTGCTTGCACTTGGGCAATGCGTCGCTGGATCTTCTTTTGCGTTCGTCTGCGAATTCTCAAATATTCGAGACATTTCGTTCGCCGGTATCTGCGTCCGGCGCGGCGACGAACAGCACGAAGTTGCCCCAGCTCCACGTCAAACTCGGTCACTTTTGGAGACAGCCGGACGGAACGCTTGTGCTTGGAGTGTGATTCCAATGGCGGACTCTAGATTTTCAAGGTCATCGCTCCGGCAAATTTCTTCCATTCTTGATTTGAACTTGGATCAATCGGTCACCCGAATAATATTAGGATCGAAAGGACTTCGTAAGCCATTTATATTTAAATAGGTCGGAATGTGGTCGCTTCCACGAGTTTCTATGTCTGGGAACCACTGTACACGACCCGATAAACATCGTGACACAAACTTCAAGTCTAAACAACTGCCATAGTTCATTCCACGTAAGTAAGTGGGGCTTCCGTCGTTTAGGAGGCACAACCCATGGTCTGAGGAAAAAGCTACTAGGCTCCGACCTCGCATGTTGGTGTTTGGGCTTCCCCAAAGCATGCGGTGTGCATTGAAATCACCGGTAATTACCCATGGACCCGTTGTTGTGCTTAGTATGTCATCCAGCATCTTTCGTTGAAAGCGAGATGTCGGGTGTATGTATGCACCCACAAGAGTGAAAGTGAGCTGGCGCTTTCTGATGGTGAGACAGACGTACTCATTGCCCCTATAGGGTTGCACAAAATGGTGAACGTAGGACAGTTCCCGCCTGATGAAGACAGCGACTTTGCTGGGCTCCCCGAGTGTGGCTGATAAAAAAAGTTCATAGCCAGATATCCGAATAGGTTTAGATACGTTCGGTTCACAGATGACTATTATAGGAATACATTTCATAAAGACAAACTGGCGAAGATCAGAAATACGCGACAATAGCCCTCTGGCGTTCCACTGAAAAATGGAAGCCTCTTTGATATCCGCACTCAATAAACGTACGTTCGCCATGGTCCTTGCTTATCCGAGGCTTGCAAAACTGGAGGCCTCCAGCATTTGAAGTTCACTCAACGCAGATGGTGTATTCAGACTGGTGAGCAATGTGCGAAAGGCATTCATGAGGGACCTCAGGACCGCGACGACTTGCCGATCTGAAGACGTAGCAGGGGCGGGAGAGCTCGTGACTGTCTTCTGCACTGAGCGTTGGGGCTCAGAAGGTAGGTAGGTATAACTTTATTTGACAAGAGTAGCTGCCTCAAGGCGGCCGCCGAGAGAAGGAACAATCGGCGACAGTGGGGGCCACGCGTCGACCGGCGAGGCTTGTTGTACCTCGTCGCGACACCTCAGCGAATCCTGCGGGGCCGGAGGCGGAGGAGGCAGCGGAGGTGGCGGCCGCCGCGGGGGTAGCGGTGGTGGAAGTAGTTGTTGCACTAGTGGCGGAGCCGCTTGCGTGGAAGCGTACGATAGAGAATGGCCAGCCTTCTTTGAAGACCTCCGGCGTCGAGACCGGTGACGCCACCGCTGTCATACCATCGCGGCAGCCTCCTTGTGTGTGGAGTGGTCCCTCACCATCTGCTTCAAGACAGCGACCTCCCTCTTCATACGTGGACACTTCTTCGATGAGGCATCGTGAGGTCCCTCACAGTTGGCGCACTTCAGGGTATCTTCACTGCACTCGCTAGCCTTGTGGGGCCCAGCGCATCATGGACATACAGTGGCGCTGCCGCAGACTGCAGCGACATGGCCAATCTTCATGCACTTGTAACACTGGAGGGGTTTCGGCACATAAGGTCGGACACGATGACGGAAATGACCCACCTTAACATGGGCGGGAAGGCTGTCGCCCTTGTAAACAATCTTCAGGCACCTTGACGTACCAATGTGGCTTACTTGTCTGATGACGACACCTTCATCCGCAGGTTTGATCAGGATTGGCAGGTCCTTCTCCGGGATAGACGTATCGATGTCATAAATGACGCCTATAGTCGTGTCTCCATACGGGGTGGCATGGGCTCGCACTTTTATGTCGTGCAGTGACGTAATCTTCCGCAAAACCTCCAGTGCACTCCAATGCTCCACGTCGATGGCCAAGATGTTCCATCGGGAATTTATCCTCACGTCCTTGATTTCACCTGGCACAGTAGCTTCGAGGAAAGCGGAGACTGCTTGCTTGTTGAGCAGCCTCAAGTTGTCCGTCTTGGCCTCTGGTACGAACAGTATCGTGTGCAGAGGGTGCTTAGGCACGGGCTACACAGTCGAGGTGCTCGATCGCGAAGAAGCCGTGAGGAGCCTTCTTTTCGCCTTTTTCCCCAGGTACAGCTGAAACACATTGTCGGAGTCCTCGTCACTGGGCGCCGAGTAGAACTCGGTGTCCTCGCTGTCCGCGTCAGCTGGGGGGCTGGCGCGCTTCCCGGACGAGGTACCCACCGGTGGATCGACGTCGCGCGGTTCCTCCGGGGGATCCCCGTCCATCACCCCTAAAAAAACCGGTGTCCTGTAGGTTTAGCGTGAAAAAAGCGCAAAATATCGCAGGAGAAACAAGCAGCGTCCCACAAGAGGCACTTCGTTGTCGTCGTCCTATAAGATAAGAGCTAAAGCTTTTAACAAGACACACGGCACATAACTCAACATCATCTACACTGACGCAGCCACACTCCCTTGGTCAATGGACAAAAATGAAGTGGTGGCCATCAAGCGAAACCTCGGCACCAGCGCTACTGTTTTACTAAACAAGTGCAGGAATTAGCCATCGCACTAGCGCTCGCGAAGACCACAACCCGCAAAATTTTCACGGGCTATAAAAAGCCTGCTAAAGCCACCAGTCCGGATGAGCGGCCCCCCTGGCACAGCGGGCACTGTCAAATCGACCCCCAAAATAGAAGAGCAAAAATCATGGGGACGCCTGCGTACGTCAGCATGGGGGACAACGAATTCCTTCGTCCACAGCATCACGAACTAACAATGCGGAAAAATTGCGCCACCTGGTATTATAAGTTTTTAAATGCGGCATACTTTATTTGCCCCTGATGTGTTTGAATAACAGGTCGCAGAGCCCCGGCTTCTGTCTACGCCCGATACTTCGGCATAAATTATGTTGGCGGCTTTTTCCAACACAACAATTGTGCGCACATGCTCGCAGACCGCTCCTAAAGGACGGGTACAGCGGGCGTGACATTTCGTTGTTTTGTTAAAAGCACGCACCGGGTACACAACTTTTACTG
Source organism: Haemaphysalis longicornis (assembly GCF_048455015.1). Taxonomy (NCBI): domain Eukaryota; kingdom Metazoa; phylum Arthropoda; class Arachnida; order Ixodida; family Ixodidae; genus Haemaphysalis; species Haemaphysalis longicornis. The sequence continues at coordinate 24,350,174 of NW_027526361.1, forward strand.
GGAAGATTCGTAAAACATCTCGTTAGTGTTTGACTACCACGTTTCACTTTTGCCGCACTAAACCACAAGTGGCATTTTCAAAGCAATTTCTCTTACTGCCCCTTTAAAGCGTGCTTTGTCTGTAAGGCTTGGCCACTGGCACAAGAAGAAAACTTGCAGGATGGTCTACAGCCGTGTTCCCCACAAGAGCTGCGCTTGCTACCACGAACAAGCAGTCGTCCGTTAATGGTCGCAGTTTCAACCCTTGCGGATAAAGGACATGGAGGGAGGGAGGATAAAGTGAACAGTGGGGAAGGGAACTCTATTAGTTCTAACAGAACTGCCCCACAACTGGGTCGCAGACCCGACCGCGCCATACGAAATGATCGCTGGCATATTTTTCGAAACTCGTCCTGGTTGTGAGGGCCGGTGCAGGCGTGCCTGCACGTTCTCGTTCACGTGAGTGGGTGAGTGAGTGGGTGAGGGAGTGAGTGAGGGAGTTTGCTTGTTTGTTAGTGAGTTTGTTTATTAGTGAGTAGGGAGTGAGTGAGTTAGTGGGTGAGTGAGTTAGTGAGTGGATGAGTGGGTGAGGGAATGAGCGAGTGAGTAAGTGATTGTGTGAGTGAGTTTGTTAGTGAGTTTGTTTGTTAGTGAGTTAGTTTCCTAGTTATTGAGTTAGTTTGTTAGTGAGTTGGTTTGTTAGGTAGTTTGTTAGTTTTTTAGTTAATACCTTTACGGTACCTCTCCCTATAACTCTACAGAAACTTAGTAAATGGTGTACAGAGTGATAGTAGGATGTGGAAGATTTTCTCTTTTGACGGCGACATCCTAGTATATTTAAAATTAAGGAAATAGCACTTGTTGAATTAGACGAATGGACAGACAAATGGACGCAGGAAATCGCGTGCGGATCACGTGCATTAAGGAATAAATGAATTTTTGCCGTAAGACGAGCCTTAATAAAGCATATATCTCTCTATAACCGCCTCGAACGACTATTGCGTCAGTGCGACTAAAGTACCGGCAAGGTGGCAGCTATCAATTTGCGGAGAGCAAATGCCCGACTTTCGCTTTGCGAGGCGAAGAAAAAGTAGGCACAAAGTAAACAAACAAACCAATCACAGAACCTCAAATAGAGCTGGCATTTCTCGCCGTAATGAAAAATTGCCTAATTTAAAGCGCTTCCACCACGACTTCGGGATTTATTTTCAACTGTTCTTTATTTATAAACCTTTTGCCTCAAAAGCCTAATATAGATATGTTCCCGATACTTGCGGGAAATGAAAACGGCTACCTGTCCCCCTTCAGGCAATTTCTGCGCCGAATGAAGTTATAGCCTCCATATATAAAATTAAAAGCTAATCGCACGCCGTGTGAGGCCGACACAAAAAGACGCGCAGAGGGAGACCAAAAGGTAGTGGAATATGCCATTAAGAAAAAAAGACAGAAATGGAGAAATTAGAAATTCGTTTTATTCTTTGTGCGGCGGTGGGAATTTCGGCTCGTTTGTTTCCAGTCGAACTGGGGCCCCCGGGGCATCGCGTGCAGCTCAGCGGATGAGATTTTTGACGTTTTCAGCACGCAGCCGGTGAAGGAACAAAGAGCATAGACGAGGCAGACTGGCGCAGCGGGAAAATGATGTTGGCGTTGGCCGGGGCATGCTGGCAAGGCAAAGGAAGTAGCGCTCAGCGCAGTTTCTTTTTTTTGACTCGGGGTATACGTTGCACTCGTTCCGTCTCGGCAAAGGTCGGTATACACTGCGGCGATGTCTCAACGCGGCGTCGTGCATACCAAACGGAGAGCAGATGGATATTGCCTTTGGTTTGCGCACGAGTGAACGAGCGGGCTAGGTGAAAAGCGAGGGAACGAGCTGTCGCTCAGCGCAGTCACTGTGCCACCCTAAGCGCGGCGGTGCGAATGAACGTTTTACCCCTCCGGCTTTTTCAAATCTGTGCGCGGCTGAATTCTGCGCGCAAGACCCCGTGGAAACGCTTTCAGAATGTCGCTCCAACCGCACGGGGCCGCAGCCCAAGAAGAGGGGTGCCGGAATGCCACACGTGCCCGGGCTTAAGCGACGGTGGTCGCAATAGAAAGTGGGAGCTTGGAGCCGCGCGTTTGGGAAAGGAAAACAGCACGAAGTTTGAACCTTGGCCCTCCCGCTCATAACCTCCGACCCGTTTTCTCTTCGCCCTAACAGTCCACTTGCGTTTTCCTGCCTTTTTTAAATTCACGTCAAATAAAAACAACAACAACAGAAAGAAAGCTGGTAGATGTCCTATAGGGGAGACATTTTCCCGCAGCGTGTCCACAGTGCGTGCGCTCCTCGGATATCTGCATTCTCACCAACGCGCGCTTGACACAATGCATATATGCTCGCCTAGCAGCACCGCTTTCCGCACGCACACACGAATTGTCTCTCTGCTGGGCTGCGGCTGACAGCCTCACTTTGTCTTTGCACGTCCTCGCCAAAGCGCCTCGAAGAGACGAGGGTAACGCTTGGCATTAACCGGAATTTGCTGTTGCTGGCAGCTGGGCCTTTTTATGCGCTCACAGAAATGCGTTTTGGCACGTCGGCCCTTATTCTAATCGTCTTACTTTCCGCCCCTTTTGACGCAGGAGGATTGGAAGGCGCTGCGAGGGACGATTCGTTCACTTGGGGTTTTTTTGCCATGCGCTTGAGCGCCACTGTTTTTGAACGTTTTTTTATCTTATAAACTCTCCGAGCTTACTCCTTCGGCACTGTGGTTGGCGCGGTTACCAATTGATGTGAAAGCTACAATCAAAATACATATAAAACAGCAATCAGTAAGAAATGAGAAGATGCCTGCGCTGTATAAATATCTATTTGCGCATTCGTGCTCTGGCGTGTCTGATGCCACAAAGATAACATGCATGCAGTCAAGAAAAGGCTTTGCGACTCCTTTGGTTGACCAATCCTGCATAACCAAACCATTTTAAATTATGTACTTTTTAGAAGAATGACAACAATAAACTGATCATAACAGTTTGTTAAAGGGTTTTGGAATGGTTAAGGGGAGGGTTTGCGTCTATGTTTACATTCAATTTGAGAGGCTTTCCTCTTCCTTGCCGCGTACTTTTCTTTATCCACAAAAAAGGCTGATGTCCCCTTCTTTTCTAAAGGGCCCGGATTTTTTCAGTTTTTGTCTCGTGAGCAATTGAGACGGAACGCTGCGCAGCTGGAATCCTCCAGCCTCAATAAAACCGCGACGTGTGACATTGTTCTCGTTGTTATTTCTATTGCACACGTGAGGATATATCCTTACCTCCGGTCCGAGCTGTAAGCCTCGGAGATGTTCCTGTCTAGGCGGATGAGCATTGCACGGGGTCCACCCTACTTGCGTCGCTCAGATTTTTCGCTTCCTCTTCGTCTGCCCGCGGTCCCGTGGCGGATTTCCAGGGTCTTGTGATGCCATCTCTTGATAGCTGAATCTTGAAGATTGACATAAAAGGAGAGAGAGAGTAGAAATCAACAAAGCCAGCTGTCCCAGTAATCCCCTATTATATTGTTCTCCGGTCGGGCGTCTTCTGTCCACCCACGCCTACCATTACCTTTCGGTTTCTTCTTTGACTCAGAGTCCCTCACCTTACGTCTTCCTGTTTCTCTAAGGTAACGAACAAAAGAAAATGTTTTCGAAAACGTTTTTCCCTTCTTTCCCCTCTCCTTACGCCAACCTTTGTTCCAGCTATACAAAAAAAGCATGGCAGAAAAAAAGTGTTCCCATACGAATGGACAAGATGTACCGTTACTTCGCCCTTTCTTACGGCGAGTTTCTTTGGATGCCTAAAACGCATTTTAACGGAATGCTGCATTTTCGACGACAACCAGATGTGGACCAAATGCCTCGGTTTTGGGCAACCCTGGGGCCATGAGTCAGGACATAATGATTCTGTTTTTATATGCCTGTTTTTGTTTCCTGAGGCTGTTCGCGCGTGCAACTTTCCCTTGTTTTCCTCTGGTGACAAGTTGGTTGAAATGGAGTTCAAGTTTTGTTGGCTCTTCTTTATAAATGTGAGTTACTTTGCTAGTTGTGTAGAACCTCTTAAAGAGAAACCGGAATATTGAGCGCCTTATCGCATTCTGTAATTCAAGATAATTGTTTAGGAACTTACTAATGCTTTATAAACTACCTGTATACATCGATGAACAAAACTCGGTGCCCCTAATAATCCTGTTTTTAAACTTGTATAGGCGAAGCGTTAGTTGTTTGTTCAAAAAAAAATGTTTCATTATAAAATGTAAACTGTTTTGCTCGTTACGTTAACAATTTTCATGTTTCATTTGTTCGATAAAGATATCGGTCCCCACTTCATATTTCTATGGACGCTGACAATATAACATTCAGCTTGATAATTTGTTTTTGCTGTTCATTGCTTAATAATCAATTCAAATCGGTTAACAATCAGTTCGGTTATCAATTCGGTTAACATGGGGTTCTAGCGGCCTGTATAGAAGAAAACGTATGAGGCGACAACTAAACAACCTGTCATTAATGTTGTCGTTGTTCGTACAATTAGGTAAAAGATAACAAGTAGTTCTGCTTTGAGGTTATCACTGTATAGCAGGGGGTTCATATCATTTGATATGAACTGAGTTTTCAGCTCGGAGAAATATGATGCAAGCTATGACTGCAACGAGTCCTATGCTCAACGGATACAAGCCCTGTCTCCCCATTTTTAACTTTCTTACTCGGCGCACAATTACCACTTTTACCCCATCCTGTGAGGACCTCGCAGTTACGCTTCTCATCTTGCGCACTCTGTAGCACCATAGCTGGGCGGTTCACGTCCCATTGGGGAAATTCCTTTACTCTCGGCGAAAGCCTCCTGGCAAAACTGTAATGTGCTTTGTACATAGTACGGTACGTGTGTCTCGGATGGCAGCCAGTCGAAAGAGATTTGCTGCCCCGATACTATCATGCCGGCCCCTTCGTGTAACCTAGCCTCCGCCGCCGCCGCCACCACCACCTTCCACCACCACCACCACCACCACCACCACCACCACCACCACCACCATCATTACCCTTTGTATCATCAATTACCGCGGTTCTGTGCTGAAACTAATTTATCCCCGCAAACTTCTTCGTCTCATCTGCCCATCTAACTTTCTGCCACCCCCTGCCACGCTTTCCTTCTCTAGGGATCCACTCTGTTGCCCTTAATGACCAACGGTTATCTTGCCTTCGCATTACATGCCCGGCCCACGCCCATTTCTTCTTCGTGATTTCTACTAATATGCCCTTGACACTCGTTTGTTGCCTGACCCACCCCGCTCTCTTCTTGTCCCTTGATGTTACACCTATCATCTTCTGTTCCATTGCTCGCTGAGTCGTCCTCAAATTAGGTTGAACCCTTTCAGTGAGCTTCCAAGTTTCTACCCCGTAGGCGACATAGTAAGCTAACCTAGTAGTACCTTACCGCAATTCTCTTAAGCCCTGCGTGGTCCTTCTGTTTAGCCATGGTTTGCTGTTTGCGTCATTTGTTACTAATAGCGTCTACCCTGCGTGTCCTTGTGAAAATACAGCGTAATGATGCACAAAACCTAGTCGTCCCTTTTTAAATGCAGCAACATAGATAGTTAGGTGGAGATAAGAAAAATAAAAAGTTTGTTTCCAACTGGAGGAAACAAGCAAGAGAACTGCAGAGAAAGCCCTCAGGGCCTCAGCTTCGTTATTTAGCAGCGGTTGCGAGAAAAATCTCCGAGGGCACCAAAGCACTTCTTACTTGTGGTGAATGTGAAAGCTGGTAGGCTGGTATGATGAACCCCTTAGCCAATGCTTGTTTAGGAGCTGAAGGCAAAGCGCGGCGTTATGGATAACCTCCAATGTTAGGCCTACTTTAGGTGATATTAGCGTTGTCCCTATGGACGTGACAAGCAGCGTTATACGCATTGTACATCGAATTGCGACTACCTATTATTTATCGTAAGGCCTAAAAGTGTGCCGTTAGGCCAAACAGTGGGCTTTCTCATACCCGCGTCACTCCTCCTTCTGTTGTGCTCCAAGCTGCGTTCCAATTTCTGTTGGCTACGTTTGCAGCCAACGGCAATGTATTGGCCGTCATTTGGAATTTATCTGCAGCATTTCTGACACGGCGGCTTTCTCGCTCAGCGAGCAAATGATAGCTTTTGCATTAAAAGCCACCACAAAGTCACAACGATATGTCGCTTAATATATCTGCAACTTCGCTCCATCAGCGTCTAGCACTGCCGCGTGATAAGGTCACGAAGCATGACTGCAGCTCCATCAAGCTAAAAATAAAGGTGTTCCCATTTCCGGTTATATCACTTCATGGTTACTTCTATGGGCAAGTTGAGAACTGGGTTGAAAATTTCCATTGCACGGTCCTTATCTTATACGCATTTGTACGCATGTCGCTCCCGTATCGGACCACTTGTTGACACTGGTTGTATTTAGCACTGTGATATAACTTCGCGCGCAGATAAGGGATTGAATTCTGCTTTAATTAGAGTCGCGTTCCGTAACAGCGCTTGCAGTACGCGTCACAGCGTAGGAATTTTAAAAGAATCCTGGGATATCTCCACTAACGTGAAACCTTGGGAGAGGCGAAGTATGCAGTGTATAAGTGTATTCTTGGCGCGTTGGTGCTTTTGCCCCCAGAGATGAAACCGTTGAGGGGTAGAGGTATACAGCTTTGCTGTAAGTCTCGTGTCTTTGAGACACGAAGCGTTCTAGCGCGAGGCGTTGGAAAACGAGCGTCCCGGTGTGTTCTTTTAGTACGCGTCAACTAAAAGCCGACAACTTTAAAAATTCGTTCTTCCCTCGTAGTGTACGCGAGTGGAATCGGCTTAAAGCTGACGTTGTAGAATGTAGGACGGTCGAATCATTCATGAATGCTTTGAAAAAATAACATCTTGTGTACATTTCCCCTCTCCATCAAGATATACAACGGAAGTTGTATATCTTGTATTCTTTGCCTCCAGTTGTAACTTGACGACCAATGTGTGCAGTTGTGCTTTGTGGCTCCCTTGTATGTTTTCCTGGTTTCCCCCCACAGACAGTTTTTTGCTCACTTTGTCGCGTTCTGTTGTGATGAAATTGCTACTGAAAAGATGCCTCGTATCTTATCGATACTAATAGGTTGTTACCTCAGTGCAAATCTTTTTGCGCATGCGTGCATCAGGTTCTCTTTTCTCTTTTCTTTTTTTTGGTGCCTTCTTTTTGTCTTTTATATTGTGCCTACAATAATGCCACTACACATAAACCTTTCCCAGGCATATTGCCACATTCTTGCTCCCTTTACTTCTTCATGTCGCGTCTTTTTCCGTCTTTTTTTTCTTACCGCCCTCTCCTGCCAAGGACCTTGTACCAGAGGTCGGCAGTACCATGTAAATAAACAAATAAATAAATAAATAAATAAATAACAGGCTCTCTGATCTCTTTTCATAACAGTGGTACCGGTGCCAGAAAAAAATAAGAGTCTTGGTTTCAGGTACACAGTCCGTAATTGCAATCCCGAACAACCTGGTAGCTTCACCAGATGCCCGTGTTCTCGTCAACGTCTCAGTCGCAGTACACCGTCGATTGCGCAGCACAGTATCAAATGTCGAATACTTCGTAGTAGTCATTGATTGGCCTTGCACTGCGCCCAACTCGGCGCCAACGCTGTCGGGACATACGAAAAGGGAACGATTGCGTTATGAAGGCGCAGCTATAGGCGCAACCAAGATGGAGAGAAAAGGCCTCTAAAAAGATGGCGGGAAAGACAGCAGTAGCAAGAACAGCATTAGGAAGAAAGCAGGCGACTTGGAAGCAGCCAAGAAGGGTAAAGGGCCGCTCGCATCTCTCTTCTCACATCCCGATGACGTGCTCTCGACACGCGAGGACATCGATAGTGTTGGCGGGAAAGCTCAACCAGCGCCGCAAAGCCAACTGTGCGTGTGACGCCGCCTCCCCTGCCCGCCCTCCGAGCCCGCCATGGCATCTGCAGCTCCCGCTCGCTTATCGCAACCGCGCAGTTTATTTTTCTTCTCTCCGCTGCGCACGCTGGAGGGATTCTTCTGCAGGGCGTGAGACGCGTCGACCGGCGACGACCGCAGACTGACATCTCGCGAGGCTCGCTTTGCGGTATAAATACGCGGAGAAGACAGAACTGTTACGCGTGGGCGCGCCCATACGCTCGCCAGCGCGGGAACAAAGGGCGGGAAACGGCAGCTCCGAGGAGAAAAGGGGGCTGAACGGAATATCTAGCCCTGAGGAAGGACACTTCATCCGCGCTGGAAAAGCAACGAGAAAAGACGGGAACAAAACCCTGGGTTGAACGTTTGTCGCCCGTCTGACGCATCATGTCGCCTGCAGGCAAACCTGCTCTCGTGGCACTCTCTCATCGCATTGCGAAACGCCGCTGTGCAGCGTCGCATTGCGAGCACCGTCGCTAGAAATGCAACGTCTCGTCGTGTTGAACTCTTCACTCCGTTTGCTTTCCCTTTTGGTGAAAAGCACCTGAATACTTTTTTTGTGTGTGTCTTAGCGTTTGTTTGACCTATTTTTATATTTGTTGGCCTCTTAAGACAGCCTTGTTGTCGAAAAAGCAAAGGTTGCTCCTTCAGGGCACTAGACAAGCAGTTGGTCGATTTGAATGCCAATGCTGAATGACGGTTCTGTGTTCCTTGCCCCGTGTGAATGCAGGCATCACTCCCATTGTCAAGCCGGGTTTTGTAGGAGAGAAGAAGTTGCCGCGACTTTTGTGTTTCTGCTTGCTCACACCTCTTCACCTTTTGTGCTGCAATGTCGCAACGACAGACGTGTGCCTGCTGTTTGAACGGCTACACGGAGAGCCAGGAATTGACGTTGATCTCGTCCCACCGGTCCAGCCATGAGGGAGAATGCGCTGCGTAGCCTTCGGATGCAACGGTTAACCTGAGCCAGAAAAACTAACGCGCTCAGATAGAAGTATTGCTAAACGGACAATGTAGCTGATAGTTTAATTACATACGCTGTCCTAATTTCCTGAACTTTACCATGAACAATTTGTGAAATCCAAAAGCATAAGTGCATGCATTTCAAAAAACACAATTATGGACGTAATCACCAGACGTAACCTGCAGCCAGCAAAGTTGCTTGTCACTGCCGAACTGTTCTTACATTTAAAAAAAATTGAAAAACCGGCCCTAAAGGACGGAATCGCTGCGTACGTAATTTTTTTTACTTGCAGGTTGACACTGATTTGAAGCATCTGCCAAATGAAAGCATAATGTTTTGTTTATTGCTAAATGTTGTTTTTTTAACAAGCAGAAATGGTTTCGCTCATGCTTCATATCGTCGAGCTGACTACTGAGTCTGCGTTTTCGTAGCACAGCCTCGAGTAATGGAAGCGAACCTTATTTATGTTTAAACCCTATCAGTCTTAAACTGGCAATAACTTGTCACTAAAGTTAATATAGAAGCGTACCGCTTAGCGCATTCAGGCTGCAGATGTTTCTTTGGTACGTTCAAGTCACTGAACTTCAAGATTTGCAGACACGAGAAAGGAGTAAAATAGAGAGACGAGCTAGTTAGTAAACATACATCGTTTAAATTTAAGCCCGCATTAGAAACACGGTGTCGTCCTTTTTTCTCGTCGGTGTTTTTAGTTCGCGCTTAAATTTCAACGGCGAGGAATGAGTCCGGTGTTTGAGTGGGCTCAAACCATTTTGAGTGGGCTATCAGTAGCACCAAAGCTCCATTTTTTTTTTGCACTTACCGCGGTAGTTGTAAACGGTGGTATGCACTTTATGCTGAAGGAGTAGCGAGGAACATGACCATGGCCTACCGGCTTTTCACACCGCGTCCGCATCCTACGCCTTCTACCCTCACTAAAGCTCGAAAAGCAGAGAAGGTGGCGTGGCATGAAATAATTACACGGTAGATAAAGCAAGTTTCATGTGCAGGCTCCGCGTGTTACCACAAATCGAAAGCAGTTTTTTGTCTTGTTAAAAGTCTCACCAATTCATCTTAGTGGACATGGGAGTAGTGTGGGTGGATTTGTAGACATGCCAGTGCATGTGATTTTTGGCAGCACTGTAAGCCCGAAGCAGGACGTTGAGACGCCAAACTTTCCCCAAACTGGCCACGTAAGTATATCGATTTAAAAGTATGTTAAGATTTTAAAGACGATTTAGCAACCTTCAAGAAAATAACCCTTCACGTGCTAAAGAGAAGCGCAGATGAACAGGACGAGCCGCTGTGTTCTCTCCTGCGGTGTTCAGTCCTAGGGGTCCCTTTACATTTTTGTAGCGTGAGCTACACTGGCCGAGGTTGAGCAGTTTCGCGTGGCTCCTAGAGAGCCGTGCTGCGCATGCTCCTAGAGGGCACGCGCGAGGAGCAGTGACGTCTCACGGCGCACAGCTGGTGCGCCGGCACCACCGGCACCGCCACTGCGGTGACTGGATTGGATTGGACTGGATTGAATTAAATTGGATTGGAAATCGTTTTGGCAGCAGTACGATGATAATCAGCTCCTACAGAACCAGGAAACTTAAGAATAATCAGCTGAACCTTAGCTCAGGCTATGTATATCCTGGCATAGCCGAGATAACCCACTGCTAATTTTTTATTGGCTCCGTACCAATGAAGCAGATAATCAGCATTCTGTGCGGTTCACTGCAGCGAACCATGCAAAGATTTTATTTGCAGACCGATCCGCAAGTTTCATCCTCCCTTTATCGATTCCTCGATCAGTTTTGTCTAGCGCCCGAACATTCGACCCTAGTTTCTTTTTAACGCTTCCCCCACAGAAGCAACTCGTGTCATAAATCGGCCCTGGCAACTCCCGACGGCCAAGCGCCGCACACAAAAGCGCCAATGCAAATGGGGCGACGCTCAGCCCTCACCATTGTGCCCGCACACGCGCAGCCAGAGGCAGATACAAGCTGCGATGTTGAAAGCTCGGAGCGGCAACAGTAACTGGGCGACGACAGCTGACGAGGGCCAAAAAGAAACCAAAAGTCTTGCTGTAGTAAGGGCGGACCAAACTAAATACTGGAGGCGCAGAATATAACATAGACGCGTAATTTTTGAGCTTCAGAACTGACGCGAAGCCTTTCTTCAGGGGGAATTGAATCGGGGCACTTAACTTTCTTTCCAGATGCACCGTGTTTTTTCGGCAGCGCCGCCTTGCGCAATCTTTGGCATTGAAATGGATGGCCGCCGGGTTCTCATCGCACGCCGTGAACAGCGTACGCCTTACGTAACGGCTCTTGAATGCCATCTCGGGTTTTTAAGAGCAGCGTTGCCGTTAATATTGTTCACAAACTCCAGAAGCCGGTGTCATTAGTGAAAAAAGAAGAATAACAAAGACAGAGAGCTCTTGTCAGAAAGCAAAGTTTCTTAGCAAGCCCCTATTTCCATTTTTTTTCCCAGCATGAACCGGCTGGTATGGACGGTATAGATCGCAGCGCGAGGCAGTGATGGTATTACTATGTGCGATGGAACTGCTGTTTTGTTGCACATCCTCATTATACCTCAGGGAAATTCAAAGTCACGTAGAAAAATAACTACGAAGGCACCTAAGCTTTCTCCTGTGTTACGAGCACCACTTCCCGCTAAGTCAAGTCGCCGAGTTTATCAATGCGCTCCATTGCAATTGTAAGGGAAAAAGTCAGTGCTATCAAGAGCAAACCTTACACATTGATTGATTGATTGATTGATTGATTGATTGATTGATTGATTGATTGATTGATTGATTGATTGATTGATTGATTGATCACTGACCATCACCTTTGCATTAGGGAGATGTCACGTGCTTTCCCACTAAAGCAGCTAGTGTGTAGTTTTAACTACACACTAGCTGGTTGTAGTTCTGCGTGTCTATCAGCGTCAGAATGCCAAATCCAACTACATTTTGTTGCTTGCAGGTAGTAGCATTCCTACACTCTAAGAAAAAAGGGTAGAAAAAGGGAGGCAATCGGGGTTTTTTCCCCCGAACCAGCGAGATTCTCCCTTTAGCTAGTTACATGTAGCGCCCTCTGTACGGCTTCTACGAAACACCGAAAAGGGGGAGGAAATATTCTCCCCGGTCGTCTGCAATCTGCTGACGGCGCCGACGCCGAAAACGAAACCGTTCAACGTTGCACTGTGGCTTTCGCCGATCGGGCGCATACGACGACTATGAGCAACGCCTCCCCTGCGGTGTGCTGCTTGCTTGTTTTCACGCTGTCTTTCTTTTTTATTATTACCATGTGCCCGCCACGCTAACGCACGGCTCGCCAGCCGTGTGTTTGAAGCACATTCTGTGGGCACCGCTGCATGCTTGCTGTGGGCGACTCGCCTGCGCCCTGTTCAACGTTACCACTGCATTTGTGGACGTTTTATACTGACGCCCAAGGGTAAAAGAGGTCAGGGGTGATAACAAACTGCCCCTTTTTTCGTCAACGAGCACGGACCGCAGCGTATCAGTTACAAACAACAAAAAACCCCCATTCGGTAACATTTTGGCTGAATGGTTGCCAGACCAGCGGTGCGCTCTACGCTAAAAGAGCGAAGTCGAGGCAATGAGTGTCATTACCCAAACATACCTGCCGTACTGTTTCGTGAAACGTTTTTTGTTCTTTGAGTTATTTTACTGCTTCTTACAAAACCTCAAATTAATAAAAGTTTGCAATTGCACGGGTTACATTTGATGAAATAACAAAACCCACCTAAGGCTCACGCACTACCGTGGGTTATCGAAACAAGCAACGATTTCACTGTTCCTACCTTCATTCTCGGTGATCAGGGTTATAAATACTTTGTCGCCGTATCAATGTTTAGTTGTCGCTTGTGATCATGCGGACATGTGAAAAGTGTACTGTATGTGGTGGTGTGTACGTGTATTATGCTTGCGATGTTGTGTGTTGCGTGTATTGTGTGTTGGCAGTGCCTTTCGCTGTGTTGTGTTTGTGTATGTATGTCGATTTGTGCTATGTTTCTTCCCAATATGTGCCCGCCCAAATGCGGCCTCCGTGATGTTGGCTATAATTGCTATAATAATATACGTTATCCGTAAAGGAAACCAACGAAACGCCTTGATGTAAGTGCCCACTGATGGTGATGCTTAGTAGCTGCCCCTCCCCACCCCTACTTTTTTTTTGCGTCATCTATCGGTCATTTTAAAACGTTTACGATTGCTTTACTTCGAGCGCTTCGAGCACGCTAGAGGGCGAGCATTGTCGAGGATGCGACAGCGACGGATACGTTTTTCGTGTCGCCTGCATTGCCTTTTCGCTGAGATTTACCATTGCAGACGATCCGCATTTTGATGCATCGGTTGTAGCAAGGTAAGACGACTAATAACAACTGGTTGTTCTCAAACGGCCGCATTGGATGCTTGTGATCTCGTGTGCGGTGAACGGCGGGGTTACGAGCCTTTCGGAAATAAAGGCGGCATTTTGAAAGCAATCGGTATGACTTTTACTGTGTTTACGGCGGCGCGTTCGCTCTGAACGCGTAGGCGGGGCGCGCAGCGAGACGAATGCAAGAAGTCGCGCATATACGATTGGCGACATCGCTTGCTAACCGGAGTTCTGGTGCTCGGTAGGTAATTTCTTGGTTATTTTAGCGCATTTTAAGCGCACACAACCACAGTAACCTACTTATTTGTACTTCCTCGATCCTCAAACCGATCAGCTCGCTAGGCCTTTCTCGCATGACAAGCCTTGCTTGAGCGACGCTGCCAGGGGAGGAACGCTCCTCCATTAGCTCACGAAAGGGGGAAATCTTCCTCCACTCCTAGGGGTAGAAACGCGCTCCTCCCTCTTAAAGGGAGAATCTTTCTACCTCTTAGGGAGTAATATATGATACATTCCTGTTTCACCCTTAAGGTAGTAACTACCACACCCTTTTTTCTTAGAGTGTACGCTATATGCCCACTTCTGCTTTTCCTCCACTAGCATTCCATTCTGGTTTTAGTCGCCTCTGCAGCATAAAATTTACTTTGTATTTATTAACTTACCTTGAGACCTTTGAGGTTCGGGACGGCGGATATTTCCCGCACATGAATTTGGAAGAATACGATAATATATACTTTAGACTGCCACAGTACGTGCATGCCACATTCAGAGAACAGCGTTGGAGCAAGCCCCTACAAAGCCGAGTGCTCGCGTGATAAGGAAACTCACCCAGATTATGTCTCTGCCAGAATATCACTTGTGATTCATGTAGATGCGTTAGAAGCCCTTTGATGTGGGTCCTACGGGAGTGTAACTGCGGCGAGTGAAAACTGCCCACTTGGCGTCTCCATTGCTAGTGTAATGCAGTCGAGCGAAAAACGCGCATTGTATTACGTGTCCCCTATTCATAGCGAGCCTCATGGTTGTAAAACGAACACCGTTACTGCGGTGTACCTGGCAAACTGAATCGCGCCTCAAATGAGGTTTCAAAATAAAACAGCAAAATCTTGATGTCGACAGTCCGAAAGGGTTTTGTTTTCGTATTTGAGTGCGTATATTCTGCGCCAAATGATTTCTGGCGCCTCGCAGGACTGTTTTTACAAAATCCGCATGTTTTTTTTTTGTTTTGTTTTCTCATTTACGGGTGGTATAGGATCTCTTTACTATTTTCGCTGATTCCCTCAATGACTAGGTTCGGAACAAACGAAATTTTGAAGAACAGTGGCGCTCATTTCTTGCTTGGCTTCTGTCTCGGGCGCAATCAATCACAATCAAACGATACATCCTTAGCGAACCTTCCGCCGTATGTTCTAGCACCGGCTCGTAACACAAAGCACGGCCAGATGGAAACGAAGGGGAAGGCATTATTCCCCACGGCGCCTTGCTTCGAAAAATGCCTGCCACCGCCTCCGTCACCGCGTTTCCTCGCGCCAAGGAGCGCCTGTTGTCTCAGGAGCCGCGCCCGGAGCTCGCGCGGCTCGAACTCGCCGCCGCAATCACTCATTGTGCGCCGGAAGTGGCGCCGAGCTGCCAAGGAGCTCCTCTGGTCTTAAAGTCAGCTGGTCGCGATCGATTGGATAATGCTGGCGATGGAAGTGCTCGAACGCGCCAGATTTGCTCACACCATCCGCGAGCGGCGGCCGGGCTTTCCGAGACGAAGGGGAGCGCGAGAAGCGGGGAACGGCGGGGCTGGACGGGAGCGTAAGATCCCGATATCGGCGGTTCCGCTTGCGCTGCTAAATATCCACGCGATAGTTTTGTGCAGCGCTGCCGAAGGTGGAAGTTACGCCGACTTAATTAGCCGCACTAGCTTGTCTAGGAAGTGCTAATAACCAGTGAAAGGAGAATGATAACAGGCTATTGAACTGCGTTAACCACTGAATAACGTGTAAAAAATAGCTACAGCGCGAATAAAGTCTTTTTGTGGTGTCGTTGTTTTTATTCGCGCTGTAGCTATTTTTTTTAAATGAACTACCAACTCACCCAACAGTACACTTTGTTAACGTGCAAAAGCCCCACACATCCTCAATTATTATAAAGCGTAGTTCAATACACCACCGCAGGTATGTGCTTTTGAATGAGTGAGTTGCATTTTGTTAGAATAAACAGTTGGAAATATCGCGTATGCGGCGTAGCTCAGGCCTAAAGTTTCGCTTTTAAGCCTTACGACGTCTACAAAAGCTCGCCGATTGAAGTACGATGACTGCAATGAGGACTTTTTTCAGTGGGTATCGGTTGACGACGTTAGACCTCAAAGCGTGGCATTAGGAACGCCCTACATTCAGGCTTAATTTTAGGTCACGTTCAAGTTGAGCTACACGGCGTGCCAAGCAACGTCATACTTATCGTACGTCGAGCTGCAAGTACCGGTTCACGACGACCACAAAGAGTGACGTTAGGCCTAAGGCTGGGCCGTCGCGCATACGCGTAGCCTCCTCCATGTAGTGCGCATCAGCCTCCTCGCAAAACGTGTAATAAACCGGAAAATATGAGAGGCTTCAAACGCGTTCACACATTTTACAGCCACAAAATCGGCTGGGGTAGACTAATACTGCTTTCGCTATAAAAATTAAGCGGACACCTGTGCTGCGGTGACACCCCAAACGCCCCACACGAAGACAAAGCCAACAATTGTTATGGAGAAAATGGACCTTCGAGGTCAATCTCCTTTGTCGATTTTAGGCGGCATCGACAAAGCATTGTACCTTCTTTACGGCGGAGACAACGACCAAACTAGAGGTACATTGACGTCCTATAACTAGATGTACATTTTAAACGAAACAGGCCTCTGAACAATCTCTATCGGTTGTGTTCACTGTCAGTGTTAAAAAAAAAACAGCGTTGGATAGCAGTGGTGATCGTAGCAATACTTACGTTTAACCAGCTTGTATTGTCAAGCTGTCAGGTCAATCGAGTAAAGAAAGTTTTACTGTGTTAGCTATATTACCACGTCTAGCGCCTAAGTAAAACAGTTGGTTTAAGCTCCGCTGCACACC
This sequence comes from Haemaphysalis longicornis, assembly GCF_048455015.1. Classification (NCBI taxonomy): domain Eukaryota; kingdom Metazoa; phylum Arthropoda; class Arachnida; order Ixodida; family Ixodidae; genus Haemaphysalis; species Haemaphysalis longicornis. Next base: position 24,366,533 of record NW_027526361.1, read on the forward strand.
CGACAGTAGCTGTTGTTCTTCTAGCAATGCGATACAAACCCACGGAGAAGCACAGACTCGGTAGGGCATTGGCAAACGCTTTAAAGCAGGAACGTGAGCGACTGCAGCACGTGTTTCTATAGACACTGCCTCCCTCTCTGCATGCTGGGGCGTGCAGCAAGCAATCAATGAATCGATAAATCAATTACTTAGAGAGCGAGAACTAGTAGGGTCGATGGTGAGAAGTTTGTGGCCCTACTGTGTGTCCCATGTGCGCAGTCTGAAGCCTACCAAAGTGTTACCTCACATAGTAACGCGTTTCGTCAGTGTGGTTGCACCTAACGTTACGCTTTGATGTCAAATGACGTTATTCTCGCAAAAGATCCAGTTATATCAATGCTCAGCCCCTCTAGTTTAGTGCGAAAGCACTGTTAGCATGTCTCAGCCGATTTTGCGTGAATGGTTTCTTACGTGAACTATTTCTCCCGTGCCTTCCAGTTTAAAACCAATTGTGCAAAAGTTGATGCGCAGTAGGAGTAGGAGGCGACGAAAGTATTCGGCGGGCTGAAATTAGGCCTTATGTTACGCTTTGACCTCTTGAGACGTCAACGGGTAGCTGCAGCTCGGCGTTCGACGTTGCCTGCAGGGTCACTGGGCTCAACGAAAGTGCTACCAAAAGTTACGCCTAAGGTGGGTGATAGCCTATGCTCACAGAGGTGTATCGACCATATTTCACCCACGGAATTCTCATTACATGCGAGTTCCAATACTCACACAATGTTGTCAACATGACACATTGAGTAATGATGTTGTTTAAAGCATAAAGGACGCTAACACGATGCAACTACGTTCGCAGTGTGGATCGGCCCCCGATTTTCTTCGGAAGGGGAGGTGGGTTTCGTACGTTTGGAATGGACTAGGACCACCATGAAAATCGATGTTATGTAAACCTTGGTACAAATGCAACCACCATTAGTCGTTTTATTCTTTTCAAAAATCGGCACTCCCTACTGATCCTCCACTTCCTCTTAGGAAGAACGGTGTCCACCTGGGCATTGGTAAGGAATTGAACCCTGCGGAAGGAGCGTGCCGATAGATGTTGGAATTATTTGCGTTTTACTACGTCAGCTGCCAGGGGGCTCAATGCCCTGCAATAGCGTCGAACGCAGCACGGAATACTAGCGTCTCGCCATGCCCACACCGACGTCTCCACACAGCGGGATAAATCACGGGAAATCAGCCCAGAATGAATAGCAGCAACCATCCCCGGGCTAATATGCCGTTTTTCTGCTTGCTCACTCGCTCGCTTGCTTGCTTGTTTTTTTGCTTGCTTGCTTTTTTGCTTGCTTGCTCACTTGCTTGTTCCCTCGATTGCTGTCTTGCTACATTCCGTACTTCGATGTTGTGCGATATTACTGGCAACAACGTATAGCTCGCTTGTGTGCAGTCGTCCTCAAATTTTTCCTCGAGGAGATGCATAAACGAACACGACCTGGAACGAAGACGGCGTTATTGTCGTCGCGGTTTTGACCGTTTTATATGACAATTAACGCTAAGGCGACTATAACATTACGCCGAGTTTCACTTACTTGTCGTATTTTGTTCACATTGAAATATTTAACGTTAAAGAATTACTGTCTGTTGTCAGTACATTGCCATCTACAGAGGGAGTATGGTTACGAAAATCGGCTGTAGCTTATTTTACAGGATCTATCCAGAAACGAATTTTATGGCAATTACAACCCGACTCTAGCATTGCGCACCAGAAAGAAGCCGAAGCTAAACGGAATTTTTGTAAAGACAATCCACAGCTCCGCTGTTCCCGCAGATTTCATAATGGGTAGAAGTTTTTTTTTTTTTCTCGTCTTACGACGGCTTGTACCTTATGACTCAGCCCTTACGACGGCTTGTACCTTATGACTCAGCCAGAAGATAATATTCTTGGCTTCTTATATATTGCTTGTTATATATTGAATATTATTACATGCATCCGAGCAGATAGTTCTACGAAAGGGTGGAAATTTGTCTTCTCTGCACCTAAAAAAGTGTTGTTTTTCTATCCATTGATACCCTTCCGGCCACCCCCTTCTTATTTTATAACGAACTCATTCGGTCTTTCATATCTATAGAAACGCCATGTTCTCTTCTTTGCAGCTTTTTTTTTCTTTTTTTTTCATTCCTGACCGTTAGAAATTTTCCAGAATGCAATTCTTTGATCTTTTAACTGTTCGGGCGATTTGAGTCGATCCGTCTAGTAATATATATGTATTTGTTTTAGAAATCTTGATTTTTTTATGCTCCTTTTTTGGTCTGGCATTTTTAGATGCAAAGCATCTCTTAGTTGAGGCTCCGTCGTCCGGGGTCCGGCGTCCACAGCTCTCCTCCGCTCCACAACAGCTGTGATAACGCCGCTCTCTCTCCCCTTCTCCTCTCCACACCACCTGTGCGCTAGCGCGCGCGCTGCTCCTCTCTCTCCCTCTCAACACCACCTGTGCGCGCTGCTCCTCCTCTCCCCTCCTCCTCTCCACTTCAGATAACCTGGTCCATGCCGCTGCTCCCTTCAGTTGCTGCTTTCTGTCGAGACAACGCTGCGCCGTCCGATGAGCTGACAATGGACGCTGGCGTTCGGCAACGTGACAACGCTTTGAAACGCCAGCGTCGAACAGCGGATTCCTCGCTACGAGAACGAGAAGCCGCAAAACGTTCCCCACTACTCGATAAATAAAGAAGACATTTAATACGCTACTACACGTGTCTTTACTCTAACAACCAATTAACACGCTACTACTCCACGGCTTTGAATCCCCTCAGGGTTCCCACGTGGGAAGATGGTGTAATTTTTTACCGTCCTTGTCATGTCTGTAAACTGAGGCATCGACAGTTAGCTTTTCCAAATGGACACAGCAGTTCTCCATAATTGAATGGAACTGCGCAGAGTTGAAGGAACGATAAGCCATACAGTATTGTAAGTATTGGTTTAACCGAACTTTCGTTAAAACGAAATTGTGAAAGCACTTGAGCTGGCTAAACAGCAACCCTGGCAGCAGCACCTCACGACGGCGACGGATCTCTAAGTTGTTGTTGCCTATTGGGGTACAGTTAATCTGCATAAAAGTGGAAGATATTGCTACCTCCAGCCATTGGATGTGGTGGAATGAAATGCTTCATGAATATCTTCCCCAAGTGTCCCATCCTTCTTCGGATTATTCGCGTCGCGCCTAAGCGTAACTGAAGCACGGCGCACCAAACCGTGAACAGTAGGACAACGTGATTCATTTCACTCGCACTGCTTGGCGCCGTGCCTGATTTTCCGCTCTTAAAAATACGCCTTGGACAGTGCTTCTGCCTAACAATTCTTGTTTCTTTAATGTGCCATCAAACGTATATAACGTTCGTGCGGACTTTAGCACTGAGTACCTTCAAGACCACCGCGTTTTGCTACCTACTTTGGGGAACCTAGATGTTGGGAGAAGGGAGAGGTAAAGTTGCGGCGCTCCCCTGTATGTTATGGGGAAAGGACCCCGTTCGCTATAACGCATGAAGCAGAGAGAAAGATAACTATACGGGTGCGAGGGAGGTCAACAAAGAGAGGCAACCAGTTTCTGTTAGGACAAAGATACAAACATGCTGCGAAGCTACGACGCCTAGGTTGGCAGATCGAGCCAGTACCCATCAAGGCAGCCCTTCCGGAAGACTGGAAGATGAGCATTCTGACCAAACCCCTTCCCCGGAACATGACGCCGGGCAAGGACGACGAGAGGCGCACCGCGCGGGCAAAAGCAATGGCCCGGAAGCTGGAAGAGAATCCCAGGGTCCTCTACGCGGACGCCTCGCTCCGAAAACACAGTGACCGTGCAGCGGCGGTAGTTACGTCCAGAGACCGGCTGATCGTCAGCGCGTCCCTGAAGACAACAGACCCCGCAGTTGCCGAGGAAGTGGCCGTGGCCCTGGCACTCGCACAGCCATGCGTGGACACCGTGGTCACCGACTCAATGACAGCGTACGGAAGCTTCCGCAGGGGGGTAATCTCTTCCGCGGCCCGAGCCATTCTATCCAAGTGCAAGCCACCGGGAAGAGCCATAGAGCTCGTGTGGGTCCCGGCTCACTCGCGGGTAGCAGGCAACACCATCGCCGACTACCATGCCCGAGAAATGTCAATCCGGGCCGAGAACGAGCCGGAAGAGCTACCGCACCCGGTTACCAGCTTTCGGGACATTACCCGGATGTACCGAGAGGAGAGGTGCAGACTGCCGGAACCGCACCCCAAACTGACTAGGCAGCAACAGACGATGCTGCGTCGAGCGCAGGCGGGATCGCTTGCGCATCCCGTACTGATGAACCGCATGTACCCTGCGGAACACGATACGCTCTGTCCGTTTTGCAAAAGAGAGAGGGGCACCCTGCCGCACATCTTGGCAGAGTGTACAGAACTCAAGACCCCCCCTCCTTCCCTTTCCCACAACACCCCCAATCCCCAACCCCTTGAGCGATGGGAGACCTTGTTGACCAGCCCCGCCCTGCCGACTCAGCTCGCACTGACAGACAGGGGCCAGGAGCTGCTGGGAACATATGGGTCCCGTAACTAGGGAACCACCCCGTCTGGTGCCAGCGCGCACCACCGATTTCTTGGGCTCAGTAAAAGTTGATTCCTCCTTCCTCCTCCCAAAGTCCCTTGAGGTATTAAAGCAAAAGTAAACAATTAAGGACAAGTTTGACAGCTGTCCTCACTAACACTGTACCAGAGCTACGTAACTAGTGTGACCGGCCAAACAAAGTAAGACATGGACATTTTGCAATTTGGTGTCAACAACAAAGCAGCACCTTTATTTTGGTGCAGTGTACCAGGCGGCCACGCACAAGGTTGGAATATTAGTATAACCACCAATCAATGAAGGAAAGAGAGTCATAAATCCCAGCCAGTACCGTCGAAAGAGCAAAGCAACACCGCTGAACCTTTAGGCGATCCTGCAACACTTTTTTTCAAATTTTCTCGAAATCCTAAATGCTTGAAGAGCGTAGTAAAACACACATCCACTACTCAGAATAGAAGGTCACAAAGTACCTCAGCCAAAAACTTACTGCTTTATGCCTATCAAAACACTTCAAAAGCTGGTCGAAAGCTTTTTCTCTTTTTCCCGATCTTAGGCGTTCTTAGGGCGCTCGAATTACGTCATCACACCGGTGTAGTGGCTATGTGCCAGCTTTCCCGCAGTTGCAGCAATAAAAACATTCGACAGCCACTTTAAAAAATTACGCCCACCTCCCCTCGCGGGAACCCTGGTGTGATGCGACGCTGAAGGGGGCTCCATTGGCGTCGCATCAAGCAATCGTCGGGTACGGCAAGAGAGCAAGCGCAAGCGCGAACGACCGTCGACTGAGTGACTGGCCGGAGCGCGGCTCTCCGCTTCTATGCGCAGCGCGCCCGAAGGAGAGGAGACCGCGGAGAGAGAGAGAGTACTGCACATGTGCACAGTGCGCAGACGCGCGCAGCGCGACCGTAGATGTTGGGAGAGAGTGTTCGCTATCGGAGAGAGGAGAGGAGGCGAGCGGAGGAGAGACGCAGCTGTGCGGACGCGGACGACGGACGCACGCAGGACAGGGCCGCCGCGCAGAGATGCTCCTCTCAGCGTCGCATCTAAAAGAAAGCGACAGAGGAAAGCATAAATGGAAGGCCCATCTGCTGCGACGCGCAAATCGCGCAGCGCCGCTAGGTGCTGGCGACAACTATCGCTTTTGCCGTGCAGTGGACTTGGATACCCGGATGGAGTATCTGGGCTTGCGGCTGGGCCTGCGCATCAGACTTGCACCTATCGCTTACGCGGCTTCGATATCTGCTCTTGCCAAGACGATCAGCCATTACGCAATGTTCCGAAAGGATACTTGTCAATGCATAAACCAGCACAAGTCCTGTGTGTCCTCTTCGTTGTCTCGCCTCATGCCGCGCTGTTTTAAAGGAACCCTGCAACACTTTTTTCAACTTTTTTCTCAACCTAAATGCTTTCAGGACATACTCAACAGACACATCCAGTACTTAGGGAAGAGGATTAGAAAGTACCTTAGCCAAAAATTGCTGCTTTATGTACATCAGATAACTGTGAAGCCCGCTCAAAAGATTCCTCTTTATTTTTCGAGTCTTGGAGTTCTTTCAGCGTTCGAATTACGTCATTACAGCAATTTAACCGCTACTGGCCGCTCCCTTTCTTTTGCAGCAATAACCGCACTTGACCTACATTTAAAAAAAAGCCATAAAGCAAAGCAGCAGCTGAAGGCGGATGGTTATGCTGGGACGAGCAAATCACGCAGGGCCGGTCCGTGCTCTGTAAGAGTGAAAGCGTTTATCGGGAGTGTTGCAGAGTCCTGTTAAAACGGATGTTCCATAAAATATTGTTTCTTTATAGCGGATCTCTTTTTATAAGAAAGGCGTGTACTGAAGGGCTTGTTGGTACATTTTAGCGACACAAGGGCTTGTGGATACTCTTTCTATAAATATTTCTGTTTTAAACTCTAGCTATAGAGTAGAGAGAGAGAGATGAATTTTAATGAAATGAAAAAAAAAAACACAGAAAGGTCGGCCTGATGGTAGTATATCTGGCCAGCTATTCTGTGTGTGGGAAGGGAAAGGGGAGGAAAGAGCAGATGCTAACTAGAGGTAGTGGCCTGCTGTGTACGGACATTCTGAGGCAAGGAAACTTTGCATGGACAGATCCTGTTTTTCTGAAGCTCGGTGTTGTGCGTAGGTATCTGACAAAGAGTTATGAATACCGAAAGCAACATTATTTGAGTAGCCTTTTAAAATACTGTGGTGGATGCCGATGATTTAAAACTTCCTGCTGTAGAAACTCTTACCCGAACGGGACAATATAAATAAAATGAGCTAACAAGGCGTTTTGCGAAATTTTTTTTTTGTTTAGACTCCCGAAAGATAGTTTCGAGAACTTTATATCATCTTTCAAACTTTATGAGCTCTCCATGGAAAATTTGGCACTCGAATGCATGTTTCTGGGGCATTTATGAAGGGCGAAATATTTTAATTTAACTTTGAATTGCATTGCAGGCTCGTCTTTCCGGCTTTGTAAAACGTCGGTTGTCAGTGGTGTTAACAAAGCCAATTAGAAGCCACTGCAGGGCCGGTGGAGATCGCTTCAATAACACCTATCAAAAAGGTCCATTGAGGTGGAGAGTGCATCCAGTCATGACACAATATGACTGTCGTACAGAACGTGATGTCGTCGAATAAATTGTGTCCATCATTTCAGGTTATGACGTCGCTTTCGCTGAAGCCATCGCCAATCAGAGCACTGCAGTCAAGCGGCAATGGTTTCCGAATTGATAGGTGGCGGGACTGATGAGAGGCCGAAACGAGCAGAGAGTGCGTACGAACGCGCTGCGACGATAACAATATAGAAAGCGCAGTGACTGCATATCCGAGTAAATTAGGTGACTTAGACGACAAAGGGATCGTGGTTAGTGGACAGTAGTGCTCACGTTCGCAAGGAGGCGGGTCATAGGCACGTGTTCAATCAAAGGCTAATTTTTTATTCTTGCAGGTGGTGTGCGGGTTGGTCACGGGGGCAGAATAGGCCCAGGAGGCGGCACGAAAACTGCAGTGATGGGAATGGTTGCTAATACATCATAGGAGTCAAGTCAGTGTTGATGAAATATTGTTCAAGCCAGAAATTTGGCTACATTCAAGAGTGTGTCAATTGCCTGCAATACTAATCGTATGTCAACTTGTTGTACAACTGCCAAAGGATTTCCGTAATTTTGTTGCGAAGTGCTTTATCAGGTATTCATTCTTGGGGGGTATGTTGTATTGGGTGTGGCATACGGGCGTGGTTTATACTCAAGTGACACGTACTTTACTCCGATGTACCTGAGCGTCAGACACCAAAGATTCTGCAATCCCCCCATTGACCGCTGATGCTGAAAGGCAAGCCGCACCCTGCAGGAGGAAAACGTCACAAAAAAAGGAAGGAAAAGCACGTTATCGAGCGAATTATCTAGTTTACCCACACTAGTGGCTCAACGCCTTAAGCTCGTTCTACATGGTGCGAATTTCACCTGCGAATTCACAGCTTCGGTACTGCTCCCGCGACAAAACGATCTATTCTCGTTGCTGTGGAAAACTGCCAATTATTTAGAACAATCGGACGTCTCCTGTGAACGCCGCTTGCTATTTGGCGATTTGTCGCAGCAGTGAAAATTGGAAAAATAGATCGTTGTGCTGTGGACGCTTTTCGGATGAGAAAGAATGGAAGCGCTAAGAAAACAAGGACAAGCGAGTAGACACATGAAAACGCCCGTGCGTCGAGATTTCGGCGCACGTTGATGATCTTCAGGTGGTCAAAATTAATCCGGAGCCCTCCACTATGGCGCGCATCACAGCCCAAATGTAGCTTCGACGCGTTAAACCACAGGATTTGAATTATTCAGTTTTAAAACCGCGCCTGGCAATCTCACTAAGGGGCTAGTTACTGGCAACTAACTATATTGCTTCAATCGAAAGAAGTTTCTATAAATCGACAAAATACGGTATTTGTGCACGATTCTAATTGCGCTTCCGATCGTGATGCGCAGATGAGTTTAAGCACGAAAATTCAAAAAGACGCCGATTTTACCGCGCAGATATAAAAGGCCTGACACCAGGTACCTGGCAGTGAATGATTCATTTGACGCATGCAACTGTAGCAGCAAAAATCTGTTATGCTTTATGAAGTTGCTTGTCCAGCTCCTGCTGACCCTCAAACCGGAGTGGGGAATACACCGCACTAAAGCTTGAATATGGGCTTGTTGGGTACTCGTTGCTACAAAAACAGAGCGTAAAACTGGAACGTTGTGGTTTTCCTGCACTTTGTCCCCGCTTTGCGTGCTATTTTTCTAGCAACGAAGCGGGGAATCTTGAAAATATTTGCAATTTCAAGTGCATTGACTTCGCCTTCGCAATTGCAGACCTGACGGGCGGCTGGTTCATCCGCTACTGATTTAACAATTTCTCCTGTGAGTCTTCAAGTTCTTGAAAACGCCCGCGCTCGTGAAGGTGAATCCTTGCACGAAAATATGGCTCTGGTCTGGGTCACTCGCGCATTCATGTCTCCGGGATGCTCAGTGTTCATGATGCTGTTCGGTTCCCATCGCTGTGGACAAGTAATTGAAATTACCTTGCACTTGATGGACGCTTCATAGAGGAACCTCTTCGGAGCCAGTGCTTGTGAAGCGAGGTGCAAGGGGTCGATTAAAAGAAATACTAACAACGGCGCGCACAGCCTCCAACGCATGCTGCACCATCTGGCTGCAGTATCAGTATACCTCGTGCATGCGCACTTTTTCGATAGCGTTGGAGAGTGCGGCCTACCATCCTTTATGGGAAATGCTTGATCGAGATGCCACGCATGGTCGATTACTTTGAAGCGCCTTTCTTCACGGCGTCTCCTCTGAGCAGGGTGATTGTTGATCGGCTTCAAGCGATCTGCAATCAGCTTGCTGCGCGCTTGGCTCCCGAATATAGCAGATAACGGGGACTCCCATCCTGCTTAGTGGTGACAGAGCGTAAATAAGCGCCTCAAAATAAACAACCTGTGTCGATTCTCGATCAAGGATTTCTGATAACAAAAGAACGCATTCTCAAATGCTATCAAAAAAGTGCTCATGAGCGCAGTTTACGGACTTTGCAGCCAGACGGTGCAGCATGCGTCGTACGTTGTGTGCTCCGTTGTTTGTATTTCTTTTAATCCCCCACCCCCTTTACTAACTGCAGCGGTAGAAATATGCGCAACAGCTAACTAAGGTATACTGATTGAGGAGTAGATGCACCAAAATATACTCACGAGATGGGGACGAATTGCTTTGGATTGGATTACGTTGCATTTTGGGAGAAGTGTGCGTCTATGGGATTGCTGCTTGTCTCTTTGAAGCCAATTTCGGTTTTGAGCCCGAATGTAGTGCGCACACAAATTTGAAGGCGACCTCTGTGAAAAAAGGGTGCGTGTTAGAATCGTGCATTTAAGATAGTTTTACAAGCGTACAAACTTCAATGCATGATGAGATCCAAAAGAAACGAGAGACAAAAACAGTCTGAAATAATTCGTCTACTACCACAGGAGAAGCTTCCCTTAACTGTTGTCATCGCCCTTGTTTCACATTGGGCTTATCGACAGAATCGTCGCTGCACTTTATATGTAGAACGCAGAGTTATGAAACGTTCGTCGTACCATTGTATCAAAAAAGAGAGCTCCGCGTTGAAGGCGCTACATTTGCCTTCACTCAATTTTTCAAGACAATGCTCAGACGTGCAATAACATATATGTACTCCAAAAGCCCGGAGGAGACACAAAAGGCGCAAGCGTTGTTTCTTGCGGCGCATGATTTCGAGGCGCCAGGAGTGGGCTACGCTTGCGTTTTCCCAAAAGGCGGCCGTCGCGGACGATAACATTCTGAAATTTCCACCCGGAGGCTGCGGCGCCGGGCCCGGGATCCTATCAAATATGAAACAGCAGAGGGAAAAGGCGATGGGGCTCAGGTTGGTGAGGGTGCGAGGCTGGCGAGCATTACATATTTATGCCCGAGGAAACGCCGCCGCAAGAGAAAGGTGCGCGCCTCGACGACGTCACGGCCGCCAGGGCCGCCGCTGTAGCGGTGGTGGCAGCGCTGCTGCGACTACCTGGAGGTGTTCGGCTTTGGCCCTCGCGCACTTGCTTTCACTCTGAGCGGTTAGCGTACTACGCAGCTGGCTTTATTTGTGTATACACATGCACTGCACACGCTCGTTTTTGCTAGGGCGGTTACAGAGTCTGCAGTAAATAAGAGCGTACCTTTTCGTTGTCACCAAAACAAAATCAGCAGCGATGGTTGTGAGTGCAGTAAGAGAGGGCTGAAAAGCACCGAAGGATCACATCTTTCGCCAATGACCGAAGAGGAATGAGCAGCCGATCACCATGATGAACTTAACCGAAGCAAACAATTCACTGGGCCCTTAAAGGGACACTGAAGTGATATGTAAACATTGCGGGATTACTAGCGCAAATTGTAGTCCGGAGTCCCCAGGCCATGTTTCGACCACTCTAGGCGCGTTTACGCGATTTGATTTAGTAGAAAAACTAATTCGAAAACGCTGTCCTCCTCTCTTTACGCTCGCCCATTTTCTGTGGCGTTTTCGTGTGACGTCAGGAGGGGATGAGCAGGCAATTGGCTGCGCCACGGCTGCGCTACTGCACGGCTCCCCGGCCGACAGAGTCAGTCGGCCCAGCGTTTCGTCCGCCGGCCGCCGGCGGGTCGTCGCAATCAAGGAGGTTAAAAAAAATTGCTTGGTCGCAATTCGTTCGCTTAGTTGAAACGAAGCCAGGACACGTTTGTGAATGGAAGAATGTGCCTTTCTTTACTTGGTTTGTTTGTACACTGTATCTAGCTCCAAGTCAAGGTCGCTTCACACAAGCGCTGCACATGCGACGCTTCGCTGACTGGTACGCCAGTAGGAAAATATAAGGCCTCTTGAAGGCGGGAGAAGAGTCAGCGAAGTCAATATAGGTACTAAGAAAATAAAATCAACTGATATTTTTACCGTACAGCGTAAAACTAGGGCGCGGGAAGCACTTCTTTGCGCTGGGCGAACAAGCACAGCGGTCAGCAGCACGACTACGCATCTGCGAACGCTTTTCCGTCTACGAAATGCAATTGCTAGACGTGAGCTACTGTGGAAACTCGGGCGACGCTTACTGCACGATCGCAGTACAACAAATAGTCACCTAAGCGGCTTGAAATGCCAAAACTAAGTAAAAGTGTAAAACGGTTGTACAATATATACCCTATATTAGCAAGGCATTCGCGTCCGGCTCCGTGGCCTAGCGGTCTGGGGCGCTGGAAATTCCCCGTAAATGTTTTGCGAGTCACGAGTTCGAATCCCCGCGGGTACGTGCTTTTTTTTTGTAAGTTAACTTTTTGGTTTTCCGCCGATGTTTTCTATATTGAGTTCACCTTTTTTGGGGCCGCAACGTTCATGGCTACACGAACTAGTTCACAAAACGCGCGCAGGCTGGCACTGGCGCGCTAGCGAGTTCTCGTTGGCGTGCTGTTGCCATAAGCACCGACTGCTTGCAGGCAGTGGGCACAGACCAGAATGAACAGACCCTTGGCCTGGTACGAACATGCTTTTTACGATACAGGCATGAGGGAGGCAAGCTCCAAATATGGGGGAAAAGCGCATGACATTTGGGCGTCTGCGGGTACGCGGAGGGCGTTCTGCACTGCGTAGGTCTCGGCTAGTGAATGCTACGACTACAAGCCGTCCTGGGAGGCTTATCTTGTGCATTTTACAGCCGACAACATGGCAGAAGTGCGGTACGATGATTACTGAGATATTGAGAATGCCCATCCAACAAAGCCATTGGTTATGTTTTACAGAACCGAAACCGAAACCGAAACTTGTGTGATTGCTAACCTTGGGCATCGTCCAATCACGGCGCCCCTCCTCTCAACGTCACAGCCTTAGTTGGTGCGGCCGCCGCAAACCGCGCATGGTAGTTTTTCTTCTTTCGCGCTTTGTAAAATAATTACCGATTTGTCAACCGGATAAACGATGAAAAGTGAGCCAATTTGAGCCAGTCTACGCAGTGCAAGCAAAAACGGGAGCTTGACAAATTCACTTCAGTGTCCCTTTAAGTCTGCTTACGTGCTTTAAAGGCGAAAGCCTGCTGGTGCTTATGAACGACTTTTTAACACGGCAGTGTTTTATTCACGAAAGTGTTTTATGCAGGGATATAACAAGATTTCACTGACATCATATCCGTCACAAAAATGAGGCCAGTGCACCTTTGCCGAAGCGACCCGCCAGAAAGACGTCGCTCGCCATGCACATTCACAAGACAGCCTCTGACCCGGATTTCATGCTCAGCTGCAGTATTCGCTGCACATTTCACTTTCGTGTTTTACCGATTCCTATGACAGAGAAATCAACTACAGTTTTTTTTATCTGCTGCAAAAGCTGGGCTGTCCCTGCGTTGCAAATTGGTACCCAAGGGGTTAAGCCCCACTGTTGTTGCTTTAGATGGGTTTGTTTTAGAAGATCCGACGTAGAAAAGAACCTCTTCCATCCTTCCACTCTGCCCTTACCTTTCCCTTCTTTTACTGTTTTCAACTTTTTTCCCCATTGTTCCACTTCCCCACGTGTAGGCCACAACCTATTTGACATTCCTGCCTTTCCGTTACCTTTATTCCTTTCTTCCTTCCTTCCTTCCTTCCTTCCTGATTCCTGGTCAAACCCCAAGTGGCCATGGGCCATGAAGAAAGGAAGCGATGAAAGTATTGTGTTGTCCCATCATAATGGTCTGCTTTTGTTTTTCTTTGCGTTGTTTTTCTTCTTCTGGTAAATTATCGAGAGGCAGGGTAATCACCCTGGTACACCCTGCATATACTTTATTAGCGTAAATGTTCTGTGTAATATCATGCACAGGTAATCCCCACAGGCATCAGTGCAAGTTCCTAACACATGTTTTTAAATTGAAGGCCATAACGCATAAGCTGCATCGACATCTTGTGAGCTGCGGCCGGGCATCGCCTGTAGTGCAGATGATGCGTGCCAGACCCGTTCCGAAAACGCTAGGTTTATATCCCAGATTGCCAAATTGTATTTCCCGACGTTTTATTCTGCTTAACCTTTTAGCCATTTATAGGACTCTGTTTTGGTCCCGCCAACCCCGATTTTTCGCGTAATGGACCATTTAGGGCTTCTGCATTAAAAAACAAAACAAAAAAGAAACAAGAAACACCTGTGGGTGGAACGAACTTGTAAAAAACTCTGCATTTTCTTTTGAAGTTTAAAAACAACATAACCACTAAAACGTTCCAAAAATTTCTTAAAAATGGAAATGTGCAGAGAACAAGGGTAATAATACACCTACTGAATTAAAGCAATTTTACTGCATTATAAACGATTGATTGATGGATTGTAGGGTTTAACGCCCCGTCGCAACGCAGGCGATGAACGCGCCGTAGTGGAGGGCTCCGGACTAATTTTACCCACCTGGGGATCTTTAACGTGCGCCGAAATCGCGTACACACGGGAGTTTTTGCTTTTCGCCTCCATCAGAAAAGCGGCCGCCGCGGCCGGGAATCGAACCCGCGACCTCGTGCTCAGCAGCGCAACGCCTTAGCCACTGAGCCAGCGCGGCGGGAGCATTATAAAAGAAATATAGTGACGCTTCATCTCGTGAACGTGGCCACGCTCGTTGCTACTATTCGCGAAGTTACAATTTACTACCGCTTACCATTTACGACAATTTACTACCATTGCCATCATTACTAAGGTTACCATTTTCTACCATCTACGACCATTTACGCCTCTTCGTCATGCCTATGCAGCTAACGCCTTCTGTCCGTCTTATTCAGCTCGGGCACGGTGCTTGCCACGTGCACCCCCCCCTCCCCCCCCCCCCTTCCCACCGGACGGTTTGCACGTGGTCGGCCGCTGGCTGTCCACGGGTCCACACCGTGGTCTTGATGATGCAGACTGCAGTGATTCACGGTGGCTTTTTAAGGCAGGGAAGGGGGACGCGTGTTACTGGCATTTTCTTTCTGTTTTATTCATAGCAGAGCGGTTTAAGCCGATACAAATCTGCCCGGCGGAGACAGAAAACCCCGATCACACGTGAGCGCGTGCCTCGCGGCGCCCTCCCGGCGTCGTCCAGGCTTGCGCGTGGGCTTACGTAATATGATGAGCTACCGCCTGCGTTGTCGTCATCATGCAGCGACCGGTGCACCACGGGTCCGCCTCGCCGAAGATTACGACGCCGAATCGGTCGAACCGTCCCTTCACAATCCACACGTGGAAACGGCCATGGGACCAGCTGACGAAGAAGTGAAGGTCCACCGAGGCGAGGACGCGCTACGAGATGATTTGCCCTACGCGGCCGTGCCGTCGGAAGACGACGACGAAGAGGATGACGACGACGAAGAGGATGACGACGATAGCTACTGAATAAAACACTGTACAGATTTTAATGGCCTTTGCTTTACAGTGCCGTCCAAAACGACTTTGCACTGCTGTGGTCCGGCTGCTCCCTCTCTCCTGGGATCCGCTGTCAGTGTGGGAAGAATCCAAAGGTCGACCCCCAGCTCTGCTGTTTCTCCAGCCTTGCACCACTAGTGCGAGACGCATCTTTTTTTTTTTTTTTTTTTTTAATGCGTAGCATTCTTTGCCGAGTACCCCCACAGCCAGCACTGCGTAATGCCCTGCATTTCCACAAAGATGCCGATATCACGGAAGTTCCACCTGTAATCATTATAATCGTGTAAATGGAGATAATTCTCCGAATAAAATTTTGATAAACTAGAAAATAAGAAAAATATAAAGAAATTGCGGATAAGGGCGAACCGTGTAACGCCGTGCATTTCCACAATAATTCCGACCCGTAATCATTATAGTAGCGTAAATTGAGGCAATTATTCTAACAGAATTTTGAAAAAAGCAAAAAAAAATTGGCTATAAGAAACTCACCCTCAAGACAAGCGGCATAAGAATGCTAAGCAGTACTAGACAATTCTCGGAATTTCAATATTTTTCTTAAACTTGATATGAAGTCGAGTTTTTTAAAAGCCAGGAATGCTCCACTGGCGTTGCAAAAAAGTTTTTTCGTTTTTGTTTTTTGTGGAGTGCCCGTTCTGACTGAGTTGTGCGTGAAGCGCCTCCTCCCTCCTCCTCCACCTGCCCCGTGCAATCCTTTCTTCCTCCTCCCGGCGTCCTCCTCTTTCATATCCCTTTTCAAGGGGAGCTTAAAATAACTGTCTTGAGCATGCGATGTGTGTATGGTAAATGCCATACGGTAAAGCCCAACTTAAGAAACTGCGATGGTGATGATGAAAGACAGACAGAGACACCAAAATTATCGCGTTTAAGTAGCCCAAGAAAGACTATTGTCTTTAAAATCGCTTAACAGTCGTACGAAAATTAATTGTTGCCTCCACCTTGGTTTGGGGCAGATGGTTAGGAAAAAAATAATTATTTCATCATTAGATCATTTTGTGCGACGATGAAACAATTATTGACAAAGTTGCGGCTTCGGGCCTCTCAATGTTGGTACCACTAGCAGCCCTCACTCAGTGACCATGGACGGGCGGAGATCGTTGCTTTCTTGACCGCACATTAGTCTCAAGTCACTGTGCCTCCATGCAGAATAAAGCCTTAGCGTGGCTGTGATGTGCGCCTGCTGCACTTCCCAGGATATATTATAACCAAGAGTCAGTTTTGTGGAAACTTAAACCTCTTAGTCAGAGAAGGGACGAATGAGATTTTGGAATGCGTCATTAGTTTACCCTAGTTTGTGTTCTAACAGTCCACTGTCTTTCGCCATAAACAGCGAAAAGAAAACAGTCACTGCACCACCTCGGGATGCATATTTCCCTCTGCTTACAGCGCCCCTTCGTTAATATTTTCTCGCCCGATTTCAAGCTTTTATTTGAGTCGGGACTACCTGCTTTCCTGTTCGAAGACCGGGGACGTGACGGGAATGGCGAAGCGGCGCTTGTCGGCTTCCTCACCCGGCGGGCTCGAGAGCTTGGCCCAGCGGTTCTATGAATGCGCCGGGGCTCTGCTTAGTCTTAATTAATCCGCGAAATTAAGACGGCGCCAAAGAAGGATCGCAACCGGTTCCTGGGAGACCGTGCAACTGGGCCGAGGTGTCTGCGCTCTGATTGAATTATTCACAGCTCCTCTGGCGCCAACTAGGCGCCCACACTCCAAAAGGTGCTCGAGGGAGAGAGAGATAAGAGAGGGAAGAGCGGGCAGCAGTTCAAAGAAAGTCCCCTACTCGTCGCAATACGAAGCGGGAGTAAGCGGGCGCCCTTATATCCAGACTTGGAGAATGCGATTTTGCAGAAACCTGAGCCTTCTCGCGAGCGACCGGTTGAGAGAGGCCCGAGGTATTCCGCTGTAAAGTTTTCATCGACGGTGAAAGGGGCCGCGGGATTTGTCGGCGTGGATGATTTTGGATTATTTATTGCCATGGCCGCGGAGATTGGTTTTCCGCCAAATTCACTTGGCTTCGCTATTCCTATACTGTGTGGGAATGACCCGCATTCGTTTTGCGCACGGTCGGTGAGCATTCATAATCGATGGAGGTGTAACGGCTTTTATTTTGCTTTGCGTGGCCGAGGTATTGAAACAAAGGCTCGCTCTAATGATTTTGATGAGGTGCAGGAGAGGCTGCCGAGAATAACAAAAAAAAACAAAAAAAAAACGGGGGCTTTGCTTCCGCGCATCTAGGCTAGTTTTTCTCACAAACCGGCAGAACGGGGAAAACTAGCCTAGATTCGCGAAAACAAATCTCCCTTCCACTTTTTTTGTTATTCTCGGCAGCCTCTTCTGCACCTCATCAAAATCATTAGAGCGAGCCTCTGTTTCAATACCTCGGCCACGCAAAGCAAAATAAAAGCCGTTACACGTCCATCGATTATGAATGCTCACCGACCGCGCGCAAAACGAATGCGGGTCATTTCCACACAGGATATGAGCAGCGAAGCGAAGTGAATTTGGCCGTATATATGGCCGGCGGGTGTGACCAATCCCTGCTGGTTCCTTCCAACCTGCAACTGTGTACTGCCGAGCTCTGGGCAAGCGCTTTGGCGAGCACCGGCCTGGACGATCACCTTCGGCTGGCCCGAAGGGGTGTCGATGCCGCCCACGCTCGAGGCATCTTCGACCACGGACTCCTCCTGGAAGCTTAGTACAAGCTTAGTACAAGCTTAGTACAAGCTTAGGAAGCTTAGAACAAACGTTTATTCTCTCCCTGTCTAGGCTACTTCATTCCCTAGATAAATTGGGCTCACGGTGTACCATAGCAATGCGCAGTACTAGAAATTTATCCTGCGTTTCAACTTGGTGTGATGCTGAATAATTTTTGTCATAATGTTTTTCAATCACACTCACACACGCAAAAAAAAGAATAAAACTGGCGCTACAATGCAAATAGCTCCAATGGTCTAGATTTTTCCAGTTATGTCAAACCTTTTATAATGAGGGGCAAGTAAGATCAATACTCACGGATGATTTACGTCAAGTTGTTTTATAGACACGCGAACAATGAGCAGCGGCAATACATAGAAATTGGCCTAAAATATAGATCCCGTGGGGACACGGACAGAGTAGGTAAGAACGCAGGAAACCCAGCTAGGTCATCTGTTTTTCAGCCATGAGGCTGGCGTTTACTGCTCCTTGTGTTTTAAATATTTCTAAAGGTGTGAATTAGTTAGCTGACGCCCGAGATTTGCATAGTGAAACGCTTGATGTGAATTCTAGGTTTAGCCTTCGGCTTATGCAGCGTTTTCGAACAACTATTTAACTAAAATGGCGTTAGAACATTGCACTAAACGGCAGTTGGTGCGTTGACTTTTACCAATCAGTTAAGTTTAGCGGAACCCCTCCACCCGAGTAATTTTCTGCAAAGTGTAAATTTACATCTACTAGAAATGGAGCCATTCGACTACAAAGGTAGGCAGCTTTCTTGTAAATGTCGTCGCTCTATCTCGACCATCTATGGACGGCACGACGTAGCCTACGTAGAATAAACACAACCGCAAGCATAAACGTCGTATTGAGCAGATTACAAAAGAGGCTCTCAAATACGCCAAACAACTGCAAGCCCAAAACTGGCGCGGCTTCTGTGACCAAATGAATGGCACTCTTACAACCAAGAAAGCTTAGAACATCCCACGCCACCTACTGGGAAACAGTGCCCCTACCAAAACCTCCACCTCGCAAAACATAGCCCGGCTTATCCACAACCATTCTCAACCACCTGTTCAACTACTCTCCCAGATCCGTCACAAGTTATTCGGACCCGCATCACCTCTGACAACTCCCTCGCACCCGGACAACGCCGGCACCCACAATTTTCAACTCGATGGCCCTTTTACTAATGACGAACTCCCACAAGCATTCACCCGGCTAACCCGCACAACAGCACCCGGACGAGATTTAATAACGTACAAGCTACTTCGTACCTTAACGACAATGACTTAGAATCTCTCCTTGCCTGTTACAATCACCACTGGACTAATGGCACAGTACCGCCTCAGTGGCGCCACGGAGATATCACTTTACTTCCAAAGCCTCACAAACCTATCACTTTTGACAACTTACGACTGATTTCCCTCACACCCTGAGCGGGCAAACGTTTTGAACATGTGGTCACTCGCCATCTGACGGACTTCTTTGAAGACACCAACCGGTTACCTCACACCATGTACGGGTTCCGTACACACCTCTCGGCGCAAGACGTCCACCTGCAACTCAAAGAACGGGTTGTTCTCGACTGCCTCAGCAAAGTACACCCCAGTTCCGTCCTTGCTCTTGATATACAAGGTGCCTTCGATAACGTAACTCACACAGCCATTCTCCACCCACTTTAAACAACGGGCTGCGGATCTACCACATATAACTATGTGAGAGCCTTTCTGCCAAATCGAACTGCCACTCTCCACGTTGGATCTTACCAGACAGAGACCTTTCGCACCCCGGCAAAGGGCACTCCACAAGGCTCGGTGGTCTCACCACTACTTTTCAATATAGCGCTCATGGGACTCCCGAAAGTACTTGAACGAAGTCCCAACGTGTCGCACGCCTTATATACAGACGCCCTCAGCATATGGTCCAACACAGGCTCTCCCGGACAACAGCAAGATAGTCTTCAACAGGCAATCGACACTACGCTCCAATATCTCCACACCTGTGGCCTCTGCTGCGTCACATCAAAATCCGCCTTACTCGTCCTCCGAGCACGAACGCGGGGCCACCCACCAAACCCTACCCCCGACCCCTCACTCACTCTTAACGGGCAAACAATCCCCACCATCAAAACCCTTCCCATCCTGGGAGTCCACTACCAGCACGATGGCTCCGGGGCCGCGTACCTCCCCAGACTTCTACAGACAGTCTCCCAACTTACACACCTAATTCAACGAATATGCTCTCGCCGACACGGACTCAAGGAAACAGATAACTGCCGCATCATACAAGCAATGCTGATCAGCCGCATCACCTACGGGGCACCCTACGGGGCACCCTTGGCATGTCCTACAAGGACATGCCAAGATCGATGTCCTCATACGCAAACCTTATAAGACAGCCCTCGGCCTGCCCACTTTCACTTCTACCAACCGCTTATTGAAACTGTGTCTACATAACACCCTCTCGGAGATTATTGAAGCCCATCTCCAAAACCAACTACTACGCCTACAACTCACCCCCGCCGGTCGTCATCGGCTCAAGACGCTAGGCCGGAAGGTGGTGCAAACTCACGACTCACCACAGCGCATACCTCCATCAATGCGACGCAACAACCATGTGCTCCCTATTCCGCGCCATATGCACCCTACATACAACGCCGGCCGTCGACAGCATCGTACACGCCTCGTCATCAGAAAATACGGCAGCGACCCGACCACCCTCTATACAGACGCCTCTCCATACACTCAACGACCCGCTCACGTCGCTACTGTTGCCCGCTTCGACAATGCCGTCCTCACCTCGGCAACTGTCTGCACAACCTCTACTACGACGGCCGAAGAAGCAGCCATTGCCTTCGCAATGACAGAAGCCACAAGTGCCAGCGTAACAATTCTGTCGGATTCACAAGCTGCGTGCCGTCGGTTTGCACGCGGACGAGTCTCTGCTCTTACCCTGGCCATCCTTTCTCTATGCCCCAGCCTCCCTCATGCCCGCATAGTGTGGACACCCAGCCGCACCGCAATCCCTGGGAACGAGGTGGCACGCGCCACCGCCCGAGCTCTCCTTCGCCTGGCATTCCCAGAGGAGGCCAACAACGGAGCCAGCATTGCCAACTCCCTTACACCCCTCTACCAAGCATACACCGGCATCCTCTACCACTATAGAGCAATCCAACGCAGACGCCCGCATTTGGCGCCTACTTCAAACCAACACATATTACAATCACCTACATCTTCTCCACATCTGTCCTACTAACTGCCCCCAATGCGACGAGCCTAACACCACAGCTCATCTGATCTGTACGTGCCCCACCAACCTTCCACCAACAAACTCCCCTACCCTTGAGCAGTTAGAATGCGCGTTGCAGAGCTGCCAGCTCGAAGACCAGGAGGCCCTGATCTCTCGGGCGAGGATGGCAGCAGTGGCACGCGGACTACCGGACTAGGATGGCCGCCCACAGCTCCCATCACTGTTGTTTCAATAAACGTCTTCTCTCTCTCTCTCTCTCTCTCTCTCTCTCTCTCTCTCTCTCTCTCTCTCTCTCTCTCTCTCTCTCTCTCTCTCTCTCTCTCTCTCTCTCTCTCTCTCTCTCTCTCTCTCTCTCTAAAACTCCGCCCGTTCTGGACCGCATGTAGGCGTGCACCCCGCGTTACTTACACATTAGTCATATCTACTGCTTGGAACACTTCTTATTTTAAAACGGAGCCTACTGTAGCATGGTGCTGCTGTATGGCCAGGTGCGGCACTGGGTTTTATCGTACACTAGACAGATAGCACTTGCTGGCCTTACCCGAGATGATGCAGGCCTCTCGCCTATAATAAGCGACCTCTATCAATCACCAAAAGAAATAATATACCACCAATGCGTATTGCGGGTAAGGACATATGGGGCGGAAGCTTGTCGCCCTGATAATTTAGGTCAGCCAAACGGGGCATAGAACGAGGAATGATAGGAGTAATGCTTAGGAACTGGAAACGAGTGTCATGGATCAGGAAAACAAATCGGGGCGGGAGAGTCATAGTTAGAATTGAGAAATAGACCTTCACTTGGGCTGGCAATATAGGCCTAACGAAATGAGAGCCGGTGGACTACTACGGTAACAGAGTGGATACCGAGAAATAGGTAGGGAAGAACAAGAACACTTTTAACAAGAATGCTAGCAAAAAGCTAGTAACGGGCTGTATTTACTAACTCCTTACGAACTTTACTATTCATAGAACGGCACGTAGGTCCTGCCACTAAGTATGGAACCTAAATGCTATCGCTACTAGTCTGTACCGTGCACTTAGTAACTGCTGCTGGTTTGATACCAACATTCACTGATAGTATCAGAATTCCATGAAAAATTGAACATAATAACTACAGCTTTTTTCCCACTCCATATCACGATCAAAACGTTTTTTTAAATCCCCATGCTGAGTTGTACATGCTCACATTACAATGTATAATTCTAAAGTATTCGCTAAAATCTTAAATTTTTCGACAAGCCCACTGACTATATCAGAGGACTTTCCGCTGTGGTCTATAAAAACAAGAGCAGATGTGTTTCTCAGGTAGCTGAGTTACACTCGCTGTCCTTGGGAATCCCGTTGGTTTTCTTGCTCAATTTATTTGTTGCCCAAGTGTAATATGTGCGTGACGAATGTGTCTATGTAGAAGTGCGCGCTCAGCCGAGCCACATTGTCACACATAGTTTTTTACTAGGTTATGCATGGCCAGTTAGTAAAAGTACCAGCTACCTAGTGGATACTGTGACGAGTAACTGGTTAATATCTTGTACGTAAGTTCCACGACCTTTTTTTCAAGTGTGAAGGTCAATATAACTCAATCGAGGGATGAATAAAGACAATCAGTGGGCAAAAAATTTACTCGAGCAGCAGTACAGGAACGGTTAAATGTCCACGGGAGAGGCCTTTGCCCTGCAATGGATGTAAACAGGCTGTTGTAGTTGTTGCTGCAGCTGATGATGAGGAGATGAGGATGCTGATGATCATTAAGAAGAGGAAGACCGTAAGGGTCTCAAAAATGTCAATTCGCCAAGCAGAATTCCTTAGCTCGTGTGAATGAGATTTAGCTGAACTGGGTAAACCAGTCGAAGTAAGTTCAGTTTTAATCAGTGACTCCAAGCATTCAACTTCACCATCTGCTTATGAGGACGAAGATACGATTACCTTACTTAACCGCAATAATGAAGGATGCATCCATAGAAGTTTTTTTTTTTTTTTTTACAAACGCACACCTGCTGTTGCGTGTTATTTGTGTGCAGAAATTGTCAGATGAAGCTCTGTAGGAGACAGGATGTGAACATTTAGAATGAAGAAAATGTAATTCTCAAAAGTCGCTGAAGCCACTATCTTCTAACTATGCAAACATCCTTCTATTCAAAAAAAGATATAAACATATCTTGGGTTATGTCGCGGACTCAAGTTCTCGCTTTGTTCGATTGCAGAACAATAAAATGGAATATTTAAGCTTTCTACGTTCCTGAACGCAAGGTTTTTTTACACTTATGGCCCTTTTTTTCAAATATTTCTGACATGCATCTGTTGTAGTTTTTGCTATTTCGTCAGCGAAAACCAGCAAGCACAATAGGAGGCCACATGGCCCGAGCGAAAAGAGTGGGAATCCCATAAGCAGGCTATGCCTAAGTACCTTGTACGGTGAAATGAACCGGGCCTCTGCGAGAAAAGGAAAAAAAAAAAAAAAAAATGAACCGCCGCCCATCTGAGCTGCCTTGTCCTCTGACTAATAAAATCATCCAGTATAACAGGTAACGCCACGGTCCGGATTGCAAGGTCACAATAAATACTCTGAGAAGGGAAGATTGGATTCTATTGCGTCACGAAGAGAAACTTTTCTGATCCTTTCCCGCAGAGAGATGGCCGGTGAAACTATGCAACACCTCCTAATAGTATTGCACTAGGACACCTTATTCCTGCGCTCGTAGGGTCTCATTTTTTCCTTTGATCATAGGTTTCTCTAAGCGTTGTTTTCCATGTCAAGTTGTTCCAACCACAACAACAAGCCCTGCCTTCTGCTTTCAGGACTCGCCGTAGTCGCGTTGCTTTTCTTCCTAAGTGGCGTTGAATAATCCCCGCCGTCGCGGATGCGGGCGCCGCAAATTGAAGCGTGGCTGACTGTAATGCAGAAGACAAAGGGCTCCTTCAGAAGCTGGTTACTACGCGGGGCAGTGGGTCGGAACGGAAATAGAATCCCAAGCAGCCTGATGTCGGCGGGGCTCTGTTGCGCAAGTTTGCGCAACCCCGGTACTTAACCGCCAGCCACGCGATTAATGAGGCCGCCTCTTTCTATGTCACATATCCAACGTGTATGTAACGGCGTCCACCAATGACGCGGTAAATTTAACCCCTGAGCGCGTCTAAAAAGCTGTGATTACTTTACCTGCCACCAGGGGCGGGCAGTCTTGATTCAATGAGTTCCGTGTATAACCACGTGTACACTGCGAATGAATACCGTTTGGTAGAAATGAGCACGTGCTGTTTGGTTTTGCGACTTCTGATAGTGGCGCCATGTTTTCTATTGAAGTGAACTGTGAAACGGAGCTTCGTTAGTTGTGGTTAAAAAGAACCGGTGGCCCACGCTATTCAGCGAATGCCCGCTTTTACTATTGATATTTCTTGCTGCAGTGTTTTCTTTTTTTTTGTCCCTTGCTAGCTGCTGGTGTATTTTTTATGACTGAAAAACTTAACTGGTGAACAAAACGATCGCTAATTTGCCTTTCCGCTTAAGAAGCCTTTGAGCTTCGCAGACTGCTCCTACAAGCTTTGGCTTTCGTGAAGTGTGCCGGTTGTATGATCCGCTTAGGTACTGTGAATTTAAAAATTAATCGTAGAGGGGTACTCTATTTACTTAGCTACTGACATCCGAAATCGATGTGAGCTTTGATGTAAACGTGCCACAAAGCAATGACGGTTTGATGATTCCTTTAAACAAAGCTTTCATTTAAGTAATGAATCACTTTGACGAAAAGTAGAACTTGAACGTCGTTGGCAATAACTAGAACTTTAACAAGAGAGCTCAAAAACCCTGACCGAAAGAAATTTCATCTTCGACTTGCAATTTTGGTGCGTGTTCGAAGCGGCTGCTTGATGTAAGCTATAACCAGTTACCTCCAGTACAGCGCTCCTTTTATTCCAGTGCCCCTTCGGGACACAACACGCTTCCTTCCCATTTGATAAAAACAAACCCTAATTTTCGAGAAGTTTCAAGGTGAAATAATGGCGCAAGCCATACAATGTGCACATAAAGATACGGGCGCCATGGCATGGAATCAAGTATTCAAATAATGCCGAGCAGTACAACGACTTCGCTCATGAAGAATTACTGAGTTAACGGGATAGCTAAAATTTTGTATGTCGGGTGATGCAGGCGATTTCGAAGTCTTTTTTTAAATCTTTATACTGACTGTTATTAATAGTTTTATCACAACAGAATAGTCGAAAGCGGCATCTTTCAATGCGGGCCCCTCCTCCTTTTTTATATCCGCTGTTTCTAGCCTGTTTTAGTAACCGAATAAATACACGTAATATTCCATTGGCGTATTTAGTGACTTTTCTGCCCGTCCAAGCGAAGCCTGGCCACACAGCCTACGGCGGCTGCTACGCGTAGCTCAGATAAGCGGAAAGCCATATTTTTGTTCTAGCTATGTTCCTCGGACGTATAAACTTAATTAGTTTCACGGCCTCTGAACTGCGCTCAGCTACGAGTGTTGGCGATGCCTTCGAGGTTTTTGTTGCACAGGCATTTGATAAAAGCTTTGTTCTATATACATACTAGATATCCGAACAAAACTCAGACGAACCTTACACCAAAGCGACGAAATGCAGAATATTAATGTTCCTAATCGGCT
This sequence comes from Haemaphysalis longicornis, assembly GCF_048455015.1. Taxonomy (NCBI): domain Eukaryota; kingdom Metazoa; phylum Arthropoda; class Arachnida; order Ixodida; family Ixodidae; genus Haemaphysalis; species Haemaphysalis longicornis. The sequence goes on from NW_027526361.1 coordinate 24,392,093, forward strand.
TACTCGCCAAAAATTGGTGATTTATACGCCATAAGATTAGGCGCATTCACCCGCTTAACTTTTTATAAAAGAAGGTCAGACACAGCTTGCAAGATAACGGCAAATTATTCAGGAAAAGTTAAATCACGCGGAAGAGATGCGCCTAAGTCATAAAACACGCCAAGGGACATGGTATTGCGTATAGATAAAACAAAACAAACTCTAGGTCTTCCTAAATTATTGATTCAACACAGTCCCATGGCTCTGCTACTACAGTGGATCCCAATCTCTAAAAAAAATTTCTTGCACCAGAAAAATCTGCCCTTCTCACCCTCCAAAAACGCACGCAAGGCCGTAAACGACAACCCCTCCCAGACCCACAATTAAGCCTACATGACACTCCTATCCTAACCACCACTACAATTCCTGCTCTGGGACTTACTATCCAATCGGACGGCACAGGCATTTCTACTATTCATGAATTACGAGGAACGCTATTACAAATCACGCACCTCATAAAACGCATTGCTCATCGTCGACAAGGACTGAAAGAAAATGACCTCGCGCGCCTCATTCAAGCCCTACTAATTAGCCCCGTCACATACGGAACTCCATATTTCGCTCTCAAAAATAGGGAAATACAAAAACTCCACATAATCATTCGGCAAGCCTATAAGTTAGCATTAGGGCTACCGCCGACAACTTCCACTGCCAAATTACTACAGATGGGACTTCATTACACCTGGGACGAGCTTCGAAAGGCCCATCATGTCAACCAGATTGAACGGCTCAATCTCTGACACACTGGCTGTCACCTCCTCCATCGCCTCGGCTACCAACTACCTGCCACCCATCACCCCCGCCAACGCATCCGTTTGGAACTACACGATTGCATCTCTGTCACCCCAATACCCAAGAATATGCACACCCTTCATAAACAGGGTCACCGACAAGCCCGGATTCGAATGCTTCGCAAGATGCTTCAAGTCAAGCCACGTGACAGCCGCTACGTTGACGCCGCCAAATATGCCGATAAACCAGCCTTCGCAATTTCAACAGTAGACCACCGAGAAATTCAACTGACTTCCGCAACAGTAATTGGCAACGACTCCACAACTGCAGAAGAAATCGCAATAGCCCTCGTAAGCACTACATCTCAAGACATCATCACCATAGTCACAGGTTCGCAATCCGCCTTTCGCCATTACGCCGCAGGTCACATTGCTCCCTGAGCCCTCCGCATCCTACAGTCCATCCCTAACCCTCCTTACCTCTACGTTCTCTGGACCCCAGGACATGAGTCTCTGCAGGGGAATGAGGCGGCGCATGATGCCGCCCGCGGCGCGCATACCTACCGGGCGTTCCCCAACACTCCAGCGTCACCGTCGGAAGCATACTATTCTGTACCTCAAAAATTCAAAGACATCCTCGAACACTACGGCCTTGAACGCCGCATCTTTCTCCCACCCCACGACAAGTTGACTAAGGAAGAAGCCACCACCTACCGCCGCCTTCAAACCAACACCTACCCGCACGGCACCCTCCTCCACGCCATCCACCGCACCTCCTACTCCGCCACCTGCAAGTACTGTCCCCAACCCTGCACACTATACTATATGATTTTGGCGTGCTCCCATACACCATCCCTCCCCCCTATTCCCTCCCCCAACCATGAGCAGTGGAAAGGCATGCTAGCGAGCCCGGAACCCGGCGATCAGCTTCGGCAGGTTGAAAGGGCCCGCCTGGCAGCGACCGCTCAGGGACTTCTGGAGTGAGAAGACTCCCCCATTGCCACTACTCGAGAACTAATGTAGAAATAAAGTTTATTCCTCCTCCTCCTCCTCGCGGGTGAGCGTATATGCTCTCGCTTTGAAGATTCGCGTCGCCTGTGTATGAGGCAGGTGTGTGTCGCGGATGTATGAAGCTCGCTTGAAACAACGGTACACTCATCTTTCGACGGAACTCACCGTTGTTAGGCGACGTGGTTCTGTCGGCTTGGGAAGCCTTTCAATCAAATCCGCAGAGGGGAGAAATTCCGCGCCGGTAGGGCAAGGAGTTCCTAGCCAACAGCCAATATTGTAGGTTTGCGGCGCTAGGCAAGAGCGTTCGAAGCTCTCCTGCTACCGTGCAAAGCTAAGCGGCGCTACCCTTGCTCGAGTACTTCCAGTCGCAATAATTTTAATGAAACGACTTAGATTTTAATGTGAACGCATCAAGTACCGTGATTGATCGAAATACCAGCCTTGCCGTTGTTTTCGGATACAAAAAATGGCCGCAATTGTAATGAGTAAAAACACCTACGAGATGTTATAGTTTGTGCTGAAGTGCGAACGTGGATTAATTTATATAAAACAAGTCTGTTTATAATAAATTAAGTCAGTTAGTTTGAAAAGAAAAGTGGACATTTGAAGTTCGCATGGGAATCTATCCTAGGTCTCCAGAGCATAAACTGAGTACTGTACCACGGCACGCAATCAGCACGCGGGCTGTGGCAGAGAAAGAGAGCCCAACGCGTACGGCTCTGACGTCACATCAGGTGAGAGGAGCGATTGGGGGCCCGTGATCCCGACAGTGAACCCCAGTTGCAGAAACCGCTGTTACTGAGGAAATTAGACTCGAATTAAAAGAGTGCGTAGTGTTCCCCGCCTCTCCAATATGTTTGCAGTCCATGTAAGCGTGGATAATAGATTCTGCAACGTCTACTTCAGCTGTACCAGCAAAAAGCTTTCGCATTCCCACCAGTAAGCTCTCTTAAGTGCCTCTCTATACTTTTTTTGGCATGGGAGTAAAAAGCTTAATTAGATTAACAATGCTGGCAGAGATGAGAGAAAGTAAGCTGACGTGAGCGGCAGCTTCACTTGTTTAGGCGACATTTCAATGTTCTGGAGCGAACATTTTGCAGGTTGATGGGTGCTCTGCACCACCATATATATATATATATATATATATATATATATACAATAAAGAAAGTTTGTTGAAATATTGACATATTTGGTCGCGAGGAAGGAAGATGAACTTGAAAGGAAAGAAAGATGAAAAGAACGCACCACAGAGAGGGGTAGACAGAGTTAGGGCAATGGACGTTCGAGTTCAGTGGTTGGCGCTAATCTTCTGGAATGTGGTCTTTTCTACAGGTTCGTCACTCGCAGAAAGCGCATGAGCGCCTTTCTCGCCTTGTGAACTGTTGACGAGGAAAACCACCGACGTAAAATCTACTCTTCAGAAAATCGTCGCTTAGCTTCTGGGTTGCACAGAGTTGGCGAACGCCTATTTCTTTCAGGTGAAGAACACGCACACAGACATAAAAGGTGCCGTGTATTTTCTGGCGTTGCGCAGCCTTCCCACGCCTCACTTGCTGCCATTCCTATCAAGTAGGAATAAGCACTCGTGAATGTCGCTCCCAGTCAGGAACGGCCAAGAAGGGTTGCGTCAGATCGTGGGATTCTTAACGGAAAAGGCGCTGATGGTGCGGGTCAATGGCACCGATACGTGCACTGGTGAGGTAGTCCATTTGGACGGTGTTGTCTACCGTGCAAGTATGTGGAGAACTCTAGCTGCTTCCATTCTCCAATCTCAATAACAGAATATTTTTGGTCGCGGCCCTTTGATGGGCCGAACGGGCGGCAGCGTCCGCGCTTTCGTTAGCGACAATGCCGCATTGACATGGAAGCCACTGAAAGGCAATGTCCCACCAGCTTGTGCCGCGTGGGCGTAATATGTATTTTCATTTTGGGTAGTAGCTATTCGTGAGGTCCACGGTACAGGGCTGAGTGGAGTGACTGAAGCGCACGCTTTGAATCACAGAACATCGTCCATGTTCGGCACGGTGGTTGTGTGAAGATGGCGTGAAGAGCGCAACTGATAGCAGCAAAATCTATCTGTCGCTGCAGCAGTGGATGAGGTTGGACGGGCGACGATCTCGAATCGGGTAGGCCGAGGATATCGTGTGACAACAGCGCCGGTAGTACCGGGCAATTTCACGACGCCATCGATGTAAATAAGGGTTAGTCGACTGCTTCTCTCGCGAAAATACACAAAAGTAAAATACTGTAGTACCGGTGTTGGTAGATCACGTTTTTTCCTTACGTCTGGAATATTGGCCTGGCAGCAGGTGTGTATCTCGTGCAGTAATGTGGGCAGCTACTACTCCTGTGAGCGATGCATGGGCACGATTGCCTATTATACCCTAAATATGAAGGTCAGGGAGTCTGGTGAGGTACGCAATATGCGGAATTAGCTTGCCAATTTTCACGCAAGTTGGCAAAAAATAATCACAAGCCGGAGCAGTGGTGACAGCTGTTAATGTGCTCCGTCGAAGACAAGACCAAGATAGGTTCGGTGGGCGTGTGCTTGAATTTTTCTGAAGTACCTCAATATTTGTGCGCTACGCACCCGAAAGGACAAACAAGCTGCACCGCACAGAGCACAAGAAATATGCGTTGTAAAGCTCCCCCCGTCTTGCCGCCGATCAACTCAGGACTATAGGCCACGGCAGAGAGCCTTTTCTTCAAAGAGGCTCAGGAGGCCCTTCAAGAAAGATCTCAGTCAATAACTGCTCACAGAAACTTGTGATTTTTTATATGCTGATCTTTCATGCAGTAATAGACCAAGGGTATGCGCACATCGACTTCCGAGAAAACGCGAGGACTGCAAATGTGTAGATATCTCCAACAACTGTATATGCATGTAGGAATTGGGCAGTAAGTGTGACGAAGAAGAGTCTGAAACTCAGGACATCTCCTTGGGGTCGCCGAATTGGGTCGAGTTTATTGATGTAGGGCCATATTCAGTCGTTACAAAGAATGACCTCCTAGAGAGGTAGCTCCGTAACCACTAATTTTGCATTGCCGCAAACTACCATTGCCTGTAGCGTTTTAACAATGGTCACCACACTTCCTATTATCATAAGCTTTTTAAAGCATTCATTTTTATGTGGGGAAAATTGGATGGAATGCCCGTGCGGAGGATCGGACAGGAAACTTTCCCAAATATTTGCTAGCGAGATTTGAAGGGTCTTTTTGTGTCAAGAAGACAGACCTCGTCCCTCTCATCTGCTGTGGCAATGAAAAATATGCTCTATATAAACACATGCTATGTACTCACGCACGTGGTTAGCCAACAATTGATACAAGCTTGAAGCGACACGCTATAGATACTGGATTTCTTGCTTGCCCGCTTCTTTGCTTGCTTTATTTCTCACTTGCTACCAGTCTTGTACCCAGCCTGCGGTGTCAGACTGTTTCGCATTATTTTGCCTAGGCGGCTGCCTTGCAGAAAAGTCCACCCCTATTTTTGTTAAGCTTTGCCAGCGATGCTTTGTCCCTTTCTGATGACATAGAATGAAACTTAAGTTTACCGATATTTATTTTTTGATGAGAAGGAGTTTCCTGTATTCTCTCACATAAGGTGATGTGGTTTCTAATTGTTAATATTTTTAAGGTCTACAAATTGCTGCAGTTGCAAATAATTTGGAAAAGCAAATGCGGCCATTGGCGTATTGGAAGCACTGTATACGTGCGTGATGCTTTGTTATGTTATGGGCAAGGCTTCCATAATTACTTTAGGTCTGCAAAGTGGTAGTGGTATGGCTTCAGCAGAGAGGTGAGGCTTCGCCGGTACGGGTTTAATAAGCACGTGCCGGCCATTTGTCGAACCGAAGAGTGCCAAACAGTGCCAAGCAGTGAAGCAGGACAAGTCTGAAAAAAGAAGTAATTTTAGTGGCTGAAAGGGTGCAGTTTGCAACTATCTCATAAGATCGCAGTAGACTTGCACTCATCAACATACACAAATGAACACATATGGGAAACTGCAAACAGAACCCAAAGTTGGCACTTATAAATTTCGGCATGATAATGACATCAATTGGTAACCTCGCAGCATTGCCGAATTGTTTACGTCGAATACTTTGATCTTCGCTTGATAATCTTTTGTGTCTTCGCGCCTTGCACTGCGCTTCGTTTCAGTGTGCAGACAAATGATGACGACGGCGATCCATTCCGTGTAGAAGAAAAATGGAAGAGCGTATTTGTAACTGTATATTTATAATAATGTGAACTTGAAAGGCTGCGTATATGTACAAGGAAATATATTCAAGGGAAATAACTAGGAGCCATTCCACTATGTGAAGGTGGATGGCTAGCGAAGCTGTATAAAATAAGTCACATACATGGTTAGATAATGTACACGCATTTTTCCCCTTATTTGGTAAATATAGTGACTGTGGCTTTGTGAGTATTTAATGGAACTTGGAAGAGGCCGGAGGTTTGTCCTAGCAGGCAAACATTGGGCTGGCCGCTTCCCTCCCTAGCCCATGTATTAGCAGCAGACGTGAATTACACAAATTTCGCAATTTCATTGCGAACTACCTGATTTCAAAAAGTAGATGAATCTTTCCGTGATTATAGAGACGTCTTAGCGGGACATCGTCATATAATTGTTTTTAGGAAAGCTTTGATAAAACAATAGTTTCAGTCGTTCTATAGAAAGCGTTCGCGATAAAGTTGACCCTTCCGCAAGATGTTTTTGTAACGCGGAACAAAAATGCACGGCACCGTGGCCTATGTCCGTCCCGAATTCGGACCACTTCATCATGTTTATGTAGTAGTACGAATATACAAATGGTTTCTCGAACTGTTATCGAGTATCCCGTAAAGGCTAGCGTTAGAAACTGCTTGTTGCTTGCAATCGGGCGCGTGATGAGCTCGAGCTGAAGTCCTGGGCTCTTTCCATGAGGAAAACGAACATGCAGCTGTTCTCTAGAACTGCGTGATCACCGTCAAAACCATAGGCCTTTTGAAACATCAGACGCACCTCCGAAATGTTTAAAGGCCCCGCAACAAGACACGCCTGTCAGCGAATGGTTAGTAAGCTCCGGCTCCTCTAAAAGACATATGGACATGCCACTGCAGTGAACTTTGTTGTGACCAAGTCCGCGTGCATTTCTGAAGTGTTCGTCCTTCCCGTATCCCCTCGATTGTCTCCCCAGGACCCTTGTGCCCAGTTTACTATATTGCTGCTGCAACAGGGATGACGAATCGAGGGAGCCGAAGCTGTTTAATTACGCATTCTTTCTCAAAGAGTAGGCACACTGCGTTTTGGCTGACAGACAAAAAAAAAAACACTGAACCGTAGCCACATACAACTCCGTTGTAAAATAACGAGTTCAGTTGAGCCCTCCGTATAACGCCGTGAATGCTGAAACGTTATAATCCGATCGCCAAACTTTTTTTTTTCGTCAGCAGCATTATTTACCCTTTAGGCCATGTTCAGACTACTGACTCAAAAGACATATCGTGATCCATACACGTTAAAAAAAACGGCGTGTTACGCAGTTAGGTTGGCTTAGACGTGAAGGGACGTCATTCTTTAAAGTTATTGCGACAGTTGCGGCAACAGTCTGAATTCGGCCTTATGTCTGTTCCTTTCACACATGCAGAGACCCCTTATCCCACCTTATCTTTTCGTACTTACAACATAGGCCATACGCTTTGTAATGAGCTTAATTTTTTCCAATTCAATTCTACTTAGCTACGTTCCCACTGGCCACGTGCCTTTTGCTGGGACAGCGTCGTATTGCAGGTTTCAGAGGATGCCGCATGACGGCGTTACTGCAGCAAACTAAGCTGGGCGGGTATTTTGTGAGAACGTACTTTGTTACTCGCTTTTGTTGCTACTTCAAATAAATACCATGCCTACGTTCCGCATCTAGCATCAGTAGGTATCTATAACACACGTTTCTCAGAGTCAGAGGCCACAATACACTTACTATGTTTACCTTAAAACCATGGATCCTCCGCGGTGGGTGTTGGGAATGTGCGCTTGTATAGCATTCCCGTGGCGCGGTGCTCGATTCCCAGACCCAAATCTACTTAAAGGGACTCTGCAACACTTCCGATAAACGCGTTCACTCTTTCCTTCGCGTCTGGAAGCAGTGCGAAAGCTGCAGTTATCGCCAGCACGGCGCGTGGCTTGGGGATTTGCTCATCGCAGCAGATCCACTTTCCATTTCTGCTTTCCTTTGTGGCGATCTTTTTAAACGTGGCCGTCGAATTAGTTTACTGCTGCAACTAAAAGAAAGCCAGCCAATAGCCGCGACATGGCTGTAATGACGTAATTCGAGTGCTCAAAGAACGCAAAGACCGGGAAAGAGAGAAACATTTTTTGTACAAGTTTTTAAATTATCTGATGGGTGTGCAGCAGTAATTTTACGCTGATGTATTTTGTGACCCCCTATTTTAAGTACTGGATGTTTTTGTTGACTACGTTCTGAAAGCGCTTGAGATTTAGAAAAAAAAGTTGAAAAATGTGTTGCAGGGTCCCTTCAATATTGATTTCATTTTTTTACTTTGCTTTGTTTATCCACGGGAAATTTGGCGTCTTTCCAAGTTCGCCTTTTTTAATCTTGAGGCTGTCGGTAAGTATGTAAGCCATCGGTTAGACATTTTGCTGGCTTTTGATCACTACGGTGGAACATCAATCTACGGAGTTAACTAATGCTTCCGAATAAAAACATCGAGCTCGCCTGTAGACCCTGTAAAACTCTGTTGAGCGATAGAACCCGACAGAGCGAAGTGTCACGACGTGAAGTGAAAGAAGGCGATGATAACCAAGGCGCGCTCTGCGGGGTACGTTCCAAACACCCTGAGAGCATCATCATCATCGTCGTCTTGCGGGGTCACACTCCACACTCATGCGCCCGCCTATCGCCGGCCTATCGCCGGCCTTCTCTTTCCTGCGAAGGCGGAAAGAGAAACGATCCCGAGGAAAATAATAATGAGTCGGAAGGTGATATCGGGAGAGAGAGAGACAGAGAGAGACTTTTATTGACACCACCGGCCTGGGGTGTGACGCCGTCAATGAGGTGGCTGATGCCCTGGCCAAAGGTGGTGCTCGCCAGGATGGGGTCCCTGCCTCCCGCGACCTGAGGTTCTTCGACGCCGCACAACCCATCCTGGCGCGGGAGGTGGAGACTATGCACCCGGACCCCAGAGTTATCAGCCGCCCAGCTCCACAGGTCCTGCCTGGTCGCATCAGCAGGGACGCCCGCTCCATACTCTTCCGCATGCGGCTTGATTACTGCGATGTGGCAGCCCGCTTGCACCGACAAGGCCGCCGGTCGTCGCCCACATGTGCTGACTGCCCAGAGTCCGAGAACCTGGAGCACCTGCTCTGTTCCTGCGGCCAGCACGATGCCCCGCGAGTAGAGCTTCGGGCCGCACTCCGGCGTCTTGGGCTTCCCAGCCACACCCTGATGGACCTGCTTTTCCTGACGGGCCCATTCCGACTTGTCCTGGCCTTCCTCGAGGAGACCAACCTCATACAACGGCTGTAGCTCACTGTCTGCCGGCTAGCCTTGCACATTCCTTATCTCTCTCTTTCTCTCCCTCTTTCTCTGTCCCCATTTGTTCTCACCTCTCCCCTTTCATTCCCCATCTCCCCTTCCCCCGGACTGGGTTGTGTGCTGGTGAACTCCCAAATGAGTTCAAAATATCCCCAGTCCACTTCTTGTCCACTTTCTATATCAATAAAGCACTCAGTCAGTCAGTCAGTCAGTCAGTCAGTCAGTCAGTCAGTCAGTCAGTCAGTCAGTCAGTCAGTCTCAGGGGTGACCCGGAAGCACGGCGGCCGGGCGACCGGACCCGTGCTATGACCCAAGAGGTCCTCCACAATTGCAACCTCCAGGAGGTCTTCTGCGTAATCGAGTCGGGTGGCCGGACGTCGGTAGGAGACAGCGACGCCCGAAGATAGCTGCGTTCGCTACTCTGCAACGGGAGCTCTCAGCGCGCTCTACCACCGCGGCCGTGACACGTCACCTCGTCCTTTCAACACCGCAACACCACGACTGCGCCCCAGTGAGGTAGGACAACCCCTTTCTAGTGGCAAACACGCACTCTGTCTTTTCCCTTCCTTTCCGCACTGTGACGCTTTTCCATCTGTTCAAACTTGTCACCGTTTTCTCTGCTGCGTTTCCCCATTGTTACTTCATTGTCTCTGTGTGCTTCATGCGTTAATGTGGTTTTCGGGAAATGCAAGAGTACAGACACGTGCGTGGAGTTTCTTCTATTTATTATTGTACAGAAGCTGACACCAAGACTGTTCTTTCACTCTCCAACACGCATGCAAGAAAGCTTGTTCGCAATTAGCTCATACTCGTCTCCACGCACTCATCTCCCAACACGCATAACGCTGTCGGACGCGTTTCTTTTGACCTACCTCCCGGTTTCGTGTTAGAGCGCTGAGGCACGACTTTAGCCCGCAGACTCTTTACTCCAAGGCGTGGAGCGTTTGCCTGGCTTCTTTTCTCTCCTAAACCCAGCTCCTGTTCCCGCTAGGAAACGGCTGTGGCCTTTTTTCCCCCATACCTTGTAAGAGCCGCACTATGCTCTATCGCCGGCTGCTGCACCGCCGCGCTATGCAATGAGCGCTGCTTTCTCATTCTCCGTCCTCCCTACCTGCCCGTGGCAGCCAGAGCCGCCAATATGGGCCGACATCGCTGCAACTCCTCGCACACACGAGCCGATGCGGAAAGTGGCCCGGGCAAAAGGGAACCCATGCCATATCGATTCTCGTTTCGCCTTCCACCGCGGCCAGCCGTGGTATAGCTATCAACCTTAACGCTGGCATAATTATCGTAAAAAGGACGTTTAATGGAACGCTGAAAATCATCCAGAACCAAGCCATAAATACTCCTTGTCATTATTACGTTTATATCATCGCCACCAAAAGTCTCTGTCATGTTACGATTGCTTGTACACTTATTTCGCGCCATTGTCAGTCGCAAGAATATATTTAGTTTTTTACACAATCGTAGGGAATGTCTTTCTCGAATTGTTTTGATTTTCCTTCTTATTTGTGTTTTCTTTGCCTACGCTTTTGTGAGCTATAAGAACTAAAAGTTACATGTTAGGTAAGTCTATTGGTAATGAGGACAACTAACTGCTGGTTCTCGTTGTTCAGAAATTCTTTTTGCCCTGAGCAGTTCTACCATTTCAAGCAAAAAGATGAGGTTCTAGCGTTGTTTTTCACATAAGCAAGTGTAAGCGGTGTTGATTCCCGTTCTCCAATTCGTTCTTTGTGCAACTTATCTTCTGCGCTTGCAGCCCGATTCGTTTAGCAGCTATTTGTATTATATGTGTTCGGCGTTCTTTGTTTACTTGAGCACCCTTGCTTTAAAGCAGGGCATTCGTCGAGCCTAATCCTTTGGTTAGTTTGGGTTTTGACTAAAGCTACACCGTATCAGACGGCATACACCCTTATTTACTGCAGATTTTCCTGAAGTCACACAAACAAAGCATATTTCTCTATATCTATATTTGTCTTGAATTCGTGTGCGCGGATTTATATTTTGGATTTTAAGTATCAATGGATCGTAAATGCGGCTCTCGTGTACTTGTCATTTTTACCCGGAATTTGTAAAGATTTATCTTGAATAAAAGGTTCCCCGTGGTTCGAGGTGTCGGCGCGCGTTAAAGATCTCCAGATGGTCAAAATTAATCCGGGTCCATCCGCTACGGCGCGCCTCATACCCCAGGTGGAGCTTCGGCGCGCTAAACCCCCTAATTCTTTGAACATACGTTGGCTCTTGGGTAAAAATTTTAACACAGGCACGAAAAGACGTTCACCAAGAAAAAAAATATGCAGGATGACGAGCGTTTATTTCTGTTCTTGGTCAACATCTTTTCCCCGCCGGTTTTCAAGATGAATCAACACCACTTTCACCAATCAATTTCACGACGTATTGATCATTCTCGCAAGATTGGCACTCCGCGTTGTCGCACGGCTGCATATTCGAATTCATTTATTCCCAACATAGCATCAGAGTGGAACCAACTACCAGTAACAATAGCGCTTATAAACGATTTTGATGAATTCAAGAGACGTTTGAAGGACCTGTATTCTATCAGCTGAGTGGCGTATTTCATTCCAAGTACAATGTTCCATATTCGCTACTCTACTTTATCTTGTAATTCTTTTTCATGGGTTATCTGTTCACTTTGCTCATTTACACTTTGCCTTTGTCATATCGTATTTGTTTTGTGTATGTGGTTTAGTACGAGTATGAACACGCTTGCAGATTTTTGGCTGTGTTACTACCTTTTTTACTTTGCCTTGTACGCGCGTTGCCAAGTTGTCTTATGTTTGCCATTTTTGTTTGTGTTGTACTTGTCATGTACCACTCCCCTCGGTAATGCCCCTGGGGCCATGAGGGTATCTTAAACAAATAAATAAATAAATAAACAAACAAACAAACTCGGCCAACTTTCCATCCTGTTAAAAATATTAATTTTGCCTCCAGGTTATTAGCCCTTATTTATTTGGTCGTCATCTAATGTTACGAATCTCGATTTCCCAGCGTCAATGCACAACGCGATTGACCGTTTCGCACCGGCGTGAACCATGTCTGTCGACGAGATGCGGCGAAGTAGGCACACTGCTTCCACAATGTTACTAAACAAACAACGGCATGCATTGACCGCGGTGGACACAAAGAATCTTCCGCGATTTCGTGACGGCACACGTCAGCTTGAGGCACGTGAGCCAGAGCCCTCCTTTGTCCGGGTTGGCACTTATTTTGGGCATTTTTATTGGACTTCATTTCTACCAGACTTAGCACACTTTTTTTGCCGTCTGCAAACTTGTAGCTGGTAAATGTGCTTCTATAAGTGCTCCAGATGTTACGAACTGTGCTCCACTGCATTTTGGGAAAATCTCGGGAGCTGTTATGCTGCCTGTTTAAGTGCTTATGCGGGAACCTTTGTCGTAAGTCTGTATGCTGTGTTGTAGTCGTGCTCCTTACCTCCTCATAGGCTAAACTGTTGTAAATTTGCTTCTGGCTCCCTGTCCAAGCAAAGGTAACTCTCACACGCAACAGAAGCTCGCCAGTAATCTAGCCACCTCGATTCGATCTCGCCATCACCCGCACCGAAATGACACGAACAGAGGCCATACAACGCGCACTATATCGCCGCACGCTATAGCTACCCCCCAGCGCTGCTCCCGACGATCTCCTCCACACGGGCACCTTTAACACACCATCCGAACTTATAGAAGCACACCGACAGGCCCAACTATCTCGCCTTGCCCTAACCCAAGCCGGCAGAACCGTACTATTCTCCCTCAAAATTAACCCGCCCATCCACCACTCCCCAGCCCTCCTCATCCCCCCAGAATATCGAGAGGTTCTCTATCCCCTCCCTTTCCACCGCAACATGCACCCCACCTATCCCACAAACCGTCGCCTGGCGCGAGCACGATACCATGCCCAACACTTCCCTCCCTCCTCGGACACGGTATACGTTGATGCTGCAGAACAGCAACCCCGCCATACATACATTATAACAGCAGTGAACCACGCCTCAACCGCCTCCACCTCAGCCACCACCCGCGCTGCCCATCCCCACGAGGCGGAGGAAGCTGCAATTGCCCTGGCCACCACCCTCCACCCCACCCCTCGCCTCATATTAACGTATTCACAAACGGCCGTTAGAAATTTCTGCAGGGGCATCATTTCGCCCCTCGCCCACAAAATTCTCTGCTCCCACCCCCCTCCTGACCGCACCATCACAAAAGGCCCGTGTGTACAAGATTTCGGAGCAAGTTAAAGACCTCCAGGTAGTCAAAATTAATCCGGAGCCCTCCACTACAGCGCTACTGGTGCGATATCAGGAAAGTGCGCGCGCATGGTGCGATATCAGGAACAAGGCGACATCTGTGACGACACCGGAACGTATAAAGGCATCGCATCGTCCGCTGCTCTTCAGTGGGTCCGGCGGCAGCATGGAATGCACTCGCTTCAAATTCTTATGCTCTGTCTTGCAGGTAAGCTTGAAGTACAATTTCAAAAGCTATAGAAGTAGCAACTATTTCTTACTGCTGCTGCCGGACCCCCCTGCAGACCTCATGAATATGTCTTCTGTGCTGATGAATTTCTTGAGAATGCTGTTGCTCGTGTGTGGTGATGTGGAGAGTAACCCTGGTCCTGAGGTCGAAGACATGTTGCGAGAATTGCTTTCGGGGCAGACTAAAATCACACAGGAGATAACAGGTCTTTCCTCTAGGGTTGCATGCTTTGAAGAACGATTAACTAAAATTGAGCTGTCCATTGCATCAATTACTGATGTTGCGCCACGCGTGTCCGAACTCGAGAAAGCCGTAGCTGACATTCGAGATATTGTTAGTAAATTGGACCGCAAAAACGACGATTTAGAAAATAGGTCCCGTAGAAATAACCTGCTCATCTATGGCTTAACTGAAAACTCTGGGGAAACTTCGGATGAGTTGCTGGAAACGGTAACTGGACTGATTACATCAAAACTAGAAGTTAAGTGTGGCGATATCGAACGATGCCATAGGCTGGGAGTGCGTAAGAGCAGTAGCACTAGCCCAAGACCTGTTATTATTAAGCTGCTGGATTTCAGAACTAAGGTCGCTATTTTAAGCAATGCAAGCAAGTTGAAGGGCACGGAAATATTTATAAATGAAGACTTCTCTGTGCGCGTGAGGCAGATACGCAGGGAACTGTGGCAGAATTCCGCCGAGATAAGGAAGGATGCGGAAAAAGCCAGGCTGCACTACGATCATTTGTTGGTGGACAACGTTCGGTATTCTTGGGATGAGAAGAAAAAAGCTATCGTTAAGGAAAGCCGTCGGTTGTCTGCTACAAACAATGAATGACGGCTTAGTGCGAAATCCTTTGCGCTTTTGAGTTTAAATGCGCGTAGCCTAGTTAATAAAATTGCAAACTTTAACTGGCTTATTGAGTGTCATAGTCCATCAATTATCTGTGTGACTGAGACTTGGTTAAATGAATCTATCCTTGATCATGAATTCTTGCCTCCTGGTTACACGGTTCTAAGAAAAGATAGGCCTTCTGGCCGTGGTGGCGGAGTAGCACTTTTTATTAAAAGTGGTATTGAATTCTCTTTACTGCCAGAACTCCCAAATACTGAATCTATATGGTGCAAATTAATGCTTGATGGTCTCGCTATTGTTGTTGGTGCTCTGTATCGTCCTCCTAACTCTGCCTCAGACGTTTTTTCGACTGTGAGTGACTATATTGTTGGACAAAAGCTGGACTGTTCTAAACTCGTACTCACCGGTGACTTTAATGCCCCCTCCATCGATTGGAATTTGTTAACATCAACTGGTCGTGACAGAATAATTTGTGATTCTTTAATTAATATGTCAATAGCTTTCGATCTATCGCAGCTGGTTGATAAGGCTACGCGCGAGGATTCTATACTAGATCTTGTTTTTGCCAACCACGAATTGGTTAAGAATGGATATCAGTGCAGGGTTGTCGATGGAATTTCCGACCATAAGGCCGTTATTGTTGCTTTAAATGTTGCTTGTAAGCCAGTACGACCAACGTTTCAGACTGTGCTGAATTTTGAATGCGCAGACGACACTTCTATTTTTGCTAAACTTGCAACATGCTTTGACGATTTCTTATCTTGTAGTGACCACTGCAGTATTGATACGTTGACTAACCAATTTTACAGCATAGTTAATGAATGTATAGCGCAGTTTATTCCTCACAAGAGCATAAAACGCCATGCCAAACACCCTTGGTATACCAGGTCAATTATACAGCTTAAACGTCGTATTAAGCGACTGCGAAAGCGACGGAGGGTTCACAATAATGACGGGGAGTCCCAAATTAACTTCCTTAAATCTGAACTAAAAGCTAAAATGAGTGATGCGAGAAAGTTTTACTTTAATACCACGTTAAGCTCTTTTATGAAAAATAATCCCATTAAGTTTTGGAAAACTATCAATCCTACCACTGCCTGTCCGTCAACTTTTGTGATAGATGATGTGTCCTGCTCCGAGTCATCCAGAATTTCTGAAGCCTTTAATAAGTATTTCCAAACTGTATTTGGAGATGACAATGGAACGACCCCTGACATTCGTATCAGCCAGGAAATAGATTCGTTTCCAGCAATAGAAATTAGTTACACTGGCGTTCTTAACCTTTTGTTGAATATCGACACTACTAAAGGTGCCGGGCCAGATGGTATACCAAACATGTTTTTGAAGCGTTATGCAGAATGGAATGCTCGTTATTTATCTATAATTTTTGCTAAATCGATAGAGACCGGTACTGTGCCGACCATTTGGAAAATCGCCAGTGTAATTCCTGTGTTTAAATCGGGTAATAAGCAACTCATTTGTAATTACAGGCCTATTTCATTAACGTGTACCTGTTCCAAGCTTCTAGAACACATAATTCATAAACATGTACTTCAGTACCTCACTGATAACAACGTATTGTCGCGTAATCAGCATGGTTTCCGCTCTGGTTTTTCTACAACTACACAGCTCATTGAATTCACTCACGACATCGCTTCTGCTCTTAATACTCGAGGTCAGGTTGACGCCATATTCATAGATTATAGCAAAGCATTTGATGTAGTGTGTCACAGAAAACTTCTTACTCGACTCGGAAATATTATTAACGATGACAAAATAATAGGCTGGATAGCTGATTGGCTACGTATGAGGTCACAATTTGTTACATTTGAGCATGCGCAGTCATCGTCGTGTGCAGTCACTTCCGGGGTACCACAGGGCTCGGTACTTGGGCCCCTATTGTTCATTATTTACATTAATGATGTCACACAGGTAATTAAGGACACACCAGTGAAGCTGCGATTGTACGCTGACGACTGCGTTTTATATACTAGCGTAAATAATGCTCATGACCAAGATGTTCTGAACAAAGTATTTTCGTCTTTTTGTGGTTGGAGCACCGCGTGGCAAATGAACATTAATTACCAAAAAACTGTTCAAATGACATTCACCAATAAAAAACAGCCGCTAAGGTTTAGTTATAGTTACAATGGGCACTACCTAAACTCTGTGAATACATTCAAATATCTTGGTGTTACCTACACTCAAAACCTAAAGTGGCACCAACATATCGAAACAATTTGCGCTAGGGCACTTAGAAAACTGGGATACATAAAACGAACACTCAAGCACTCCACCAAGGACTGCAAATTAACCGCGTACAAATCGCTCGTCCGACCATTGCTAGAGTACGCCTCAGCGGTATGGTCACCCTATACTGCACTTGACATAAATATGCTCGAGGGCATACAGAAAAAAGCAATACGGTTTATTTTTGGCCGGTATGACCGCAATTTTTCTCCCTCATCTCACGCATGCTCATTGTCGTTAGAACCCCTTGCTTTTCGACGCACACTTGATCGCATCACTCTGCTACATAAGATTGTACACAGCCGCAGTTCCATTGAAGCACCGATTACTCTTTGTCATTCAGCACGACGAGCCACGCGCCGATCTCACCCACTCAACATTGTTCCCTTCCAGCCATTTGTAAATTGCTTTAAGCATTCTTTTTTCCCAGCCGTTGTTGAGATTTGGAACAACCTAGATGGTTCCCTGCGCGAAAAACCAATTGAACTGTTTTTGAAAGAACTGCCCAACCATATTTTGTAACATGTTTTAAATGATTTGTATGTTTATGTGGTGCAGCTTAATGTATGTTCTTTTCTTTTCATGATGTACCCACTCCTGCTATGTCTCGTGAATCGAGACAGCAGTATCTGTAAATAATACTCGTCGCCTGCGTGCTTTGGCGCGTTAAGCCCTACAATCAACCGAGAAGAGGCGCGCTTGAACACCTTTTTCTTCACTCATATTATACACATTCTGACATGATGTTCTGAAAACGTTTTAATAGGAAGTACAGTACAAGAAAAGGTGTGTGCTAATTTTTATTACATTATTTAATCTCATTTCTCATGTAGGAAACTTCACTTACCTGTCCTCATTGTGTGCTGACACCTTGTTTGGTTATTTCACCCAGAAAGGCCAATTTGTTCAGATCACTTTTAATTTGATTATGTAAAAACAACTGTAATTGCCTCATCTGCATGTATATTTGAGTTTTACTTTGATTATTGTAATTCAACTCTGACGTATCTTAAACGTGTTGGATATTGATTTTTGATCAGCGGTCACCGCTGTTTTGCACATTTACCCCCGACTAACCTTTTTCTGCTTTGTTAGTCAATAAAGTATCATCATCGCATTCAATACATTTCTTATTCACGAACAATTTATTTGTGTTCTTATACAACGACAATGTTACGCGGTTATCGTTGTCGACTGCTTATGTTACTTTTGGGCATATAAGAACAAGCAGTGACCACGGTGAGCAATTTTGTGACCTGTATATTTATTTTAGACCGTTTCATGTGCTGTAAGGTTTGCAACCTTATAGCTGTTCGATTTTGAGTTTGGCATGCTATTAAACCCACTTAAAGCATGGCCGGATTTCCAGATATTGGTGTAAATAGGACAGCTTTGGTCGGTTTAAATATAATGCACTAGAAGACACGTGCTATGGTATGGTCTGGAACAATGCTGTGCGAATAGTCTGTTCGTCACATGTAAACGTGAGATGTAATACGTGATTCTGACAGCTATAATGACCGAACGAAATCTGTCGCTTCTATATAAAGCCACGACTAAATGATTGAAAAAGGGAGATGCTGAAGCTCTTAATCCCTCATTAAGTCAGTCGGCACGTTTTGTACGCGAGTGCGTGCCAAAGTCAGTACATGGTTGCGTGCGTGTATGCGTGTTTGTGTGAGTGTATCTGTGCGTTGAGGTATGTATGTTCATGTGCGTGCATGCGTGACTATGTGCGTGCGTTTGTATGCACGTGTCTGTGCGCACGTGAGGGAGTGTGCGTGTGCGTGTGTGTCGTATGTATGTGTGTACGTGTGCGTTCATGTGTGCGCGCGTGAGAGCGTGTGCGTGTATATGAGGTTGCATGTGCGTGCATGTCTGTGAATATGAAAATGCACACATTTGTGCGCCTGTGTATGTATGTGCGCATGCATGTGTGTGAGTGTTCGGGTGCGTGGTATTGCATGCGTGTGTGTAATCGTAGGTGCATGCAATTAGGAGTGCATCAAAAGGGGCGAATGCTGCCATACCTAGCTTATACCTTCACTAATTACAGTAAGGCGCCTAATCTCTATCTGACATCACGACATGCACTCGGGAAAGCAATGTGCACGCGACTTCTAACAAGTCGTCAGTCATCCCAGTGGAACCCTAGAGCGAGCTTACTCGGAGACCCTCGGTCATAGTGGCAAATGGCAAGAAGGTCGTCCGATAATCCTCTCGGCATAACCGCTTCGTCAAGACGCTATTCGCGGCATATACCCGAAGACCAACGAGGGAAGCCGCCGCCCTGTCGATCGCCGGGCAGCGCAATTCCTTTTCCCGGCTGCACTGAATACGTAAGCCGCCACTCCGTTGTTCCTTTTTCCCTTTTAACTCCCTCTCCGCTGCTCCCTCTCTGATCGGGCGGACTCCGTGGAGCAGGTCCATTAGGCTTTACGCTTGCCGATGAAATGTGTTCGTGACCTGTCGCTCGCAGCTGGCCGCATATAGTATAACGCCGAACCCGAAGGCTCCGCGGACTCGATTTGCCGCGGCCCGCGATCACGTCTGGGAGCGACTAATGGCCGGGTAAACCGCTCCCTTTTACTGGTCGACCCCGATTCGACGAGTGCTCCACGGTGATCAACAAGCGCTGCTATCCTTTCTTGGTTTTCTTACTCCGCTATCGAAAACCGTGTGTCTATATGGACTGGACTACAAGCTCTGTTGGTGGCGCAAACTCCTCTTTCTTTTTTGTTTCGGTAACTTGTTGCTCCGCTGGATTTATCTGAGTGCCTCCAGCAGCAGTATGACGTTGCCTCCGTAGAATGCACCGATTTGTCGCACAGTCGCCGAGAGCGACGAGACCAAATCAACTTGATATCATGCGCAGATGCTCAGGTTATTGTGCACCGGAAAAGTGAACACCAAAAAGCAATCTAAAGGTCCATTGCGTACAGAACGAAAGGCGTTGAAGCGCTTTCGTAGAGGCATTGAACCCGCATTCCATCGCTTCGTGCTTCATTGTGCCCGAATCGTGCCGCTTTACACGTATAGACAAAGCAATGCTTATCGCCTGTACGAATCAACGTCCGATGTAGCGGCTGTACCACGCGCATTGCCTCACTGTGCAAAGCAAACGAACGCTGCAGCGCAGCGATACGTCAATACGGGGGCTTGGGCGCCTGCGCACAGAAATCATGCGTTCAGAACTACGCAGCACGCGCCAAGGCATCCCTGTTCGGAATGGCCCCTGCAATGCAGATGCCCGATCCCTGTTTAGTAGTAATTATGCCAACACAACGCACTAATACGTTTCCACTGAGCCCCCACCGGGCATGTGGCGCAAATGGGTCCCTTATGAGGCTACTGCAGCAGTTTCGCCACGAGAGCGCTTGAACCTGGTTGCGGGGAGGCTGCTCTTTCACCGTGGGCAACTAAAGTAGGCCCCGCTGGCGTATGTTAAAATAGAAGCTAACACATTCCTAAAGGTCCACCAGTAAACTTTCCATGAAATATTTGTTTAAAGCGATGACGTTAAGGGCCGTATACTGCGAAAATCCGTCGCTTTTGCTGGGTCGATATAATGACCGCCACTGTAAAGAGTAGGTAGAGAAGAGAGTTTTATTTATTTATTTATTTATTTATTTATTTATTTATTTTCAGATGCTGTTAGCCATTACGGGTTGTTACAGGAGTGGGCAAGCACATCATAAACGATACTTATAAGCAAAAAAAGGTATATAAGCCACAGCACACAGAAGAACAAGAACTGACGACCCCTCGTTTAGGAATATTTCCAACGTCTTTACGGCGCTATCAGTAGCATTAGGTTGCACAGAAATTTACGGGCCAAGGCTATTCCAGCATACAATAGTTTTGACTAGAAAAAAATGCGTAAAAATTTCAAATATAAGAGACTAAGGCAAAACAGCATACGGATGTTGATTCGGGGTGACACTCGTTCGGGAAATTGCAGATATAACTCACGACGTAGGTTTACTGTGCTGTCGTATAGTTCGTCACAAAATTTAAGCCTGAACATTTTTCTACGCGTACCTAGAAACAGAAGTCCAGTTCTGGCAAATAATGCAGTCACCGATTGGTTCCTCCAATATGCTGCATAAAGAATCAATTAGTTCAACTTGCTCAAGCTTATTTACCCGATGCTTTTGATACGGGTCCCACATTATGCTTCCGTATTTGAAAGTCGACCGCGCAAACGTTTTGTATGTCATCAGTTTAACCTCCACAGTTGCGTCTTTGAGCTTTCGCCTAAACAAAGTAGCTTTTTGCTCAGACCCACATATATTATCAATGCGTTCATTCCAATTCAAGTATGTGGCAGTTGTGAGGCCAAGATACTTTATTTTACTAAATCGTTTAATTTCTACGTTGTTCATGGCACAGTTGAAATGCAAAGGGACTTTTTTGTGTGTAATTGTAGTACAAACACGTTTTCCATAATCTATCTGCCTTTTCCGCTGCACACGCCAATCATGCCCAACTTCCAGCTTTGAATCCCGGTTTCTACAGTGCCATCCCCATACGCTATCGACTGCTCTATTTCTGCGCTTTGCCAGTGGACGGAGATAAGTTTCTGTCGTTGTTTTTCAAATTTACCCATTTGGGGGATTGGCCAGTAATCTAGAAACGCTAATATAATTAAATATCATTCATTCATTCATTCATTCATTCATTCATTCATTCATTCATTCATTCAATCAATCAATCAATCAATCAATCAATCAATCAATCAATCAATCAATCAATCAATCAATCAATCAATCAATCAATCAATCAATCAATCAATCAATCAATCAATTCGCCAAATCTCAAGCCAGAGAAATCTTCGCTGGAGATTTATTCTGCCGGTATGTTTTTTTCTAATTCGAGAAGATGTACATTTAGGGAGCCCCCAATTTTCTCTTGTGGGACCCTGTTGCATGTGACAAGCGATACTAAATCCGCTAGGAAGTTTCACTGGCACAGTTTAAAGGGCAGTTTCTGAAAGCAAATGTCCGCATTAAATTTGGCGATTCTTTCTAGTAATCATTAGACAACATGGTAGAGCGAGTTGTTTTAATTCAATATACGATTCTAGCACCAGAAGCATCAGCACAAAAGCAAATCGGAAGGGGAGCCAACGCTGGGTTTTGCCTCACATTAACCATGTTGTTTCCAGCCATGTAGCTGTATCGTTCTCTTTTACAGCGAACCTATGTTGCCTCGGTTTCTACATATAGTGTACGATGAGTAAATCGGTGTAGTTTTTGCACCCAAAACGGGCTTGTGTTTTGTGTTTCCTTCCTAAAGAACTTCTAGTGTGACATTTTTGGCGGCGTGTTTCCAGCCCAGATTGAAGGGCTAGCGACACTTTGCCCGCTGTCTTCCACGTCTAAGCCCGCGCACACCACCGTTTATGCGGGAAGGGGTGAAGTAGGTGGGGTTGCGTGTGCGCTCGCGTATTTACAAATGCTTCGCTGCTCAGAGCACTCACGTGACATGTCTGCTGGCGCGATGGAGACCGTAATTCAACGTGGTCATTGGCTGCGCCCCAAACCAAAGCCACCGAAAAGGCACCAGATCACCATTATGAACAAAAACAACCCGTATATCTGAGTTTCGAAACAAAAAATGAAATTTATAAAATGAAATTAAGCAATAAAAACTAGGAGGTATACCTGCTGGTGCTCGAACCCAAGACATCTGCGCCAATATTCAATACTCTACAGGAAGGCTACAGAGCATTTTTTTTTCTTTATTGCATCGAAAACTAGAACGAATAGTTTAAAGCACCACAATAACTACAATAACGGTACGTTCACTGTCACATTTTAAAAGTCAGGCAGGCACACACAAGCCTCAAGAAGATGCAACCAGTCCGGCGGCTGCGATTGCGCCGCATAGACACTGTACACAAGCGCGCGTTGTTCGCGAAAAATTGAATTAGTTCCACGAGGTTCCTCGGCATTGCGGTCAATCTTGCAACATTTCCATAAGCTAACCAATCCTATCAGCACGAAAAGGTCATATGGCACGAAACAGTACTTCATCACTGGCAGGAATCGTATACTGTAGGCGGGATGTCTATCTCCTTTTTAAGAGTCCGCTGCAGAACATCCCAAAAAACACAGCATCCCGACATAAAACAAACCAGTGATTAATTGTCACCGGCTGGTTACACAAGCGACAGTTAACAGACCAAGGCACATATACACCTTTACTATTGAGCCATGTTTTAACAGGCAACGTTGATATGTGCAACTTAAAAAAGAAAGTTTTTGCAACCGCTTGGATGCCCCCTTTCTTGACTTGCTTTAACACACTGTCATCTAAAATCATCAGATATGGTTGACGGTAAATGAGCACTGCCAATAAAATTTCAATTAAAATGCCCGTCAATTCCTTCCTCGAGAGACCGTACAGATACTCGAGAGAAAAACGCACAACAAGAAACTTGAAAGTGTCAGCAACCTCTTTCAGAAAGCCCCAAATCGGCTTAGGATTCGCGGGGTGGGTTGGAGCAAATAAAAAAGGCAAATGAGCACTCAATTTATGCTAAATAAAAACCTTTAAAAACGAATGACCAGCCATTTTGAGAAAGAAAAACCGCGAAACGAGGTGGTGTACAAACAAATGCACCAATTCAACACCACCAGACCTTAGTGGGAGGAAGAGGTTATCGTGGTGTATGGGCCTCTCACTTGGGCCGCCATGCGAAGGTAGCCAACACTCTATGAAGTGCTTGAACCTTATTTCGTGCACAACTAAGGACTTGCAGAACATAAACAAGTTTGGAAACAAGAAATACAGTACACAGTTCTGCAAGCGCAAACTATAGACAGCTCCCGCCCCATCCATGCCTGCGTTTTACGCTTCACTACAGTAAGCGCAGAAGACTAATGAGGTCCACTGTTTCAAGGAACCCCAAGGTACTGTATAGTTTCAGAGTCCCATGTTATGCCTCCATGTTGACGCGGCTGCGTACCCCACCAGCCCTTCCAAAAACCTCTTGATTTTTCAAGGTTCACCTTAGCACCACCTGCATCGCAAAACCGCTGTGTCAGCATCATTTCCTCCAAAACACTTTTCTTGTCCGTACTTTTAAAAAAGGCAAGGTGATCTGCATAGGCTAAAACTTTGACTTCATAGTTTTCCGGTGAGAAACTATGAATGACACTGCTTTGGAGAATACTAATGCACAGGGGCTTAAGGTACAAACCGAATAAAAGGGGTGATAACGGGAAACCTTGCCGCACCGAAGATCTACTGGGAATAGGTCTAGAGAGTTCGCGATTTATAATCAACCGGGTCATACAGCTTTTGTAACAGAGGGATATGCCTTTATGCAAGGCTTCCCCAAGCCCAGCTGACTTCAGAACAGTAAAAAGGAAAGGATGGCTAACCCTGTCAAATGCTTTTGCAAGATCAATTTGAAGGAGTGCAACCTGCCCAGCACCATCGGATGCGCACTCCAGTACTGAACGAGCAATATGGATGTTGGTCTGAATGCTCCGTCCCTGAATACCGCAAGTCTGGTGCGAACCTATCAGACTTGTGATTAAAATCTGTAGCCTGCGTGCCACGTGCCAACACCTTCGCGAATATCTTGTAATCCACGTTACACAGAGATATCGGCCTGTAGCTATCCACGCTTTTCAACTTTTCTGCGTTGTCACTTTTCGGGATTAGTACAGTATAACCTTGGTAAAATGTAGGAGGCAGAACATCAAGTTCATAGGCCTTTGTAAATACCTCATGTAAGGCAGGTGCCAGAACACTCGAGAATTTTTGGTAGAACTCCGAAGTGAGGCCATCCGGTCCAGGTGACTTATGGGTTTGCAGGTTTGAAATGGCAATTTTCACTTCTTCAAGCATAATTAGTCCTTCTACAAGAGCCCGCTCATCGTCACTGAGCTTAGGAAAAAGCTGGAGGAATACATTAAAATCAGGCGTACTACAGGTACCCGTGTTGCCATTAAACAGTTTTTCATAACGGGAAGAAAATGCTCCAAGTATACTGCGGCTATCAGAATGGCTTTGGCCCTCATACTCAATTTCGACTGTAACTTTTTCTAGTGCTTACTGCTTTTCATCTCCAAAAGTGCGTCGTGTTGGCGGCTCCTGTAAAAACCTACGCGTTATTGATCGAACAAGGGCTCCCCGATATTTTTCAGTCATATGCTGCTGCATTTGTGTTTTAACATTAAATATTTCATCAAAAAATGTCACGGCCTCAGCTCTTTCAGCCTCATGTAATTGCATCAAGGAACTGCGGAGTTCACGCATGTGAAGTCGATTCAAAAAGAATAACCGAGCTGACGCCTCTATAGCTACGTTTTTGATTTCTTGTTTTAAAAGGTCCCATTTTTTGAAAATACTAAGGCTTGAAAGTTAGAATGTATCTTTCAAGCAAGCTGCTACTGTGCGTTGAAAAAGACCGCCCAGAGCATACTATTGTTCAGTTTCAACAGTTCCCAAGGGATGGGAGGAGCAGGCTAGCCCCGTGGACCGGTCCGTGCAGAGACCATGCAATGATCAGTACAAAATATTGGCCTATCAGCATAATCACGCACAATTGAGCACTATCCCAAGGAAACATAAATTTGGTCCAGACGGGCACTAGAAAAAGGATGAAAATGTGTAAAGTGTACAGTGCTACCAATAACGCTTCCTATGTCAACTAGGCCGTATTCACTAATCAGGTCACTGAGAACCGCGGAACTGGAATCATAGCGCCAGTTACCTGCCGAACGATCCTCCTGAGTACACACACACAATTAAAATCACCTAGCAGTAGGACACTTCTCTCGGTGCACAAAAATTGAGCCAAGGTGAGGAAGAAACTCCTCCTTACAGTCAATTTGTTGGGGGCATACAAACAAATAATGCGCCATCCAGTTCCCGATATGTCAACGTCGGAGCAGACAAACCGCCCCCCATCATCCACTTTGCAAGCAAGGACAGTCGCATCAAGATTTTTACTAACCAATAGCATACACCCACCTGATGGGCCAACCGAGTGGCTAACGCAAACACTGTATTCAGATGAAAAGGGCTGGAGAGCTGCATGCGTGTCCTCATGTGTGCTTAGCTTGGTCTCTTGAATGGCGACAATAGTTATAGAATTTCTCTGAAAAAGCTGCAGAAGCTGATACTGCGTGCGTCTCTGTCTTAATCCCCTTACATTAAGTGAGGCGACGTGTACTGCTGCGAATTTGTCCATAGGAATCAGCTACTCACTCCCTTCGTCGAAAGAAGGAGTCACCCTATTTTTTCACGGCCGTTGAGACTGCTTCCGTGGGGTGGGCCACACATTTGACCTGCTAGCTCCCGGACCTCCCCATGCAACTGCTGCAAAGGCCCGGCCTCCTTTCTGCACCAGAACAGGTTTCCTCTGAATAAAGAGAGGCAGGCTGCTTTAGGGACCCTGAAGCAGCGTCTATCATCTCTTGAGAAAAACGGGATGCGTCAGCCCACGATTCCGACGGCGAACCATTAGGCTCCGAAGAACCATCCTCAACATTGGTGAAGCTTGCTGAAGTAGCGCTGTCTTCCCTAGCCACTCCGCCGCAGGGAAGAGATGCACTGTCACAGGAGCTCTCAAGCAGTTTTGCCTCCTTTGAGGGGCCCACATCATCAGGGTCCTTGGAATCTTCAGCTGAAGGCAAGGCAGGCCCCACTGGCCAGCACTTCCTGGAATCTGGGAACCCACCATCGGGTGGTTTTGGTTCCCGGAGTACAGGGTCACGCTGTGGGGTAACCAAGTTGGCAGATGGAGACTGATGGGAAACGCTGGCCAGGCCTCGGACGACGCTGACTTCTTGGTGGAAAACAAAAGCGCTCAAGAAACAGGGACGAAGGAAGACGTAGACAGCACGGCGCTAAGCGCCGTGCTGTCTACGTCTTTTTTCTACCCTGTTTTCTGAGCGCTTTTGTTTTCCACCAAGATGAACACATGCCAACTAGCCCGACTTTCCGTTCTTCTGCAACGCTGACTTCTCCTGAAGCATCCAGCACTTCAGATGCATCCATAAGGTGTTCGGAAGTTTCATCGTCTGTAGTCTTCGCCTGGTCCTGACGCAGTTACGTCATCACACAGTTTTCCACCGTATGTCCATAGCGCCGGAATTGGTAGCACCGGGGTGTACGGCACTGCCGTCGCACGTGCCCAATCCTGCTACAACGAAGGCATAGCGGTGGTCTTCCCGGAATGAGTACCAAGCTCTGGATCCCATAGGCTACAGAGCACGAACGGTGGACTCGTTGTAGCAAGCACTAAAAGGATAGCGTGCGCAGTCACATCACACATGTCACGTGGGTGCTCTGTGCAGCGAAGCGTTGGGAAACACGCTGCGCACCCAGCCAGACTTCATGTGCTCCCCGATGACACGCCCCTTGCGCTGGTGGGAGATTTCAACGGGGACATCTCACGGCCCGATGCGGCCTGACTACCCGTCCTCCGGGGTCGAGCGACTTGGTTTGGTTTCGTTGCACCGGCAGTAAGATGCCTACGACGCCGGAGGGAAACGGACCGCCTCATGTTTGTCAGCTAGAATAAAACTGTAGTCCTTCCCAATTTCATTCTGCTAATCGTAACTACGAAGTATGCTCAATACAAACTAACCTGTTTCATTTCGTGCACTCCTTGTACGGCGGCAAAGCTTCGCTGGTCATTCTTCCTCACATAGTGGAAGAACACTGATTTTTTAAGTTTCTTGTGAGCTGGAGGCGGCAGCTGGTAATTGCGAAAAGAGTATTCTTATTCAACGTTTATAAATGTGTAATTATTTCAGCTGCGACCTCTAACGTCTGCGAAACTCCGACACTGGTGTTTTTTTTAATGCCGCTCCTACCCACAGAACCGTATATAATATGCAAACCTCAACATTTTACCATTTTTCCAACCTAACAAGAGAAAGAGGGGGTTCAAAGCCCGAGTAAGTGAGGACGTAGGGACCTCGGACATAACAGTTATTCACTGTGCGCAAGAAGGCTGAAAGGGAGCGAATTTTAAAATGTAGCAAAAGACAGACTATCCAGTTGAGCCCAATTTATCCTTGTTAAGTAGGCGGCCGACCGAGACAGTTCTTTTACTTGTTTTATAGACTGCATAACAATACCCGGCCTTTAGCCGTCGTGTTGCACGGAATCGCATACTCGGCATGGTCCACGCGCCAGGAAAGCGGAGCCATGATTCAGTAAATATTCATAAGCGCAGTGCCAGAACTGTTCATTGCTTAACTGAGGTAGTTATGATTCTCTACGTTCGCCTGTTTACTCGTAGTAAAAAAAGTACTTTGTAAAAAAAGGACTGAGGCAGTCCCGTTAGCAGACTCAGTTTCTGAGCACGAGGTCGCGGGTTCGATTCCCAGCCATGGCGGCCGTTTTTCTGATGGAGGCGAAAAGCAAAAACACCACTGCGTTCGAGATTTCAGCGCATGTTAAAGATCCCCAGGTGGTCAAAATTAATACGGAGCCCTCCACTGCGGCGCGCCTTATCGCCTGCGTTGCGTCGGCGCGTAAAACCCAACAATCAAACAGAAGAGTCAAGTTTATTCTAACTTGCCTTATCAAACGCAAAAAAAAAAAAATCGTGTCACTTCGTGCTGTTTCCTTATTTAAATGAGAAAGCCTTGCTTGGGGTGATCCATAGAAGGCACAATTCTTAAAAATGGTAGGTGGGCGCAGAATTCGCAATATACCCTTAAATATGCAGTCGTAATCCAATGCGGAAACTACTTGAAATTTAGAGCCAGAAAGTTTTAATGCAAAAGGATTCGTTGAATATGTTGGTCAGAAATCTGGAATCTCAGGCACGTAAAATGGCCGACAGATAAAAGGATAAACAGCCGGTCAATAAATGCCTGTGATAGTACCACGTTTCTCAGAGAAGATCTTCTGAAGGCGGTAACTTAATATACTGAAAAAAACTCAGCAAATTTGGCTCTTGCTTGGATTCGAACGAGGGTCCTTTCCAAACAGACAGAAAGACAACAGTTTGGTTTCTAGCTAGCCCAAGAAAGATGTTTGCATTTAAAAAGAGCTCACTAATATACGGATATAGCTAGTCTAAAAAGAGTTTGTATTGTTTCACAGTTTAATTATAAAAAAACTTCCTGGACCCTGATGTTTACCTCCTTGTTCATTGCATGACGTTTAGCCGTGATTTCTTGCAATTTTAGATTTCACTCGCAATTTTTAACCCTGGAAATTCCTGGTGGTCGGGCTCAGAATTCCTAGAATGCCGGCTGAAAGTGCGTAGAACAAGTTCCTGGAAAAAAAATGTGATAATGCCGGGAGGCAGAAAATTATGGCTGATAACCCACCGAGAATTCCGGCGGCCTTGTAGAAGCATCCGAAATTGTAGCGACTTCATCAATCGACATATTAGACACGAGGATTACAGAAATGAAGAAAGAAAAACTCCCTGCATACCTCCGTCCTTGCTTGGGCCCTGTCCTCAGGGAAGAAGAGCTTTTCTAGTCTTTCTTATCAAAAGCCATGATTACAGGTGCCGAAATTGCTTGTCCCAGACTTTAATAATTTTCGTTAGCAAGTACCGCGCTTCTAAAGAATTCTTACAGTCGCTTCGGACAGTTCTGACAAATAATTTCTGCCATTATTCAAAAAAGTAAAAATAACATTTCTGTTGCTGAATGTGCTACTGTTCATGAGACTCTTTGTGGCTTCCCACGTCGCAAGATAACCCACCATGGACGTTCGATGCTTTAGTATGATAGTCTGATTTATTATTGTTGTTTTTACGCTTATTTTGCATTAGAAAAGTCACCAGTTAAGGTGACGTTTTGCAAGATGAGAATTGAACTGTTTTTTGTGGGGTTCTTTTCTCTGATTCTGGCGCTTCTGGAGCTCGGGAGGTTTAACGCGCCAAGCCTACACCTCAGCTGTGAGGTGCGCCGCAGGAAAGGGCTCCAGATGAATTTTAACGACCCGGGGATCTTTACCGCGCACCGAAATCTCGACACGCGGGCGTTCTTGTTTTTCGCCTCCATCTAAAAAGCGGCCGCCGTGATTCTTGGCTTGAAGTCACACTGGAAACTTTCGCAGATGTGACATTTCATAACTTACGAAATCACAATATAAAGGCGAATAGGTCCGTGAATTTTGACTGCAAAAAAAAAAAAATTGGTCACCTATATGCTTGCTCTTCAGCAAAGGCAGTCGAAAGACGCCCTTCAGTGAAGCGGGAGAGAGCTCCTCCCTTCCCTGCTCTCACTCATGCTCTTTCCGTCCTTTCTCGCTCTTCGCATAATGAATGCAATGGAGGGTTGCTCAATTCGACTTTCCTGTAAACAATACAGCGCAATAGAAACAAAGACTTATGGGGAGGCCCGCAGGACAGCGCTCGTCCTTTGTGCCTCAGCTTAAGTCTTTGTTTCTATTGCGCTGTATTGTTAGGATGAATGACCAACTCGTCCAATATTACACTCTGATCGACTTTCCTGCGTTCGCACTGCTCGTGCGCCATCCTTTGGAAACTTTTGTTTCTTGTGTTCTTGGAACCTCTCAAGCCGACATCCTTTTTTTTTTTTTTGGTGTTTGTTTTTATCTCGTCTCGTCTCGACACTGCCAACGCGTCACTATTATTATTTGCGATCATAGAAACCAATTCAATGTGAATTTTTATTGACGAATACACTGTTGCTCTCAGTTGTGAGTGATGTTTTACCTCAAGTACGCCGGAGGTTTCTTTTCCGCTGAGTAATGTAGACATGTACGAGCCATGGCAGGAGTTTTATCAGTTTGGAATGGCATTGCCTATGTACACATTGTTTCAACTTTTTCAACTGTTTTTTGGGCGGGTGGTTGAATCGAGTGGCAGACAGACAGTTGGACGGGCGGACGGACGGACAGACCGACAGACAGACAGACAGACAGACAGACAGACGGACGGACGGACGGACGGACGGACGGACGGACGGGCAGACAGACAGACAGACAGACAGACAGACAGACAGACAGACGGACGGACGGACAGACGGACAGACAGACAGACAGACAGACAGACAGACAGACAGACAGACAGACAGACAGACAGACAGACAGACAGACAGACAGACAGACAGACAGACGGACGGACGGACGGACGGACGGACGGACGGATACAAGGCGTTACACAATTTATGCTTTCAGTCCCGGCCGCGACGGCCGCTTTTCTGATGGAGGCGAAAAGCAAAAACGCCGGTGTCTACGAGATTTCGGCGCATGATAAAGATCCCCAGGTGGTCAAAATTAATCCGGAGGCCTCCACTACGGCGCGCCTCATCGCCTGCGTTGCGTCGGCGCGTTAAACACTACAATCAATCAATCAATCAATTTATGCTTTCAGAAGGCAGGTAGAAGGCGTTACACGATTTGTGCTTTTAATTTCTTGTCTGTTTTTTTTTTAATTTTTTGTGCGAATTGTATGAGGATAATGAGTTACATAAGCCTTTTTTACTTTGTTTATTTTCTGTTTTTTGTGTTTTTTATCAGAAATGTAGATTACACTGTTCTAGCAATCATACGTATAAAGTTGACCCATTAGGCACTTTTGCGCAAATGCTGGGCGTTACACGGTTGGTTCTTTTTGACAATTGTTTTATGTTTCTGTTTTTTGTTGCATTCATCGCGTGAGCATGGTGGATGATCTGCAGCAAGGTGTGTAGGTGGGCGATTTGGCACATGTCAGAACGGAAAAGTGCAAACAACGAAACAGAGTAAAGAAACAACTTACACAAGTTCTGTGTACGTCGTTTCTGTACTATGTCTTATTTGTCGCACTGGCCTTTCTGACGTGGATTATCTATAGAAATTTGTGTTTCCAACAGTGATTTCCTAGCACTTGTGTTTTGACATAAGCTTACTTGTATAGTTATTACAACGATAAAACGTCTTAACTTCGCCAAATTACGTATTTCTGTACAGACACTATTCAGGGCTGCGGTAATCGGTAAATCATTATTAAGGAAATGTTAAACTCTTTACGGCGTTGAAAACGTCGAGCTGATGAGCCCGAGGACGCGGGTTTGATACCGGCTACTGCCGCTATTCTGATTTGAAACCCCCAGATGTTAAACTCTCTATATACTCGAGGACAACTTAAGACCGGCAACGGAAGCTGCCCTGTGCGGCGCAAAGAGTGCCTTACTGCGGGTAATTTGAACGTGACATGAGGCGTTTTCGGGATTTCTCGCACTTACTCTTCTTTTATATTTCTGCAGCATCTGCAAAAATCTAGGTGGGAAAAAGGAAACAATGTTATGCATTACGCGCAGTCTCGTTTCAAAACGCGCGCATGCTTTGACATCCGGGCCCGTGGCTTCGGTGGAGCGATAGACTACATGAGCTATTGCCATTCTTAACTTGTACCCTAGTACAGTGCCTTAAAAGCCGTTCCACTCCAATTTCCTTTCCACTCGTGGAACAAGAAGAAGCATTGATTAGTGTATAGTGTTATTCTTCCACGCGAATGCTTGCTTGATTAAGCCACACAACTTTTAAAACAAAGCTGTAGACCTACCCATCAATGAAGTTTACCACGAATTGCACACCCCTTGCCACCTGGATGAGACAAAAGAAGGAAAAAACAACCGTGCTGTCATAACTCCTGATGCAGAGCTTTATTGCGTCGCTGAATGGCCGGGCTAGAGCTCGGAATCGCACCGACTTCCTATTCTTGTTCTCGCTATCGGACGAGCGTGCTGTCTGCTTGACTAACGGATCGCGTAATGCTCCCTTTACGACTGGGGTCCCCACCCGGCCGGGTCATCGCTTCCGGCGCGTCCCCAAAGCGCCCTCTGGTGTATTGCGGGACCTGGAGGCACAGGATATCACTGCGCGGACTCCTAAGTGCGCACACATATAGACTCCGCTGCCCCGTGGATAGACAAACTACGCTCGCGGGAGCTGCAGACCGGAACTCTGCATAGCTTCGTGCGGGTACTTCCGGCTCTGCATAGCTCCCTTTCCTTCTCCTCTCTTTATGGTTATTTCCGCGACCAACGCTGGCAGGAACAGCGACCGACGCCGTTTCCCACAGAGGCCATCGAGTGGAGATGGAATGCCGCGGCTTCGCATGCCAACGTCCACCGAGTCCGGACGACAACAATAAGCGTGATCGGTGCCGTTGCGACGGAATCTGGTGCCCACGGGCCGTATAGCGAATGTGGGTCCGCTGCCGGACGACGAAGTACGGCGCGCCGCCGCTGTTGAGCTCATAGAATAGGTCCTCTCGCGGCTAATGCAGACGGAAGCACCCCGAAAATATTGGACAACTCATGCGTGATGTTGGGCAGTTGTCGCTTTGCCGTGTAGCAGTCGTTTGCAGTTTCTTAAATTTTCGAAGTTTCTGAAAAGTCTTTGTAGGTTTCCGTTGGAGCCGTCCTACTCATCATGGTCCTACTGCATCAAAGATTTGGTAATCAATAATACTCGTTCATCAATCATTGTGGGGATGAGGAAGGTCATCCTGGAGATCTGGATCATGATGATGATGATGATTATGACGATGACTATGGTGATTATGATGATGTTTGGGGCGACGAAGACTAATGTTTGAGGCGTCTGGGATTGTTATTATTATTGGCTTCTCCCGGGTATTTTAATGTGCTCCCCACTAATGTTCTCTGGAGGAGTAGGACGCCAATGAAAATGTAGAAGTGTAACTAGGCGCTAGTGACAGTACTCTAGGATAACGTGGTAAGGCGGCTAAGAACACCAAGGGGGAATGAAGGCGTACAAAGGCATACCTAGTGTTTTATAAAAAGCGCAACAGCTGCTCAATCCTCTAGGTTGTTGTTTTTGATTCCCACTACCAATTGTTAACTCTTTTGAAACAAGTGATCATCAAGCTCCATTAGTTCACAAAATTAACATGCCGAAATAGGACTTGGTAGCTGCGTTGTTGGTTCATGATGCACAAAGAAATGAATACTGCGCAAAAAAAAAGAAGAAGAAAACAAGAGGAAGATATGACGAGCGCAGTCCTGTCTCCCTCTTGTCTTCCCGCTCGTCTTTTTGAAGAGCATTTATTCGTATGAAAACACTCGGCGTACTAATGCACTGCGGAATGGACATGCTACAACGTTTGGGGTGGCTGCCCTGACATTGCGGCATCATAGGCAATGTTATCTCTTTTCGGACTGCATGTGAGGGCCATTTCATGCGCCAAGCTGTAAAGAAATCCTGTTCTAAATTTAGAGGGAGCTGTATTGGGGGTGTAAGCTACCTTACCCACTCTAGTGTGATCAACCAGGTGTCTTTTTTAAGGTAAAAGTATTAAGTGCCCCATTGCGCGGAAAACCGGTGTTGTCGTTGTCGGCTACAGAAAATGGCCGCGGCTGTAAAAAGCGAAAAAACTTCCTCGGCTCTTATGAGGTTTGGGGGCCAAAACATTATGGCTTCCTCTGACAATACTTATCGAGTACTTTACTGCTATCTCATGTTTGTGTGTCTTTTTTTTTTACTTTCGTTTCCTCGTCTTTGGTTCCGAAGTACTTCATCAATCAGACTGCCGAAACGTCGTGCAAGAGCTTCCCGAAAATCTGAGTCATCAGTGCCTTGCGTGCATCTGTTATATTCACGTGCCATTACGTTCACCTGTCACGTGATACGATGCCAGCGTGGCACAAACTGCTTCAACTCTAGTCCTGCCACTGGTAGCGTGGTCATGTAGCGTGGCGCTAATGCACTCGAACCTTACTTTGTAGGCCCGGATTCAAGGCCCATGTGAATAAAATGTTCTTTATAAGGGAATGTACTCCGAAGGTGGCAGCCTTAAGTTCCCTACTGTACGAAAAACTGCCGTTGTTGTTGTTGCTGGTTGGTCGGTGCCAAGAGAATGGCTCATACCCACTCTGGGGGATTGGCCAGGAAATGGGTGCTAACTGGGAGGAAAAAAACTGGGCTATATAATGAATGCACTTGACGAACTCGTTTAGGAAAAAAAGTGTATGTAAATGGAAATAAAAAAGATAATAAGTAGACTGCCAGAAAATGAGGTACGGCATGATAGAGGACACACCAACTATAAAATCAACACTAATGAATAAGGAAAGGATAGAAAGAAGGAAAGCCGTGAAAAGTACGTGCAGAAATAAAGCAAGAAGATACGGCAATGAAGGAAAGGCAGTGAGCGGTGAGTACAGTCGCTGACGTGTTTTATAGAGCCGCCCGCCATCTTGATCTAGTGGCTAGCACGCTAGACGGCGAGATTCAGAAATGAATGAGTGTACAGCGCGGCAAAGATCCCCGCAGCAAAAACCCAGGACTTTTGACCCGAATGATGGTATTAGAGGAACAGACAATGGGTGGGCCAATTGATTAAAAGTGCTTTCCAATATCTTTTTCGTATAGAGGTGAACCGTCGGCAAAAGAGGAAAAAATGTTTTATTGTCTCTAATTCATTACAAAATGCACAAAGTGGTCAGGGGGCCAGATTACAGCGGCACAAATAATAATTTAAATATGGTACGCCCCAGCGAAAGTTAGTTAGGCTAACTTCACATCCTTGTGATTGACTAATCCTGCACTTTCATAAGTACCGGAAGTGCTCAAGCTCTGAACCTACGCACGCAGTTTAAGCCATGCATTGTGGGAGGCCTAATCTACGAAAACATGCGGAGGAGAGGAAGTGTATGGGCGGCAGGATTTCCACCACTGGGTCATCCAATGCAAGACCCGCTGGAGTGCTTTCCGATTCTTTAATCCGGATGACAGCGTGTCCAGGCACCCACACCAAACGAAGTTTTCGTAATGATGTAGGCAATAAATAATTAAGGGCTCGACATAGAGGAGATGTATTTGGGGACGAAAGACCAGTGCAAATTGAGAGAGAGAGACAGTAATCCCTAATACGTGTTCTTTAGCATAATCTAACTTTCGAAGAGCTAGGATAATTGCCAAGTATGCTGAATTAAAATAACTAGTGAAATCAGGTAGTCGGAGGGAAAAGGCCCAATCTAAAGCGGGAAAAAAATGACCACGCCTGCCTTCTCATTCGGGACGGAGGCATCAGTTGCAATAATGACATGAGAGGGGAAACCTGTAAGATGATCCTGCAAAAGGCCGGATAAGAGATTCGACGGGAGCAATTTAGCATTCCTGGGGAAAATATCGAAAGCGACATCTAACGATGAGACATAACAATTAGGTACGGAAACACACAATAGCCCTTTCAGTCACCGTGTCTCCATATGGAGACGCGACTTTCTTCGTCGTTTTTCTCGTGAAAACGAAAAGATTTCACGCTGCAGAGCCGTGCGGCTGATGCTCGAAACCTACGGAAGTGAAAGGTAGCACCACGTGATGTGGAATGGCGGAACCGCACTCATAAACATCATTTCAAAATGGACGCCACCAAGTTTTGTGGGAGCTCCGGTGCGTTGCCGTCCTAAGTCCTCTTTTAGTGCGGCTTAAATCCTTTATAAAGGCTAAAAACACCTCTTTCCTGTGCAGAAATTTTTATTTCACCTCCTTGTTTGTAAACTGCTTCAGGATATTTATTATTTTTACAGGGAAAAGCAGAATTGAGTAATGGTGCCTC
Source organism: Haemaphysalis longicornis (assembly GCF_048455015.1). Taxonomy (NCBI): domain Eukaryota; kingdom Metazoa; phylum Arthropoda; class Arachnida; order Ixodida; family Ixodidae; genus Haemaphysalis; species Haemaphysalis longicornis. Next base: position 24,428,547 of record NW_027526361.1, read on the forward strand.
CGTATGAGGGCGCGACGGCATTTGCGTAACAAGTATTCTAGAGAGACTGAACTTTTTTTCTTACCTCTAGACACTTCACACTGCTAAACCTCCAAGTATGGAATTTTTCTGCAGTGAATATAATAATTCGTGACTGAAAGGAAAGAGGAGCACACATCCAAATTCTAGGATTGCTCGGACGTACATTCGGTAAATCATTAATAAAGTGCCATGGCGCATACCAAATGTCTTGTGACTAAGGCTTCTCAATACCGAAACAGACCGGGCACCCATAGCAGCAATGTATTTGATGTGCAGACGCCAATTCAAAGTGTATCCGTATATTATTCCTACGTATTTTAGGCAATTGACCTGGGGAATGGTTTGCTGTTGGCGTCGTCGATGTTCTCGTTGTAGTCTGGAAGAGAACTTAGCTGGAGCCGTAAAGAGTAAATCAAACACATTTGAGTTCGTATGTGAACTAAAAGAGGGTTCCCAGAGATGGAGCCGAGTGGCTTACCACAGCCCTACCTCAGGATATTGTCAGTGGCGAAATAAGAGTAAGCCTAGTGCATCGAGCACTGACAATAGGTCTCTTCGATTTGGCCTGCACTTTCTGCACGAGTTCAGGATGAGTTCAGCCAGTTCAGCGCAGGCGCCGCCACTGCAGAACCGGTCCTGCACTTTTGTCGTCTGCTTCTGCACCTCCTCCCTGGGAGGTGCAGGGAAAGCGTGAACTCATCCTGCACTCTCTGCACCGTCGGAAAATCGAAGAGAAAAGTGCAGGCGCCGCGCGCTGCACTCGTAAATCGAAAAGACGAGTGCTGCACTACCTGAATGAGTGCAGCGAGTGCAGTAAAATCGAAGACACCTGCTATATCGCGTGACAGGGGCACGTGACTGCACGTGAACAGAATACGTGCACGCCAGCCAGGGAGGACTGTGGTTCTGAAAAAGTTGGGGTATAAATTGCCCCCTGACCGCCTGTGTGGCTTCATATGTCGCAGCCGCAGAAATCTCGGACAGCAGCCGCAAGAACATTTCATGTAACAAATCTTTTTTTCTGTGGAGGGCGCCAGAGGTATCATTGCCACCACAATATGGCGCATACAGCTGCAGTAGTGGCGGATCCCTGCGGGCAGTACCCCACCTGGTGGGCAGATGAAGCGCAGTAGAAATACAGAAGAAAAAATGGGCGTGGGCAGGGCATGTAATGAGAAGGCAAGATAACCGTTGGCCATTAAGGGTAACAGAGTGGCTCCCTAGAGAAGGCAAGCGTGGCAGGGGGGGCAAAAGGTTAGATGGGCAGATGAGATCAAGAAGTTTGCGGGCATAAAGTGGTCGCAGTTAGCACAGAACCGCGATAATTAAAGATTAACGGGGGAGGCCTTTGCCCTGCAGTGGGCGTAGATAGGCTGATGATGATGATGATGATGATGATGACACCTTCCACACATTGAAAGGTGTACTTGTTACTTTCACAAGTAGACCTTTCTCAAGAAGCTTTCTACTGAATATCGTAGGGCTTTCACAAGAAGCTCTCTACTGAATACCGGGCAGGTTTTATTTCTTTCATGTCTTGTTTCCGGGGTTACAGGGAGGACCCTGGACTTGGCTTGCACGACTTCGCCGACGCACCGCGCCAGCGTGAGCGATAGCACGAAGGAGTAGCGCTGCAGATACCTGTACGCCCGTGACGTTTCAGGCTCTTGGCACACCAGTGACTATGCAAGGCGTATTACTAGTCGTTTGTGCCTACTAAACACCTCGGTCAAGACTAGACACAAACTCGTAATTTTCTTTTCCTATCTCTCCCCTTTTACCCTTTTTGTGTTCCCAGAGCGTTTAGCGTCCGTTCTGGTGGAGTCCTTGTTATTTTATTTATTTCTTTAGTCCTTGTTATTCTCAAGTACCGTCGGAAGATACTCGCATCCTTGTGCAGAGTTAAGCTCCTCAGCCCATTATAAATTTTCTTTTTTTTTTCGAGGAAGCTGGCAGTCGCAATAAAACGGAAGAGAAAACTTAGCTCCATACGTCAGCATGATAGCACATAGCAATGCTATGAAATGATCCGTACTGTGAACAGTCGCTATTCTAACCGGTCGGGCGCGGCTTAATGCTAATGTCTTTTGATCGTAAATTGGAAGCCATTACGCAAAAAGCCCGGACTGAGATCGACTACGGTAAAGGTTGAATTTTATGCCCAGCGCAATGAGAGACGCCATTGAAAGTGGGAACACTAATGCAGAAAAAAACCTGGACATGAAGAAGTACTGCGTCCGCGACTAAAAGCGCGAGCCGTTGAGACATACCATTCCCGTGCGGAAGGCTTGGAAACACGCCAAACGCTTTCGAGAGCGGGGTAGTTTTTACTCCCTACTCGAGGCACTGCGTGTAAGCGGGTATGCCCTCATAATCCGGAAAGCAGTCGGCGGCAAGCGCGGATTAAGCAGGGATAAGAGAGGTGACGACCTCATTAGTTCGTTGCCCTCACGTCGGTAAGCCGCTGTAGCACGAGAGCCCGCCGGTTTTCCTCACCATTCGCAGACGTTTGTTGACTGGCGGGAAAAAGTTTTTTTGGGGGGTGGGAAGGGGGCGTATTCGGCGTCAATAAACGTGAAGCTCTACACTAATTAGCCTTTGTTCTCGCCGAATAGCTAGAACGTTCGCTGTTACAGCGAGGTTTTTCGTGCCTGATTTTTTGTGGGTTACGAATATAATCATCTCCAAGATTGAGTTGTTTAAAACAAGAAACTGTGAGTTCAAGTATTCTTAGTTTTATAAAACAGGGGTCTGACGTTACCTCAGTTCGTATTAATTGCTTTGCGCACCGCTTTACCGCGGAGGTGCGAAACGGGTTCGGTTTATGCATTTTTTAAATTCTAGGCATTTGTGTGAAGCGCCCAGGTTATCATATCGTGTTAAACACCGTAAAATACGATCACGTATTGTTGACTAATAAATGATATTCCTTTAGCTCCACCACTTCGAGGAAAACCAGAAGATTCCAAGACGTGTTGAGTAGGCACCCATCATATTTCAGTGCATATTTCCGGGGTTCGATCCCCACACTAGTCGACAACAGCGCACACAGCGTACCTTAGTTAACTAAGATAAGGTGATGCAGTTTTGAAATCCTGCCGCCAATTTCAATGGGTGGAATACAGCCGCTATGAAATTTGTGGTGTTGCGGTGTTTGCTCTACAAAGAAGCGCCTGCAAGGGAGGTAATTTTCAAGCTCCCCGAATACGAGAAACAATTTATGCGCCGGAGCCCGCTTTAGCGCACTTTTATCCCAGTGACCTTTGCTTTTTCGCTGCCAGCTGCGGGGGCGCAAACATCCCTGGGGACACCTAGCCCACTTAACTGAAGCACCGGATTCAAAACATACTCAACTGCAACAGTGTTTCTGAATTTCTAAAGGCAATATGCACGTTTATATTTCCTTAGCAGTAACAGGTTTTCGTAAAAGACTTATGTGCACCACGACAACTTTGTGAAGCGCGCACTAGGGCGTTTAATTGGACTTACCCGCACTGCAAAACCGAAAGTTCCGGAAGCTTTAGTTCAGAGCAGAGGTATAACATTAATCGGAGCCAGAGACAAGCACAAGGTGAAGACAACATCCATTTAACGCCTTCCACCAACCTGCCCCTCCACTCCTCTCTCTCTCTCCCCCTCCCCAACCTAGTTCTGCTTTTGAAATGCGGAGTATATAAAAACATATTCATAGAACTGAAGCGGACGTTTGGAACCCTTATAGTTGCAAGTACTGCTCAGCCCAGAATTGCGCAGGAAAGATCCTGCATAAAAACACAAAGTTTGTGTCTGTGTCTTCGCTGCGGTGCAATTTGCTGAGCATTAGGCTAAAGAGATGACGCACTGGAGTCCACAAAGTGTTTCGCTTTGATAAATGGTGAGAAGTAAGAAACGAGAAAAACCAATGGGTGCCATGCAGAAAATCATGCAACAGAAAATAAAACATGAAGGTTCTTTGCTTTTCTAGAGCAACAAAAAATGTTCTAGAGACTTGGGCATTGATCTCAAATGCTTAATAAAGCCGCTTTTCTTCCTAGGCCTCATTATAAAGGACACGGGAGCTTAAGGGGAAAGCTTGTTTTTTTTTTCTTTACACTTCCTTCCTCCCTTCCCTGCACCACATTTGGCGGTGAACAAGGATACTTGAGTAGTTGTACCGTGAATAAGCATTATATGTTTATCTTACGGCTAAAACCAAAGGCAGCTGGATCAAAAAAGTTCAAATTAAAATTGACATTGTACTATAAGGTGCGTCGTATCACTAGAGCATAATTTAGACCACCTAGGGTTTTTTTTTTCTTCATGCGGTGAGGTCTCCTACATACCTTCTTGTCTTTCTGATCCACCCGCAAAATAGCCGCCTTCTCTGATGATTACCTACATGGGGATGTATGCACGAGAACAAGCGGAAGGGGAACGTGCAAAGTATGCAAAAAATGCCTAGAATTCGGCAGCTTCCATGTGGAACAGAATAAACTCTGGCATGCGCAATTTAAAAAGTACGTAAAAAAATGCATAGCATTCGGCAGCTTCACTGATGAACAGAATATAGGCTGACAGGCGCTGTTTATTTGATATTGTATGGAATTAAAAAAATACCATAAATTGAGAAAAAATAATAACATGTCTTGTTCTGTTGAAAAAGGACACTCTGAGCGTAAAGGCTCTGTAAAGGGAAAAGCGTCTTTTTTTACGCGGAGAATACTACCAAGAACTGTGAAAAGTTCAAAAGGTCCTGCACACACTCGCGGAAGCGTTCGAACTTTAGAGTTGACATCTAATGAATGGACGGTTAGTTGAAGCTATCTCAAACCATGTCGCCGTGCGTAGTCAGGAATTAAATTACATTACCGTGGCTAAGCTTATCCCGTCAGTCACTTCTCAGATTTTAGCGCACGGTCGTCGGCAAACTCTTTCTTGTCAAGCCAAGTGGCGTCGGAGAGATAAAAATCTAGAAAATATCACGCATGTTATACCTTTGTTCCCTTCAAAAAGAAGTTTGGTTTCTTCTCCTGAAACACAAAACTTACGGACGGAACGAAAATAAAAATGCCTATACAAATTCCACGGAACACCAAATAAATTATGGTGTAACAAAATTTGGAAAATGCGCGCTTTACATCGATTTCGTTCCATTTATAATTGTTCTGTGATGCCAAAAAAACTTGCTGTGTTTCTAAGTTTCCAAGCATTGAATTCACACGTTCGTGGAAGTATTGTGTTCACAATGTAATTATTACTGCATTTATTTGTTACTGACATTTTTAAATACAGTCCTGCATTCTTAGTATACTCTTGCGCTAACAAACAATAAAACATGCTATTTCTTCTCTGTGGTGGTGGATGCCCAGAAACAACTTCGAAAAGAAAGTAACAAAACGCAAAGAACAACGAGCATTCACAATAACAATTGCCAATACGAGAATATAAGCATGATGTGCTTTTTCAACAGTATATTAACAGCCTATGCATAGTGTGAACGGTCACCTGTAATCACCGTCGATGCTAAAATAAAAAGGAAGACTTGGTTAGCTAGGTAATGGTATTGCGACATCCCTATAGCGATTTCATAATTCAGGTCACTCAACTGTCGCAGAACTACAAAAGGGCCGGTGTAGGTTGATAACTTCTTAGATAAACCAAGTTTGTGTTGCGGCGTCCAGAGCCAGACAAAAATTCCCCGCATTACCCCGAGGGGAATAATGTGAAAGTGCGAATGCACGAGTTGAATTTGCGCGGTTCGGTAATGCTCGCGAAAGAGAGATCACACACACACACACAACTACAAAGAAAGAAAGGTGCATTTATTCACAGACACCTATTTGTGTTGTCGTTGTACTTTATTGCTAGAGCGGATCTCAGCTTTGAAATTTCGTGTCAGTACTCCTGTAAGCGGGTGCATTAGCCCTTCTCACGCCCGATTCCTGGCCAATCACCCACGTAGGTATGTGCCATGTCAGCGGCCAGGCAGCGCGCGCCCATCTCCCCCCGTTGCCAAGGAAGACGAGGAGATTCCTGGCCAATCCCCCACGTGGGTATGCTATGCGGACATCGCCAATTGATTGCTAGAGCGGATCTCAGCTTTGAAATTTCGTGTCAGTACTCCTTTAAGCGGGTGCATTAGCCCTTCTCACGCCCGATTCCTGGCCAATCCCCCACGTGGGTATGTGCCATGTCAGCGGCCAGGCAGCGCGCGCCCATCTCCCCCCGTTGCCAAGGAAGACGAGGAGATTCCTGGCCAATCCCCATCTCCCCCCGTTGCCAAGGAAGACGAGGAGATTCCTGGCCAATCCCCCACGTGGCTATGCTATGCGGACATCGCCGGTGGACGCAGGTTCAGGGTCGCTTAAGAAGTGCATCGCACTTAAAAGTCAACGGTAAGGTTCGAAGCTGGTACCTGGCGTCGATCATATCATGCGTTGGTCTTCACCTGAGACGTCAGGATCCGCAGTCAGGCAAGTCGGCGAGCCTGTTCTGCCCGACAGATAGTCTACGCTGTAGCACCATATTCGTGGTGAGAAAAGGGCAGGACAGTGCCGAAGAAGCTGCTTGGTAGTCGTATGTGGCGAAAAAAGAAAGGTGCGTATTCCGTTATTTCGTGCTTAGCGGTATTATAAGCTTATATTATGAAAGGTAACACAACGTCCCAGTTTTAAATGCAGAGCATTTCTTTAACTCACATGTAGCGTCCGCCGTCCGTCCGCAACAGCTCAGCGCGCAGGTTTGCCCTCTCCCCCACCCCTCCTCTCCCGCATCACGCTACCCTCCTCGCTCTCAACAACAGGTCCGCACCCCTCCCCCTACACTATATAAAAAAATAATACTTATCGGCACCTCGTTTCGATCCCACGACCCTGCGGGCGGAACGCAAGGTACATGGTGCTCTTCCCACTGCGCCACAAAGCCGACACAGAATCAAAGGCAACGAACGCGCCTTATATCCTTGACTCATTCAAACTACGTCAAGAAGCTGCTGATACAACGCATTCACTACCTGTGGGCGGAACGCGAGGTACATGGTGCTCTTCCCACTGCGCCACAAAACCGACACAGAATGAAAGGCTACGAACGCGCCTTATATCCTTGACTCATTCAAACTACGTCAAGAAGCTGCTGATACAACGCATTCACTACCACCAACTCCCCAAACACTAAACGTTAACGCAATACACCCACCCCCTATGCGACGCATTTACTCGAGTCCCCCTCGCGGGGAGATGGGCCCAATTTGTGGTCCCAGGATACGTACGTGACCAACATGTATGACAGTGCCCGATTTGTTCCTTTAAGCAGGCCATTGGATTGCGAGGGATATGTCGTGCTCTGTCGGTACTGTGATCCACATAGACGAAATCACGTGACACTGTCTTGATTGTTGAAATGGGTTTATTTACAGCGATGAGATGCAGGAACAACCGAGCGAGCATATTGGGAAGCGGCCCGCACACTCTCCTTCTCAACCTCCTCTTCTACTAATCAACAATGTGCTTGGCCAATACCCTTCCGATATTGGCCCGGAACAACATTCACCGTAGAAACTTCTCGATAACAATACATTCAGTCAGCTGAAAATACAAGGTTTCGGGTTTTTTTTCTCTCTGAAACCAGATGCGTTTTGTGTCGAAGAGAAAAGATGACCTATATTTTGGTGTTACACTGGCGGCATGTTTAACCCCCAGAACGACAGAAAACCGTGGTAATCGCTCACACAGCTGATGAAAGCGCGTTTTTAATTTTAAATGCATATGGGATACTTATGATAGATAGCATCCTCTCACTTGCGCAACATCTCCCTTATTACACTGGAAGACAGCAGGCCAATCGTACCCATAACGGCCGCATCATTCATTTTTTAGGAGACGGGGTCCATGTGCATGTTGCATTGTGAGTGGGATGGATGGATGGAGGCAAATTTATTGATAGCCTGCAGATCGACGCCCTAGAGCGCCGCGACGCGGGCCTCTACGTCATCCTGGTGGGGTCCTCTACTCGGCATCGGCTTCTGCTACTCCCGCGGTTCGTCGCCCGTGAAGGCGCCTCCCCGTCGTTTTCGCTCGGCTTCTGCCTTTCGAGAACCTCCAGGACCTACTGGACGGCCCATGATTGTCCTTCTTGGTCGTAGCTCGCCATCGCTGCTTCTAGCCTCGATGGCAGCCTTCCTCTTCTTGATGACGCTCGCTCTGGAAACTTGACGCAGTCCCACAACACGTGCACGAAGTCCGCCCTCCCCCGCTCGCATATCTGGCACGTGTCGGTCGGGTAGGCTTCTGGATATATATGCTTCATCAGGACCGGGGTGGGTAGCGACCCTGTCTGCAGCTGTCGTAACAACACTGCCTCTGCACGGCTCAGCCCCGGGTGAGGGGGCGGGAGAGTCCTTCGAGCCAGGCGGGGGAATTTTGTGACCTCGTTATAGTCTGTCAAGCGGTCCTTCACTCCACACCACTCCGGACGGTCGGTTGCGGCGGCGTGGTTAGTTAGCTCTCGCGCCGTCGCGTGGGCCGTCTCGACGTTGTCGTTCGTTGCCGACGCGTCTTCGCCTGCGTGAGCCGGAAACCACTTGAGACGTATGCTCCTGTTTTCCTGTTGTAAACTCGCCGTCCGCACCACGCGCTCGGCTTCCTTGCATACTCGGCCTCTGGCGAAATTTCGCACCGCATTTCTCGAGTCACTTAGTACGGTCTGGCACCCGGCATCGGCAATGGAGCGGGAAATATACGGTTAAACCTAGATATAACGAAGTTGACAAAAGTTCACTATTTTTTTGTTACATCCAGGTTTTCGTTACATGCAGGTTTTGAGTTAAGGCTCGCGGTAAGGAAGCAGAAAGAAACCAAAATGCTAGGCATCAGTGAAGGTGAACTGCCCTTTCGAGGATTTATTTCACAGTGAAAAGCTTCATGACTGGCGCCTTCTGCTTTTGCACGAGCCTAGGCACTACACAGCGCCCCGAAGAAGCGAGGTCACTTACCCCCGTTTTTTTAAACGGAACATAATTATCACTTGTGCTTTTTGAGACTTTTTGGGGCCTTGACGCATTTCAAGGACCAAACTTATCCTGACAGGGTGCCTTTTCGCGAGCTTGATGCTCTTTTCCGCACTCAAAACTCGTGAGAGGGTGCTAGCTGGGATACGGTACCAGGTGGTGACGTTCTTCTTCCTGGCCGGCGGAGACGGCATTTAAAATCGCGAGCTTGTCTTGAAAAGACAAAACTTTTCGCTTTGTGGCAGCAGAACTCATCACCGACGAACCGAGACGGCAGATAGCAGTTGAGACACGCCGCTACACACCGACATGCAGGTCTAGCACCTAATCGACACCGCACTCGCACGTTAAAACGCACGGTAGTTTCCGGTGCGCGTGAAACTCGCTAAATTAGTGCATTTCTCAAGCCTATTTAAAAAACAAAGTGTGAAAAACGACTCGTCAGCGTAAATAGTTCGTTATATCAAGGTTAACCTTCACAGCACCTTCGTTACATAGAGGTCGCAAACACATGGGGGATAAATGGGTCTGGAAATGGGGAATTGAAAAACTCCGTTAAATCCAGGATTTCGTTACACAGGGGTTCGTTACAGCCAGTTTTAACTGTAGTACAATATCAACGTGCACGCAGAAACTGCTTTACCCGTTGTCTCAGAGCTGCTTCAATATTATTGCCCTCCCTGGCTGCAACCAGAGGAGCGTCCAGGCTCGTGGTGTCGATGCGAACGCGGAAGGAAAGTTGGCGCCAGGGAATAGAAGCTGACAGAGGGTCGACATGTTGAAAGTACTTATATCGACGTGCCAGAGTGAGGTGGCTGAAGCACGCTAGACAAGAAATGTGACCGAGGAGCTGAAAAAAAGACGTGGAACCGCTCGAGAAAGGAATGAACGTATAGACTGTGACACAACAACGCGCAGCTATAAATCCTCCGCCTTGATACGTGGCGCGCGCTGAGTGAAGCGTTGAAGACGCAGAGCAAGAACATACGTCGCTGCTGGAGGAGGAAATAAGAACAGATCCACGAAGAAGAATCAGAAAAGAAAGAGCCGACCATTCTGCATTCCCACAAAGAGGGAGGTAATGCTTTCAAAAATCCAAAAATGACGAAGAGCATTCAGGTCACGGATGCCACTGTTGCTCGTCTCCCGCGAATCTCGAAGACCGAACAAACGTTGGGACATGCAATACCGCCCACACATCGAGCCTTTTCGGCCCCTTCTCGGTCACACTCGATCGCGCACCGTTAGCGCACGACCTTCTCCCGGCCGCCTCCTCGTGGGTGACGGGGCATGTCGCTCTCCTCCGTGCCGCAAGGAAAAATCGCCCGTGATCAAAACAGGAACACAGCGGGCGAATTGAAGGCGCGATGTGAACCCTGACAGACACACAAAAAGAAAACAATAACGGAGCAGCTGCAGTCGACACGCAGATAGTACAATGTAGTACAAAGGTTCATAGAACATGTCTCGACTCTTTCCGAAGGCTTAATTGTTAGCGGAGCATTTCTTTGGACCGACCTTGCAGTACTGAGACTGATGCAGACTGAGATCTCCGCAAAGTGCACTGCCAGGAACTTGTCGCGTCTTTTTTTTTTTTTTAACGCATGCGCTTTGGTGCCAGATATTGCAGTTTGTTCTTCTTTTTTCGTTGTTTCGACCTTATATAGACGAGCAGTTCCTGAAGGCCGGTGTCGCAGTTCGTCCCAACAAAAGCACCAATGCGGATGTTTTCTGAAAGTGCCGGAAGGAAAGTTGCTGGCTCACTCTGCCCGACCTAGGAATGAGCTGGTAAACAGCGTCTTTCCTTTATAAGAGCTTGGCAAAGGACGCGTCGGCTTCACACAAAATGGGCCCGCTAACCTTTCTTTTTACGCAATAAACACGTAAAAATAGGCGAATTGTTGCGGCATTATCGTACTTCCAAAGCTACCATATTGCTAACGGTAGAAATAACCAGAACACAGCCTATTTGTATTTCTCACATTATAATTAAATTAATTTTGCATTTTTACACACAGCGAAAAATGCAGGGGGAAGGGACAAAAAGCTTGTTCTCCGCCAGATTGACTAGGTCCCATTCCTTTTACAAGGCAGTCTGCGAGGGCAGTATCCAGCTTTTAACACTCTGCACGCGAAAAGAAATGGCAAGAACCACGAAAAAAAATGGTCCACACAAGAATAGCGAACATGAACCACATAAACGCAGATTCACAGTACAATACATTCCTAACTTGCATAGTTGTCACACATCGCGGCAGACCGATGGGCGAACCAAACACTTAAACAGCGAGTATACACGAACTTTGGGGAATTTTCTTTTTATAACTCTGGCAGAACTATTTCAATCACTCCCTTGAAAACTTTCCCAGGGTGGTTCTTCGTCAGGATTCGTAACTTCGAAGTTCAAGATTAAAATAAAATGTATAAATTGCACAAATCATAAAAAGGATATAAAATAATTTTATGGGATGAGGCACACGAACTTCTTTGGTCTTAGATTTTTTTTTTTTTTTGTCACCGACAGCTGCGCCGTTTCCGTGAGAGGCAGAGTGAGAGGCGTCGTCGTCATCCCACTCGTTGCAAAAGACGCAGATGCTCAGACATTATTTCGCAATGCAAGGTGTAACACGCCGAACGACAACCACAGGAGACGTCAAAAGAAGCCGCGGCTACAGCAAGGGACAAATGTTCATATTTGAAGCCTCCGCCGTGCTAAAGAAACGTGAGAAGGAAGTGCGTCATTCGCGGTTACAACAAGAACACTGAAAAATCAACGGTTAAAGCGTATATCGCACTTAACTACCCGTCATGATTAGCGCTGCAATGAAAGAAGAAAAAGTGCTGAGCAGCTGAGCCAGTCGCACAGACGTGCTGTCGGCGCGCGGTGTCTTGCACGCCAGGAGAACCCCATTACGGCTGTATTATGGCATGGAATGAAAGTATGACATCAAGGAATTTTTCCTTACGTAACAATGCACACACACTGTGGCGCAGAATCGGCTGAGTTACAAGAATCGCCACGGGTGCAGCCGCATCGACAGCAGTATTCGGGGCTCCAGAAAGACGGAATCTCCAAACAACTCAAAACTGGTAGAATTCAATCGATGGACAGACAGTGTCTACGAGCAGGGCCAAGCCGCAAAAAAGAAAGTCCCTTATGGGTGAGTAGGGGAACGCAGCAAAGCTTCGTGTGCGGCCCAAAGACATGGGAGGACAGATTGCTCTCAGAGCCTGTCTGCGCGGTATCGGTCGAAGGAAGAAGCGGCCGATCCGCTCACTTCCCGAAGAACGCGCCTATATCCGATCCCGGTTCCTGCAAAGAGAAAACGCGGCTGGAAACAGTGGGCCGGCCGGCGGGCTTTGGACGCGTGGTCGATTTTCAGGGCCGCCTCCGGCCGTCGCTGCCGAATCCGCCGGGGATCCACTGGTGGCCTCGCCATGAGCGAGTGTTGCCGCTGGCAGTGTGCCACGCGGACGTGACTGGGAGCCAGCCGGCCGCGTTCGGTCCGGAACACGGCCTTTCGGAAGCCCCGCTGGGGCAAGGTGCCGACGACAAAAGGAACGTGCTCCCCACCACGCCGCCGCCTTCCCATCCTTCGCAGAGATCGGACGACGGCCGCCTCCTCCCTCCGTCTCTCTCTCTCTCAGCCACGCCATCTCCCCCGTATTCCTCACCCTTCTTTAACTTCAAAGCTTGTTTTTGCGCCGCTACTCTACCAACTTTCCCCTTAATTTCTGTTTTTAAGAAGTTGCCGCCGCCCGTTCGCTCACTGCAGTCTACGCACTTTATTTTTGTGTGCTGAACTTGGTTTGCCATTTATGTTTTCATCTTAAAGCTGTTTCGTATTGAGTTAATATCTCCCTTTTTTATGTTGCTGGCCTTGTCTTCTGTAAATTGCTAGAATACAATAAAAAAAGTCTTCGTCTGAAATTTCTCAAGGACATGTTTGTCGCGTGGAACCTCCGGCTTCCGTGCTTCGCGTTTTTCTTGTGCCTGCCGTATAAACAAAAGAAAAAAGAAAAAGAAAAAAAAGTATACTGGAAGCACTGTTGGTCTTTGCTTCTGCGAACATGGGTCTACCTTCATGACAGTTTTCCTTGAATCGATAATGTTACATCAGGAAGCGCGCCTTCATGATTAAAATCTATCGTACTATATTGCGTGCGTCTCCTCCTTCGCGGCCCTAGAAAAAAAAACATGTAAGAAAAGCTGAAAAAAAAAGCAAAACACAGTCTGCCATACGAGAAACGCTAATAGCCTGACAAAAAATAGCAAAAGTTAAGATAACGTTGACGGGATGAAGGTGTCCTGATAATTATTCCCTAACGGAAATTGCGGCCGTCACCTTTACCTTCTTGCGTGTAGCTAAGACAATATACGAGCAGCTCGGGTTCTCATAAAAAAAACATGTTGCAGAAACTACCACGTTGGTCGTATAGGATGTTTTGTTTCGACTGTACTATTTTGTCTTTTACTTTTTCAACTAACTGGCACTTTGCGCAGCCTTCTTCTGTGTGAGGTTCATCGTGATTCTGATTAAAGCGCGAGATTCATGAACGACTGGTGCACGCGATTCGCATGCGACTGATCGTTACGATTGATCGTTAGGACCGGTTTTGGCGTCGTTGGCTGGTCGGAGGAGGCTCACGACGTGCGACTGGCAAGCCAGATGCAGTCCTGCCATCGTTGCGATCGTCGTGAGGCCACAGCCAATGTGAGCCCGCTGAGCCCCAACCGCCCGCAACCGGCTTGCGTTGCTCGGGTGATGGGAACTTTAGGCTTAGCATCCTGGCGGATATTTGATCGCCGCTATCTGTGCAACTGCGAATGACAATCCGTAACACAACTTTTCATCACACTATCATCCCCTTTCTCGCATGTGGAACTTTATTTGAGCTAGAATTGTCGTTTGAGCGATCGGTGGCCAAGACATATGCGTCGCCTGTTTTGATGCTTCCGCGCAGGTAGCGCTATCTCTCGGCCGCTTGGCGCACTGCGCGCCGCGGCGACCGGTCGGATCGCCGAACCTCCGCGGCTGGTTAGGGCAGGCTTAGCATCGCGGCAGATATCTGATCACCGCTTTTAAAATAAACCCTGATAACAATCCCTAGCACAATTTTTCACCACACTAACACCTACTTTCTCGCATGTGGAACTTCTTTTTAGCGATCAGATTGATTCGGAAGAGCAGCGACAAGCGGTTGCTACCGTGGTCTGCGCCGGTTCGAGTAGCTTAGTGTGCCGAGTTGGTAGGCGCGGCCGGCGTGTGCGCGGACTGTTTCTGAAGGCAGAAAACGCTTCACGACTGCCTGCTTTATCCATTTCTTGCGAACGACACACGGAATCTACAAATTCAGCTTAGCGATCGTCGTAGTTGATCGGGTGAGTCGAGGAACAAGCCACAGGTTTCGCTTCAGCCATGGTCACGCGCCGTCTCGCTACCTGCGAGAGCGACGCAAGAGCGCCAACTCAAGCTTTGGGGCGCCCGCTATTTCGGCAAAATTGAAGACACGTGCTGCCAGCGGTACCTCCAGCATGGACGAGCGGATTCATGGGTGCTAAATGTTCTCACACCGCTGTACTGAACATATAAAAATGCAATGTATAACGTAATAGCACTATTCATTATCACTTCAAGTTGATAAATGTTTTCTTTTCCTGCTCGGATTTATCTTGCACATACCTCAATCGGCCTGAGTGCGCCTAAACAGGGAGGCAACCATGGAGCAAAAACAGTCGGCGGAGCGCCGCCGACGGCGCATCGCACGCGCGCATCAGGCCACGTGTCTCAAATTCATGCGTACGAGTCGTGGCGACAGTCGTAACGATCAGTCGCATGCGATTCGCTTGCATCAATCGTACATGTGTCTCGCGCTTAAGAATGCTCTCACACTTGTTTTAGGGGCGAAGCACCTTAGGGCCTCGCTCTGTCCGGGGCTTGGCGTCCGTGTACACAGTGTTGAGCATGCGCGAGGAGCATTGGATTGGAGTGGATTGGATTCGATTTGGATTGGACTGAAATGGATTGGATTGGATAGTATTGGATTTGGATTGGATTGAAATTGATTGTATTGGATTGGATTGGATTGGATTAAATTTAATTGTATCGGATTGGATTGCCTTGGAATTGTATATACTGTACACACGCGTTGCCACTCATTTACATGCGCGAGTGGGCAATGCCACGGGTAATTTACGGTAAGAACGATCCCCAGTGCTTCGCCAACTCGTCATGATTCACTTCGTGGAGATGCGTGAATTTCTTTTTACTTTTTCAAGTAATTGCGTGAGGGCGCTGAATTATACTTTGGTCATTTTGCAAGTTAATTTTGCGGGTCTTCACGCATCGCAAAATGTGGGCTAGTAGCGAAGGAAGGCAGCGCAATAAAGACCGCGATTATCTGAGTGCCTACAGCCAGAACAAAAGAAGCTCTTGAGATTGTTTGATTGTTTTCGCGTGTTCATTTCTAAATCAATCGCCTTCCTTAAAAATAAATTCGAAGAGTTAAAAAAAAACTCCAGTTAGATGAAGCCAAGTAGCCGAGCGACAACTCTGAAGTCTGTTTTTCTACATGGCTACATCCATTTTGAACGCCGACGTGTATTTTCCGACGCGAAAATGCCGCGGAAGCAGCTAAGCGGTATTTGATAGCCCGTCGGCCTGTCGTTAGCTATTAGCCTCCTGTTCCCAAGCCTGCATTCAAGCACAACAAGGATGAAATACCCGAGAGGAAAAACGCAAGTAGCACCGGACAGAACAACAAGAGCCGGAACCAAGTTTCTCACTCGTTTCTCTCCAGCTTTTGATAAGTTCTTTGGGGCGGAAAAGACCGCCGCCGTTTTGCTTTCGTTCCCGCTTCCGTCGTCTACTTTCATTATGTGAGCAATGCGCCCTTCGAGCTCGAGTAGCGACGCCTCGTGCGTATATCGGCTGCGGCCTCTGCTCAGCGCCGTGTGGCACCTGGAACTTCATATGTATTTCATACTCCGCCGCGAGAGCTCCGAAACTCGCTCCCGTGCGCGCTCTTTCAGAGTTGGTTGCCCCGGTACACAATACGGAAGAACTGAATGAAGGATAAAGCGAAACGAAGGGCCAGAATCATATATATCCGTACGCATATTAGTTCAAAGTCACGGATAACGGTAAATCAAGAATATTTAAGCCCCTTTAAATGTGCAAGGAACGCTTCAAAAACTGTACTCAGAAAGGGGTGGGGTAGGATTAGGACGAAGTTAAGGTTAAATACACATGAGAAAGCACCCTTTCAGTCCAGACAGTAAACTACAAAAACTTCACCATCCCTTCTCAAAGAAAGTTGAGGGAAGCGCGAAAGCTTTTTTGGCGCATACCCGCCGCGGTGGCTCAGTGGTTAAGGCGTTGTGCTGCTGAGCAGGAGGACGCGGGTTCGATTCCTGGCCGCGGCAGCCGCTTTTCTGATGGAGGCGAAAAGCGAAAACAGCTGTTTGCTCGAGATTTCGGCGCACGTTAAAGATCGCCGGGTGGTCAAAATTAATCAGCAGCTCTACACTACGGTGCGCCTCACCACCTGCGTTGCGTCGGCGTGTTAAACCCTACAATCAATCAATCAATCAATCAATCAATCAATCAATCAATCAATCAATCAATCAATCAATCAATCAATCAATCAATCAATCAATCAATCAATCATTCATTCATTCATTCATTCATTCATTCATTCATTCATTCATTCAATCAATCAATCAATCAATCAATCAATTTCCGGCACATGACATGGAGGCGACAGTGTAGTTACGTGAATAGTTCCACTGCGTCTTGTTTCTCTGAAGCGTTGAAGGTGGTTATCCCTAACAAAGACACATACATGCATGCACACATTTTTATTTCGATCCTATAGATCTTGAAAATGGAGCATATTGATAACTACTATATACTTAAGGTGTGTATCCAGGTGATGAGACGTATAATCTGCAAGTCCAAAACATGTTAAGTGCGTGAAGCTTTAGTGGTGACCGAGTAGTAATAGCCCACACACCGGACGTTCGTTTTCCGAGCCTTGCGCTATAGAAGTTTCGTGTTGTAGAACACCTCGCGCTTCGGAGACAAGTGAAGTGTCAAAAGATTTAAAGATGATAGTCTGCCTTTGGCTACTTAAACCCGAAAATTATATCAGCGGTGCTGTTTAACCCGGTTATAAGCTGTACAACGCGAACAGAAAACCTCCAATCGGAAAGCAAAAAAAAAAAACGAACCGCTTGGTGAAAATTGAACATAGGATATCAGCCCGCGACAGACTTGTTACCTCCTACGACATAACCTCGCACTACAGCCTCTCCCGCCACCAACTACCCCCAGCCGTTCCGACCTTCTCCAACGAAGACGAACGCCTATGGCGACTCACCCAGACACACGTACTCCCCTGCCGATATCGACTTCACCTAATATATCCTTCTTTGTACCCCACCCCTTTGTGCCCCGACGGCGGGGGGTCCCTCGATACCCAAGACCACTGCATGCGGCAATGCCCCCAAAACCCATTCCCCCCTTTCACAGATGGAGAGCGCTGGGCGAAGGCGTTGTGCAGCTCGGACCGTGAGGTCCAGGCTAAGGTCATCCAGCGAGCTGCAATGGTCACCGGCCGGTTACCACCGCCGGTCACCCGCCACCCAGACTAGCCCCATGGGGCTCAAATAATGTTTTGAAATCTAAGGTTTGACGAAAACTCGTCTGGTCGGGTGAAAGATACATAGTTGAAGAAAGTCGTTAACCCCGACCAAAGGCTTAGTTAAAAAGGCTAAAAAGACGTTTCGGCTTCCATACGGAAGCCTTGTTCACTGCGCGGAACAGCGCGAAGCTCGAAGCTTTTAAGAAGTGCGTCGAAGTAATCGCCCCAGGCATATCGCATACGTAGGCGGGAGATTGCCTGCATTGTGGTTCAGTGTTTTTTCCGTAGTTTGGATCATCAGGGACTCAAGATATCGGCGTGAGAGCCATTTCCTTTCTCTGGCGATAACTGACGCGTCGTTCCAGCCTATTTTGTGTGTCGTGGCTTCCACGTGCTCCGCAAGCGCATTCGACGCAATCTTCTTGTTTTTCACGTCATTCTTGTGTTCACGCAATCTTCTTTCGGAGTTGCCGCTCTCGCCAATGTAGCAGTAGTCGCAGTCGGCGCAGGGAATTTTGTACACCACCCCAGGGAACTTCTCTTTCTTGATTCCATCCTTGACATCCACCAGCTCGTGCCTTAGCTTGCGCGCGGGGACGTGAGCGACGTGCACATCGTACGAGCGCAGAACCCTAGCCAAAGACTCGCTCACACCCAGCACGTAAGGGATCGCCGCTCGGCTTCACCAAGGAGGACCAGCGGGTTCTGATGGGCGTGATGACTGTCGTAGCACGGAGTCCACGAAATGCTTGGGGTAGCCGCAATTGCCGAGTTCCCTGCGCACTTGGCCGAGTTCTCTGCCAGTTCTCTGCGCATCAGCAGCCTCGTCTTCTGGCCGTCAGCAGAGGTGCTTGGCGCGTTGGATCAGGTAAGCCGCGACAGAGCGCTTATGACAGGCTGGATGAACAGAATTAAAATGGGGGTAACGTCCAGTGTGGGTTTCTTTTCGGTAAACCTTGAACGAAAGGCGATCGCCACGACGTTCAACCAACACGTCCAGGAAAGGAAGACGGCCTGCAGCCTCCTCCTGGACAGTGAATTGAATGGATTCCTCCATGCCGTTCATGTGTTCCGTAAAGGCGGTTAGCGAGTCCCTTTTGATGATGCAGAAACAATCGTCGATGTACCGCAGAAAGACCTTGGGTCGTGGTTTGAATGAAGACAGTGCGCGCGTTTCCAATGCTTCCATGGTAAGGTTGGCGGTTGTCACTGAGATAGATGCGCCCATGGCTGTGCCATGAACCTGCTTGTAGATCGCCCCCCGGAAAAGAAAATACGTGTTCTCGAGGCAGAACTGCAACAGCTTCAGGAGATCTGGTTCTTCGATGGGGGTTCTTTCACCCAAAACCATCGTCGTGTTGCAGGGCAGTCCGACAAACCTCCACCGCCAAATCCACGGGTATGCTGGTAAACAGTGACTTCACATAAAAAAAAACCATTATCTCGTCATCGTCCACCGTGACGTCGCGCACCTTCTTAATAAAATCTGAGGAGTTGCGTATGAAGGTAGAACCTTTTCCAACGACTGGTGCAAAAACATTGTGCAAATAGCCCGACAGATTTGCAGAATCAAGTTCTCTTCGCTCGGCGGCGTCTCGAGCCTCAGTGTCCGGATGACTTCCCCAGCATCCAGTTACATCCGAATTACAAGGTGAGCCTCGAGTCCCGCCAGCAAGGGCTGTCGCATCAAAGCAAGTTAATGAGACTGCTGCCTCGCGAACGTGTGGTTACGCCCGACCGTTCCACTTCGGTTGTTAACAACCTGTCTTCGTACAGACCAAATCTGGCAGAACTCGCTGTGCTTGAGCTCGGGTTGAACTTCAACGCGGGCCCTGCGCCGGACGCAAGAGAGCTTATCTGTGCGGTCTAGCAGGCTATTGGACTGGTTGAGAACAGCCGCCGAGACGAGGCTCGAACTCGCGCCGTCGGCATTCTAGCCAAGCTACCACGGCATTCTCGGACCCCTCTTCTTGCCGATGAACGTGATGCTATCAAGAGTCACTGTTTACTGTTTACCAGCATACCCGTGGAGTCATTGTTTACCAGCATACTCGTGGATTTGGCGGTGGAGGTTTGTCGGACTGCCCTGAAACACGACGATGGTTTGGGTGAAAGAACCCCCTTCGAAGAACCAGATCTCCTGAAGCTGTTGCAGTTCTGCCTCGAGAACACGTATTTTCTTCTCCGGGGGGCCATCTACAAGCAGGTTCATGGCACAGCTATGGGCGCATCTATCTCAGTGACAACCGCCAACCTTACCATGGAAGCATTGGAAACGCGCGCACTGTCTTCATTCAAACCACGACCCAAGGTCTTTCTGCGGTACATCGACGATTGTTTCTGCATCATCAAAAGGGACTCGCTAACCGCCTTTACGGAACACATGAACGGCATGGAGGAATCCATTCAATTCACTGTCCAGGAGGAGGCTGCAGGCCGTATTCCTTTCCTGGACGTGTTGGTTGAACGTCGTGGTGATCGCCTTTCGTTCAAGGTTTGCCGAAAAGAAACCCACACTGGACGTTACCTCCATTTTAATTCTGTTCATCCAGCCTGTCATAAGCGCTCTGTTGTGGCTTCCCTCACCCAACGCGCCAAGCACCTCTGCTCACGGCCAGAAGACGAGGCTGCTGATCTACGCCAAGTGCGCAGAGAACTCGGCAATTGCGGCTACCCCAAGCATTTCGTGGACTCCGTGCTACGACAGTCATCACGCCCATCAGAACCCACTGGTCCTCCTTGGCGAAGCCGAGCGGCGATCCCTTACGTGCCGGGTGTGAGCGAGTCTTTGGCTAGGGTTCTGCGCTCGTACGATGTGCACGTCGCTCACGTCCCCGCGCGCAAGATGAGGCACGAGCTGGTGGATGTCAAGGATGGAATCAAGAAAGAGAAGTTCCCTGGGGTGGTGTACAAAATTCCCTGGGCCGACTACGACTACTGCTACATTGGCGAGAGCGGCAACTTCGAAAGAAGATTGCGTGAACACAAGAATGACGTGAAAAACAAGAAGATTGCGTCGAATGCGCTTGCGGAGCACGTGGAAGCCACGACACACAAAATCGGCTGGAACGAAGCGTCAGTTATCGCCGGAGAAAGGAAATGGCTGTCACGCCGATATCTTAAGTCCCTGATGATTCAAACTACGGAAAAAAACACTGAACCACAATGCAGGCAATCTCCCTCCTACGTATGCGAGATGCCTGGGGCGATTACTTCGACGCACTTAAAAGCTTCGAGCTTCGCGCCTTTCCGCGCAGTGAACAAGGCTTCCGTATGGAAGCCGAAACATCTTTTTAGCCTTTTTTAACTAAGCCTTTGGTCGGCGTTAACCACTTTCTTCAACTATGTATCAAAAAAAGTCTCTCTCTCTCTCTCTCTCTCTCTCTCTCTCTCTCTCTCTCTCTCTCTCTCTCTCTCTCTCTCTCTCTCTCTCTCTCTCTCTCTCGCGTTCTGAAACCGGTGTCTATCCGTTGGTCTGTCTGTCTGTCTGTAACTTGATTCAGCCACCCGGCCAAAGTAAAATGCATACTGCGCAACAGTCTTATATACTCACAGCCAAATGTAAACGTCTAAGCCCGGTTTATATGTTCATACTTGTCCACTTTGTTGAACAAGCACCAGACATTATACAAATATAAGACAGGAAATTAGTACTCAAGGGATATTTACAGTGTTCCTTTATTAAAAATTCCTGGATGCTTGGTTTTTCGATAGAAAATGATATTCTGCATCTACTGCAGAAAACCGCCGCCTCCGGGCGGCATATGAAAAATCACGCGGCAACAGCAACGAAAGGTTCCACTAACTAGGTTCCACGTTCTGCTTGGAACGCACGTGAAGCACGGCCACGCGGTTCGGCCGCCTCCATTCACGCGCGTCTCCGCCGTACTGCAGCGCTGGCATCAAGGAACCCGGCCTGTAGCAGGGGAACGCGGTAAATTCAAATCGCCTTGAGCAAACCTTTAGTGTGTTTACCCTGGGATGAGCGCGACGGAACAGAAACAGCATGAGAGGTGAGCGAAAAAGCAAATGGGGGCATTGCCTTGGCCAATGTCTACAAAGACTATCGTCTTTAGACGACATTTGCAACAAAAGGAGCAGATACGCAGCCAATTTTTTTTCCCTACTGCATAGAAAACTGCGCTTATTACAGCCTACAAAAGCTATCAGTCATCCAAGAAGATTCACATCACTGCAGCTAAAATAAGCCATCCGTCAAAACTCCGGCAAGCAGACGCACGCATCCAACGGATGCAGCCATTCTGGTGGGTCGCATTTCGGGCATACAGCACTATTTTCTATGGGTTATTCGTACCGTTCGCTTTGGACTTCGTTCGTTCGTTCGTTCGTTCGTTCGTTCGTTCGTTCGTTCGCTCGTTCGTTCGTTCGTTCGTTCGTTCGTTCGTTCGTTCGTTCGTTCGTTCGTTCGTTCGCTCGCTCGCTCGTTCGTTCGTTCGCTCGTTCGTTCGTTCGTTCGTTCGTTCGTTCGTTTGTCCGTCCGTCCGTCCGTCCGTCCGTCCGTCCGTCCGTTCGTTGGTTCATTCGTTTGTTTGTTTGTTTGTTTGTTTGCTAGCTCGCATAGGCCTCACTGCCGCAATTGTTGCGCTGTAAGCCGCTCTGAGCCGCTCTTAACATCACAGATGCTTGTGCTTGGTCCGGTGGCGTGCAGTCGTCCAGCCTTGCGCGTTGGCTTGAGCCAAGTGAGGTGCTCACAACAACAACAACAACAAAAAACAAACAAACAAGGAATCAGTTCACGTGCTACCTCTCCTTAGATCGGACAGATCGTGCTACAGACGCCGAGTTCGCAAGACTTGGTGGTGGTGGTTGTGGTTTGCGGGACAAGAAAAGGAAAGGAAATGCACTGGGTATATTTTGAGCTCGGCAGGGAACTCACCTGCATACAATCCAGTGCAGGGGAAGGGAAGTAGAGGGGGAGTGATAGGATAAAGTGGAGGGATAGAGAGAAATGTATAAAGAGAGCTGCCAGTCCTACAAAGCTATCAGTCCGGGCACATCAGTCAATCACTGCACTCCGGGCTACAGCCGCTGCGTCAGGCCGGTCGTTTCCAGGTAATGGAGCAGATGGGCGAAAACTTCCCGTTGGGTTGCCGCAGGCTCCTTCGGGAACAGAAAGTCATCTATGCCGGCGCTGGGAAGGCCTCGACTCTGGAGCGCTCGGTGGAGCTCTGCTCTAGGCCCCACATGGGGAGTGCAGAAGCAGAGTACGTGCTCTAGCGTCTCTGGTTCCGGACAGTCCACACATGTAGGGGAGCCCTTGCGCCCGTGTCGGTGCAGGCGCTCCGCCACATTGCAGCAGTCGAGCCGCATGCGGAGAAGCAGACAACGGGCGTCCCTGTTGATGCGTGCGGGCAACGGTCGCGGCGCCAGGCCAGTCACAACCCGAGGGTCGGGGTGCATCGTCTGCCCCATGGTTCTATCGCGTGCTAACGCGCTGCACTTGAGGGGCCGCCAGCGCTTCTATTTCTCCAACCTCTCACCACTACTGGAAGGTGTGCCATTTTTTTTGTCTGTCTGTCTGTCTGTCTGTCTGTCTGTCTGTCTGTCTGTTGATTGAGCCACCCGGCCAAAAGATAAAAGAACTCCGAAACGAGAAGTTTATATAGTCAATATTGTTCAACAAAAACAAAACATCCCACATATTTGAGGCAAAACATCAGTACATAACCAGTACTAGGCAGTGTTTTTTTTTAAATTGAAAATATATGTGCGCTTGACATTTGCGGTAGGAAATAAAAAATACGAGTGGAAAACTTGAATTTGTTCTAGAAAAAAAAATAGTTCGCTCGCGAGCCTAGACTTCCCGGCGGCTGTCTAAGTCGAACAGTAACGAAAGATGCAAATAGATGGCGCGCGAACAGTGGAACGCGGGAAAATTGAATTGCCTTGAGCCTACCGCCATCGTGTTTATCGTGGGAGGAGCGAGTCAGAAAGGGAAAGGCTTGAGATGTGGACTGGGGTAGGCGAGAGGCATTTACGTGGGAGGGGTGGCCGAAGCCAGTCGACATTTTCAACGACATTTGCAACGGAGTGAGCTTATACATGGCCGTTTTTGTTTATAGGCGAGAAAAATGCATGAAACCCTAGTTATAAAACAAAGTGTACGTCTGGGCGAGTCGGTAGGTCATATTGAAATAGGTAAGAGCGCAACAGGGAACAGGGGCAGGAAAGGCATCCTTTCGCCTTTTTTGTACCCCTTTTTTATCATGCTGTTATCTATTTCAATATGACCTACCCATATATCCTTGGCTTAAAAGAAAGGTATGCAACCAACGCGTATTCTTGATGATGACTTATGCCGCAGAAACTTGGAGCTTACTAAGCCCATCGAGAGAAAGCGCAGAGAGAGAGAGAGAGAGAGAGAGAGAGAGAGAGAGAGAGAGAGAGAGAGAGAGAGAGAGAGAGAGAGAGAGAGAGAGAGAGCTCTTTATTAGATCAAACAAGAGAGGTTTGCCGGCATGTTCCCGCCTACATGCTTCTCTGCGGGGATGGGGAAAATGGAGTAAAGGCGCTCAAAGAAGTAGGGCAGAAGAGAGGGTGGAAAAAGGAGAGGTTAAAAGAAAAAGCGCACACGAAACTGCGTGGTGACGTAAAAGTCCACACGATGTCACAGGTGAAGTTCTAGATTGTCTCTGCGACGCCGATTTCGTGTAAATAGTCAGATAAGGCAACGAACCCTTTTCTCTGAGGTGATGGAGAGGACCAGGTTCCAAGGATACCTTTAAAAGATGTAGATCCGTAGTTGAGGCTTTCAATCTTTTGTGCGATGTGATTTCTTTCCTGGATGTCTGCCGGACACACTCGGCACCCAATCCTGCACTATATAGACTCTGGACTCATAATGAGGCTACCATAGCGGATTCCACGTAAGCTTGAAACTCTTTACCACCAGTTGCGTCTCAACTCAGCTCTCACGAACTATTACCACCATCGCCTCGGTCTAACTACAAATCCCTATTCGGATAATTGTGGATTGCGGAAAACAGTAGAGAAAGTGTAGGTCAGCCCAACGAGCCCCGGAAAGAAGAATGATGGGGGTCATGCTCAGGGAAAGAAAACGAACATCTTGAATATGAGAGCGAAGCCGGGTTGGGGGTATCCTGATCCAAATTAGGGTGTAGAAATGGACTTGAGCTATGCGTGCAATGCCGAGAACGAAAAACCGGTGGACCACCAGCGAAACGAAGTGGCTACCGAGGGTAACGAAAAGTAGAAGAAGGCGAATACCTCGATAGAGGGATGAGATAAAAAAAATTTGGTGGCAAACAAATGAATTCTGATAGCGCAGGGTAGGAGCAGGTGCAAGTTGATAAGGCAGGTATCAAGCGAGCAGTGGACATAAATACGTATACAATCACAAAGGTAAGCCAGCCAAGAACGCCAAGAGTGAGAGAGAGGGTTCGTGGTATTTTTGTCTTGCGATAGCGTCATATTGCAAAGTATTCCAGAGTAACAAAATGGAGAAAAACATGCCCCCCAATTGGGACCTCAACCAACGACCTTCGGAATACGCGTAAGGTGCCCTAGGTGCCCCACCGGGGAGCCTGTGCTCCTCTCCAGCTTCTTGTGTATTTATGTGAACGTAATTTTATTTTAAGCTTGGTGGTAGCAGCCAGCGCTGCTGTGACAGCCAAGAGTGAAGGCGACCTTCACCCTTCGACCATCTTTTTATTTATTTATTTATTTATTTATTTATTTATTTATTTATTTATTTATTTATTTATTTATTTATTTATTTATTTAATAATACCCCCTGCGGTTCTCATTAAGAGAGTATTACATAGGGGGCAGGATACATAACAAATGAATAATTCAAACAAGACTAACAGCCTATTATTCGAGAAGAGAAGTAAATACAAGTAAGTGCACCAAGGCTTGCAAAACCGGGCCCGCAGTGTTTGTAGCAGATCAGTAACGGGAATCGGGCAATCTTTAAATGAACGCAGAAAGAAAAGCCAGCAGTCAAGAATGTCAAGGAAGGCACTGGGCTAGGGGTCGATGATTTTTTCTGTTAAATTGGATTTTGCTAACATATTTTAAATAAAGTAAAACAAAAACGCTTTTACAAGAATATCTTCGGTGTCCTCCGCGTTTTTAGTTGTCATGCATCTGTTGCGCAAGCCGTAAAAAATTCCTTTATTTTGTTCAGATTTTTGTAATTACGATTGCTGCTCATGTGCATGGAAGCAACGGCTGTGTGCGCCTTTTACAAGAATGATAGATTCTTGAAGGCGCTGCCCGGCGTCTTTACTGTGCCGCCTCCTGCTTCACGAAGACTATGAATACTGATCGCTGGGAAAGAAACTGGAACAAAAAAAAAGTGAGTGGGTGGGCAAAGGGGGAAATATTGACAGCAGTGACTGTGGTCGATAAGACGAAGGGTCGACCGGCTTCATTACTCAACGCGGAGCCCTTTCCGGCAGTGTTGCGCGCGGCGCGGGCTTTCCCGGAACCGCTACTTATCTTATAAACCGCTCCACGAACGCTCTTATAAACCACCGCGGCACGAGAACCTCGAACTTTTGCGGCGAAAACGGAGATTTAACGCTTTAGTGTCAAGCTCGCTTCTTGTCCTCCTTCATGCGCCGGGCCTCTGCCGACGTTTCGTTTTGGACGTATATCTACGTCCCCTAATCCCGTCTCTCACTCCCTCGCGTTAGCTTTCCCCGCGAAAAGTTTTCACTCTCTTTTCTTTCCCGCGTGCTTTGCCCTCAGAAAGCTGGCGTTGCGTTTCAGTCTCGTTAACAGTGTCTACCGAACACTCCGCACGCCCTTCGCTCAAGGTTTTTTGCAGCGCCAACACCGCGATCGTGCCGCCATAGAATTCGCAAGGGCCTTAATTCTTTTGATTCTTGGTTTATTTATTGTTCTTACGACACGTTGCATCTGGTTTCCAGTTTCTCAACGCTGTTTTTTTCAGTGATCCCGTAAGGAACGATGCCTAACTGCGCACGTGGACCCCCTTTCCACCATCTTATTTTCATATTATCCCTTTTCACCCTGCTTGTGTTGCCAGTTTGGGGGAGGATTTCTCGGTTGAGGCACCAAAGCTTCTCCTCATTCCTTCATGTCGCCTGCAGTAACCTCTCCTCCCTCTGTCTCCAGCGCTCTCTTGCAAACTGCGTGCTTCAGGGTGCACCGAACTCTGCCGTCGGCGGGCTGTGACAGTGATGGCGCGAAGGCAACATTTCGCGCCGCTGGAAGCCCCATACCTCACCTCTCCGCATCCTCCCCCGCTCTTTCCCTCGCTCGCCGCCCTTTGATCAATTAGAGCCCCGCGAGCGGTGCAGATTTGAATCGGGATTACGCGGCCCCCCGGGCGACCGCGCCGGCAGTTCAGAGGAGTGCAGGTGTGCTTGCTCTCTTGCTGCCGGGTTGAAAGGTTCGTTATCCGGGACGAGACGGCGCTTTGAGAAGGAAGAGTTAACGCGAAGAATTGATTTTTGTGGTGGCTTCTGAGGAACCGGGAAAGACCGACGAGTGGTATTGATCGCCAGTTGCACTTGCTCCGCTTTTCTTTGTTCTTTTTTCCCTCTTGAAGCGCCACGGGCGTGGAACGCAGTCGAAAGGGCAATCGTTAGGTTCCGTCTGTTCGTAAAAGTATTTCCCTCGTCTTCATATTTAACATTTTTTTTCGTACGCGGAAGTTTTCAGTTGACGTAAACTGTCCGCAAGCTAACATGATGGCTCGTAACTTGCGACATCACAGCACTGCGGAAATTTTATGACAAACTTGAATTAAAGGGACCCTGCAACACTTCTAGGCTCCCGTTCGGGGGGCCGAAACGTCATTGTTTTATTTTCTTTTGTGGTCGGCGTCTTCTTTATTATGTATTCTAATTTATTCAACATTTTTTTTTGAAATCTTAAATGCGTGCAGAACGTAGTCACCCAACACCCCCAGTACTTATATTGGGGGATCGTAAAGTACCTCAGCCAAAAATTACTGCTCTATGCCCATCAGATAACTTGTAAATTCGCTGAAAGATTTTTCTCTCTTTCCCGGTCTTGACGTTCTTCGACGGCTCGAATAACGTCATTAAGGCCATGTAAGGGCTGTTGGCCAATTTTCTTTCAGTTGCAGTAGTGAACGCTTTCCGATAGGAACTTTTTAAAGAAGCCACAAAAACAAAGCAGAAATTGAAGGCGGATCTAGTGCGAGGAGCAAATCACGCAGTGCCGTTCCGCGCTGGCGATAACCATAGCTTTCGCAGTGGTTCCAGACGTGAATGAAAGAGTGAAAGCGCTTATCAAAGGGGTTGCAGGGTTCCTTTAAACATGCAGGAAATACAAGCACAGAAAGAAGTAAGGGAAGTCTTCATAAACACTAGAGGAGGGCTCGCTCTCCATGGAATGCGCGAGTAGTGAAACTGGGGAAGTGGAGCTGAAGCGAGATTATGAACTTTATAAGCCTACGGGTTAGCTGCGGCTCCGCATGAACATAAGTATTGTCTTGGATGAGTAGCTAACGGACAGATTGCCTTTGTTTTTATGAAACAGAGATTGCGCATCGATTATCAACTTTGAAAATTTTTGCTTGTTTCGTTTGGCAGCATCTATGTGCGATCGTAGTCTATTTCTAGCACTACTAACGTACGTTCTGTCGTGTTGTCCGAACTGCTGCCGCTTGCAATGTTCATTTGGTTCCTTGCGAGAAATATTCGGAAGCGCTTATTATACATGTGACTGTGAGTTGTGAGGAGGGCCGAAACGAGAGGAAAGCCAAATGAATCTGTGAGTTGTGAGGACGGCCGAAACAAGAAGAAAGCCAAATGGACTTTTGTGAGGTCTCTCACTTCGCTATCGTAGAAACATGGGAAGTTCGAATCTAAAGGGCTGTAGTTGTTATCTATGGGGCTGCACATTGGCTGCTATAACCCGGAAGTAACTTAGTTTTCTGCAGTGTTTCTGCATGTTGCTCGCTTTAGTTCAGGGTCATGAGGACGTTCCTCGCCTTTCGTATAATGTCGTGAGCCTTCGGCGCAGTCTAGGTTATAGTAGATATGAACATCGCAAGATTATCTTCTGTTCTATTGAAGCGCGAGTACTGAAGAGCATTACTTTTCGTGTCACTTGTCACATGTAGACGAAATTTTGTTGTTTTGGACATGTTCGGCTGTTACCACATATTTCGCAAATTAAAACTTGGTTTCGCCATGGTGGCACTTTGGGATAGGTCCAACTGTTCCTCTTTTTTTCCTTTCTCTTTTTTGCCCATTTCCCCTTTCCCACGTGCAGGATAGCAAACTAGGCTCTAGCCAGGTTAACTTTCCTGCCTTTCTTCTACATTCTTCCTTCCTTCCTTTCATCTATATCGCAGAAAGCTTTATATTGCTAGGCGGAAGAAATATTCGGCGGTCACGGGTACGCAGAAAACTATTCCGGCGCAACCCTACCCACACGCGCAAAAAAAAAAAAAATCTGGTTGGAGAGGAGTCAGGAGTAAGAGGAGGGAGATTGGCTCTGCTTATAGATGACGTTACTACACCCTCGCATTTATCGACACCAGCCCGCACGCAAGCAAAAGGGCGCTTTTTTCAAGGCACTCGTGTCTATAAAACTTCTTCCGACAATTTCAGTCGTATGCATGTAAAAGCACCACTGATGCAGACGAACATGTTTTCCTAATCGAGATATGCACCGTATTCTCAATCCTTCCTTGACTCGAGCCTCCAGTCGAGATCCTTGAAAGCGATTTCCTCATCTAGAGGCATTGCGGTATGCTCCACTCAGCCGAGTGGAAGAAACACACAGAGCAGAGCGGAGCACAGAATTAGAATATGGCCAATAGAGAGAGGAAGGGCGGCTAAAGTGAGTTCCGAAGCTTGCCTGGACGCACAACGAAATTTCGCTTGCCCTTCTGCGTCATGGGTCTGTTTTATACAGTATTCTCAATCGGCGGGGAAGCTGTATACGGTGAAAAGTTTGCGCAACATTTTTTTTTGTGTTAATATTTTGCTCCCACTCGTCGTAGCGAGTCCTAATGTTAGAGCGCTAACTGCTGGAATGACCCGTGCCGGCACTGGGGCTGCGCGACCTGAATGCGCACGGGGCTTCGGCCTGATTGCCACAGACCGTCGGAACGCGAAGGCCGCCTAATGAGCCGCGCAGACCAGAGCCCGATGGTTAGGCTGCTGATTTGATCCCCCTTATGCCCAGTGCAAACTCCCGCAGGCCTCGACGCTTGGAATTGTTTAAGCGCCATACGTACGGTGGCTCTGCTTCATCTGCTAGCTGCGGGCGCGTGTTTGACTTGACGCCAGATGCCACACAATTCGTGGTTGCGTAACGCGGAGGGCATGAAAGAGGCCTGCCTCTACGCAGAATCTGACCGTGAATGTCCTCACTGTATTCGCCTTGCCTGCAGTGCGATATCCACAAGTAACTGCGCATGAAAATACGAATAAATAAACGGTGTTCCATACGACACAAATATCGTGCAACAATTCAGGAATGTTATAGCACTTCCAAACGCTCAGTATTCATCGGAATGGTTCCGCAATGAAAAGTGGGCATGAGTACAGCAACAAGCAAAGGAACATGAACGACGATGAGGAGATTACAGAGGAGTTTGAACGTTCACCTCCCCCTATTTTATTCGTATTTTCGCCGCGGGTTAATACCGTTATAAAAATGAAGACACCCTGCCTCTCGCACCAACTCATATGGGGTGGAAAAAATTAGCAAGCTGCTTGTCTGCCCCAGCTGCGGAATATCGGGTGAAAACAGCATACCTTCATGCTATTAAAGCATGGTTGAAACCCCCCCCCCCCTACAAAACATAAACAAACCCAAATTTAATTAGCGTGGGAGATTAGCGCTAGTCTTCAGAATGGGAGCTAAGTGTGTGTACCTCCGTACGTTGCTATAGGGACGGAACAAAGGTTGACCTAGTGTGTGCCGCGTGATCGGCGGACGCAATGGCATGTGAGTGGAACGACGCTGTGGCCTGGGGTGCCTTCAGTCTGCCTGTTGAAGTCATCTGCGCCAACGGACGAACAAACAACAGCTAAGAGACACAGACATGATGCAGCAGAATTGAAGACTGTCGAAGTAATTCGCTTCAAAAGACGAAGAAAAGAAGGTGAAGAAAGAGACGCAAATGCCATGCAGCAGCAAGAAGTCCTTGATGAGCATGGCAGAACTTTCGCCTTCAAAACACGTGAGCAGATTTAAGTGTCCCTAGAAACCCTTCTGATCGTTCTCCACCGGCTGTCAAGCAGCACCTCCTCCTTACATCGTCACTCATCCGCAACACCTTCGGGCACTGCAACGGGCCAATGAATGCACGGTCGAAGTGTGCATTCGCAATTATGCTGGTTTCTCGGGAGCGCACAGAACAGCGCAGGGTATTTTTGAGCGCGAAAACATTTCTACCCGACCCCCTGCATTTCGCTGGTGTAATACGAAGCCTTAGAAACGGTGCAACTATTGCTAAGGAGCCAGCCGGCCTGCTGGCGGTGCAGTGGGAGGGGAGCAGGGAAGGTGGGTGTGCGCTTGCCAGACTGAATGTTTTTTGACAGTGACGCCTTTGACGTCGAATGGCAAGAATGACTCTGAATATCAAGTGTTTCGGCTGCGAAATGTTAGGCGTAAATTTAGGACTGGGCTCTTTGTCGTACTTTGGGAGAGAAGGAAAATAAAAAGTGGAGACGGTGATGGTGAAGCCACGTGATCAAGCGTAGATGATGTGCCCTGCAACTCGATTCAAGCTCGCCGACAGCAGCTCATACCCACACAAGTGTATTGGACAACGCTTCGCACAACAGCTAATGAACTCAACATTTATTAAAGACGATAGTCTTTCTTCGGCTACTTAAACCCAGAAATTTTGGTCTGTCTGTATGTGTCTCTGTCTGTCCGTAACTCGATTCAGCCACCCGGTCCAAGTAAAATTGATATTGCGCAATAGTCTTATATACTCACAGCCAAATGTAAACGTCTAAGCCCGGTTTATATGTTCATACTTGTCAACTTTGCTGAACAAGAACAAGACATTACGCAAATATATGACAGTAAATTAGTACACAAGGGATATTTACAGTGTTCCTTTATTTAAAAAATCCTTGGTTTTTCGATAACAAATGATATTCTACATCTACTGCAGAAAACCGCCTCCTCCTGGCGGCATATGAAAAATCACGCGGCAGCAGCAACGAAAGGTTCCACTAGCTAGGTTCCCCGTTCTGTTTGGAACGCACGTGGAGCACGGCCACGCGGTTCTATAAACCTTGTAGTCGGCCGCCTCCATTCACGCGCGTCTCCGCCGTACTGCAGCGCTGGCATCGAGGAACCCGGCCTGTAGCAGTGGAACGCGGCAAATTCAAATCGCCTTGCGCAAACCTTTAGTGTGCTGCCTTGGGATGAGCGCGACGATACAGGAACAGCAAGAGAGGTGAGTGGGAAAGCAAAGGGAGGGCATTTCCTTGGCAAATGTCTACAAAGACTATCGTCTTTTGACGACATTTGCAACAAAAGGAGCAAATACGCAGCCAATTTTTTCTGAGCTCAACATTTGTTTAATCGGACCCCAAAAATCAATCAATCAATCAATCAATCAATCAATCAATCAATCAATCAATCAATCAATCAATCAATCAATCAATCAATCAGTCAGTCAGCCGGCGAGCCGCCTGGTTTGTCGTTGTCCGAGGTTCCTTGCCTTAGACTGGCTGTTCTTGCTCGGGTCATCCGATTGAGATGGGTATCCGGGTCGCGTATAGGCGTTTACTAGTCAGCACAGCCAAGCGACGCGTGGCGCCATCTAGGAGCATGTTCGAAACTATGTCCACGTGCACGTGGCCCCCAGTTTATTCGCTCACAACCGCTTGGTCTCGTAGTGTAGTAGTTCCGCTCCTGCCAAGCAAACATCCTAACCCCGGTTCGAATCCCGTTACCGCTTTCTTTTTTCCTTTTCAAGGGTTTGCCATATTTGAATATTAACATTTGTTATCACGCTTATAATCTATTTATGACATCTTCATGCATTATAAATTGGATTTCGGGTATTTACGTTGCCTTTTGGTCAGTTGCAACTGCCGGCTTCATGTACGTTTTTCCGGGTTTTCCCATTTTAGGTCGGTTTCAGCTATTTCTGTTGAATATTTTTCTACCGTGGTTTTTAACAATTGCAGGTCCGTTTTGGCTGTTATTTATTTAAGTTCGGGTGGCTTTTCATGCTTTAGGTACGTTTATGCTGTATTATAACCCCCATAGCAAGCTCAGATGACTGCTAGCTGTACTGGCTAGGAAACACATATACGCTTCCGTTTCGGGTCTGGGTTGGCCAGGGAAGCCCTCCACTGCTCGAAGTTAGGGTTGGGAAGTTGAGGCAAATCTGGGGTGCGTTGGCCCGCCGATACTATATGGTATAGGGTGCCTGGCAGTGGAAAGTAGGCACAGAGGGAAGGTCGTCGGATGGGGAAGATGAGGTGGAGGTGGTTGGGATGGGGGTGAGCTGGGGGATGGGATGAGCCGCCGCCAAATTGTAGCTTCCTTTCGGGAGAGACGCCAGTTGGGTGCTGCGAGGCTGCGACGAGTTTGTCTGTAACGGGCGACTTTTTGTTTCATTCCGTGGCTACGCAGTGGAATGCCGATCGCAGTGGCCGCGCAGTTTCTTCACCCGCGGCAGATCCCGCTAGGTTAACGTCTGACAAGAACTTGTGACATTATCTGGCCTCGCTAGGAAGCTTCGTTTCCCCTCCTATCTAAATCCTGCTCGGTGATTCGGAGGTAGGGAATGGTAACGGTAACCACTTGCTACTAAGCATGCTGCTACTCTCTAATAAAGTCAGTAGGCGTCCACATGGTAAGGTCCCCCGCGTACAACGCGTGTTAATATGTCGAATTGACTGCAATTTTGGTAAGATGTGCTTCATGGCGATGTTGAATAACAGTGGAGATATAACCGAGCCTTGCGGGGTATCTTTCGCTTCAATCGTGAAAGTAGACGATCATAGATAGCCAAGATAAATTGTCGAAGTAGGGTCCGTTAAGGCGCGCTCGCCGCATCTGAGAGATCTAAGTCCTGCAAGTATCGCTTAGTGTGAAAGGTTGTCGAAAGCACCCTTGATGCCCAGAGTGAGCATGCAGTGCGTGTGGCATGACGTGGGGCGATCAATAATCTCAGACTTGAAGTGGATTAAAATATCTTGCGTGGACAGGTGGGGTCGAAAGCCAAGCATGGTAATGGGGAACAGATTATTATCCTCGATGTACACTACAAAGCGGTTCATAGTTTCCCAGCTTACAATGTCCGTGAGATGGCGCGAAGGTTTCCTGGAGTCTGTGGTTTCTCCGGCTTTTGGGGTAAGAGTAATATCCACGTGCTGCGGTCAAGCAACCGCATTTCATTGTTTGTTGATGTATCCAATCAAGCTTCAAGGGGGGCTGTATAGAGATTGCACAGGTATTTGTTCTGGATGCGGTCTTTACCCTTTGTGGTGTCGCGGAGGAGGTTTCGCTCGATTTCCCCCATTTCTGGAAAAGTGAAGGGCGCATAGAGGCCAGCGTTGGGGGGACCTGCGTAAGGAGCAGGCTGCGGGGATGAGTCCTCGTTTGGTCGTTCCCACGGTTTCTTTAGCTCCTCGAAAAGTTCTTGTTCCGTGCCGGAGTAGTTTGGTATGAGGCAGCGCATTTAATGTGCCACTGCTGCTTCGGTTTCGTTGTTATCCATTATCGATCTGAGGAGATGCAATTGGTCTTTCGAGTTTTTCATCGTTTGAATAAACCGCGGCGGGCAGCCCGAAGATGCTCGAGGTGGGCATCTACCAAACGGTGAGGGAAGGGAACGCAGGAGCTGCCAATATTTATTTTGTGTATTTCCGTGCTGCGTCCAGGATGGCAGCTGACGAGCTAAAAAAATCTGACAGAACGACACACCTCTTGACTGAATCCCCAC
This sequence comes from Haemaphysalis longicornis, assembly GCF_048455015.1. Lineage (NCBI taxonomy): Eukaryota > Metazoa > Arthropoda > Arachnida > Ixodida > Ixodidae > Haemaphysalis > Haemaphysalis longicornis. Next base: position 24,463,118 of record NW_027526361.1, read on the forward strand.
AGACATGGCCGTGAGGACAAGTTGGAAGAAACCATATTAGCAGGAAGGACCTCCACAAGATTCACATGACAAGAGGCCCTGATGATGTGATAGGATGTGTCACGCCGAAACGAAAAACGCGCGACTAGTTGCCTCACATAGAGGTTCGTCTGTCCCAGTCCCCGAGCACGGATGGGCCTAAACAGATTATCCCGTCTAATAGGCTCCATTGAAGGCGACCACACAAATGTCGCGAAGGCAAAGTGAAAACGCTGAATGGGGAGACGCGCGCAGTGGGAAATTTGTAAACATGTTGCGCCCTTCAGCTCTACCGAAAATTGAATCATTTATTGCGAAACACCACCACAGCTCTTCGACTCCACCTAACTAAAGGTGCGGCCTGAATGTTTAATGACCTCCAATTTTTGTAATGAAGTTTATTTGATTAATTTTAGCATGATAATTACAGAACTAGCAATTAAGGGAGTGTAAAGATATGTCGCTGTAAATGTCCTCTTTGCTTGGCGATGCCAGCGCGGGTATGCATTGGGTCATAGCAACACAGAGATGAAGAGAAAGACGCAAAGGGAAAAGGATAAAGATGGGCCCATTTAATGCGTTGCGGGTGGGTTGGAGCCATTCACTGAGGCCTACATGAATAATCGCAGCATAATAATTACAGAGGTAGCATAGTAAGCTGTTCTTCTTACTGTTCGTTTTCAGCGCTACCCGGCAGCTTGGCATATGCAGCTTGGCTCGCATTGATCTAAAACATTCATAAGTATGCACAGCTCTGTGGACACTAATACTCCAATTTAAGCGCAAAAAAACAAGCAAACCTTCGCTTCAACGAAAAATCTCCTTGTACGGCAAAAGTGTAATAAAAAGGACAACAAAACTGATAAATGGGTTCTTCCGTATCGACAGGCCTGTGCGAATAGTTTGGAAATGCGCTGAACACAGCAGCATGACGCTTTTATGAACTACAAAAACGCAAAAACACCCCGGGGCTTGTCGGAGCCTGTATAAAAATCGGTTCGTCGCAACTTGATGAGAAGAAAATTCAGCAGAAACACTTTTGGGAGTTATCCAAATGAAGCTAAAAATTTACTAGTAGTAGTCTGGGGTTTGTGGTCATATGCTGCGGCGTTCAGTGTAATGGCAAGAAACACCGCCGAAAATCAGTGAGAACAGACAAACTCTGTTACAACGGCGAAATGCTAATAATACTAGGGTGATTTCAGATAAGATCGTATAAGATCGTACAAAGTGTGGATGGTTCAGCTCTTCAATTTGCTTGAAAAATTTTAAAGTCATTCCTTGATTACTCCAATGTCAAGATTCAGCAATATTTTTCCCGGGAAAAATTTTGTGTAACTGAAAACACATTTGGAACGCGGCAAGGTCGACCCCGACCGCTATATACCCGTGCGCTTCAGTCAACTTTAGAGAAAATGAAACTATTAAAATATTTATGAAGGACAAATAGTACATTTTATGTACAACTGACACCTACGTTACATTTATCTAAAAAAGGTTTGCTGCTTTGAAGGATATAAATGTTCCGAAATAAAACGTCAAATTTGGTTCAGAGTACAATTTCACTCAAACTTTGTGCCTAACTATTACAAAAAGTACTCAACGTACAGCACTCAAATTTTACTCATGTGTGCTCCTTACAGTTGTAAACAAATACATTGAATAATATAATTGTATATTCTACAGTCAAGATGCAACAGGCACAGATGCTTGAAAAAAGAACTGAAAAACACAACTTTCAAGAGCTAATATACGAAAAGAACATCTTCGATTTTTCTCAAAATCTCCCCAAGTGTAGGCATTTATATGTACTTGCGTTATCAATTTAAAGCCTATGGATAGGATAGGATAGAATAGCGTAGACAGAACGACAAAACGCCTCTGTTCAGCCCCGTGTAAAAAAAACAGCACTGTTTCAAATTTTTTAAAACTCTCCCAACATCTTGATTGCTAAATTTAATTTGTTTAGAAGTAAAAATACTTTGTATCATATCGGTACTGGAGCGTGCACAGCGCGAAAATTGAGCCCTGTCAGTCATGCTCATTGCGGGGTGCTGAGACAGTAAATCGTGTTATAGCTATGTCTTTAATATATATCTGATTCTTTTGTAAAAAAGGCATAATATCACAGCTGGCATGAAATAAGACAAAATACTCTAGAAAAACGGCAGTTTCGAAGTTAACGTTTGACGTCATGAACAATCATCACCCTATCGAGATCTTACACTGCTGTGTATTACCTGTCTAGCTAAAGTTGCTAGCCATATAAGTATTTAGAGTTTCCATAAAGGGTACAGACAGGCCGTTCTGCTGGTAGATCACACGTGCCTGCTGTTGATCTCTTAAATTGTACGCCACATGTGTCAGTACTAAATGCTGGAGAACGCGTGCACTGGTCATCTCAATTCTTTTTTTTTCTGCCACAGTAGCTGAAAAATTCATTTCGCTGCACGTAGGGTAAGTGTGCGCACTTGACATTCTTAGGCAACAGTTGCTACGTTTCTGGCAGTATGAATTCCAGTTATTGAGATCTTTTTTATGTGGTAAGATGTCGCCTGGTTATGAAAGACTCCTAGAACAACGTCACATGCATTCTTTGAAAATGCAATCCAGATTCCGCTGAGGGTCAAGTGCCTTATACGCAAAGTGCCTAGCCCTCACGTGACAACCACAATTCCCCACCCACCCCCCTTTCTACCTTATACAGGAATAATCACTCTTTCATTGGGAGAGGCCTGCTTTTTCTGTACTTCTCAACCCACCCCCCTCTCCCCCTCCCTTCCAATAGAGTTGATTTCATGGCGCGCTGAAAATTAATGCAGCGTTGAATTCACTGTCATCTATAATTACGTTCCTTGTATTTACATGCATGCAATATAAACGTGCTAGTTGGCACAGTACGCGTCGAAGAACATTTCTTGCTGTTGATTACATTTGACTCATTTATGTTGCAAGGAGTAAGACATTCAACTTGGTTATCCCAGTACTGCAGTAAAGATAGCTTTGCTTCTACATGCGAAATACTTCCCGAATTGACTTTGTCTTGGTGTTTCTTCCCACGTTTCCTTGCCATCACGTACAACCCAGATGATGTTATGTCTGACTTTGCGTTGAGAACTCAAGCTTATAAGTTGTGACGTATTCCCGCGCCGCCCGATTTGCAGTCCCCAATCACCATGAGCGCATCACCAGTGTGCGTGCCTGCGTGCGAGTAAGCAAAAGAGCCGTCGCGACGCGGAGGTAACCACACGGTATTCCGGGAAAACTAAAAAGCAAGAAAGTGTGCAACTTCTCCTACTGTGAAATATTTGATTTTATAAAGCGAATATAGCACATTTAGAATTGCAGTGTGCACGGCTTCCGTGTGTTGCCGATATGAATTTGCACGGTCAGGCAAGATAGCCTATCAAAACGAAGAGTGTCAGTGCTGAGAAAGCTCTAAATCCTGAGAAAGCTCCAAAAATTCTACCTGAAGAACAGCGTATCCTTTAGTTAACTGCGGGCATTTCTGGAGTACGTTCTAGCGGTGCTACCTTTAAATTAATGGGGCGCTGTACCCATTCCAATATAGATATGATGCAATGTGTTCCTACTTCTAACGAAAGTAAATTTAGCGGCCAACATGTTGGGAGAGTTTCAGAAAAATTAAAAGAACGATTTTTTTAAACTGGGAAGCTGAACCTAAGAGTTTCGTCGTTTTTGCCTTAAAATCAACGTACTTTAAATTGGGAGCAGATTGGTTGTTATGGTGTCAACGTGGACATTAAAAATGCAACTTTTTTATTACGTTTTCCCTTACTGTATACGCGAAGAGATCATTTGTGTTTTATACAAAACATATATGTTATTCAAATCTGAGGCAAGTCGCTATCACTACAGTACGTCGTGGGGAGCCTGGAGGACGGGGCTCCTCTCTCGCGCTGTAAATGTTCTATTAACAAAATGATGCAATTTTTTTTATGATAATGAAAGCACACACATGCAAATGCCTACATACCGGGAGAATTTGAAGAAAATCTAAGAGGCGTTTTTTTATATTAGCTCCTGAAATGTATTTTTTTTTTCATCAAACTTGCTTACTCTCTGCATCTTAACCATATAGTATGAAATTATAATGTTCGGTGCACTTGTTTAGAACTGTAAGAAGCCCAATTTGAATAAAATTTGAGTACAATTTGAAGGCTGTAAGTTAAGTACTTTTTGTATTATTTAGGATCAAAGTTCGAGCAAAATTGCGCTCTGAGCCAAATTTGACATTTTGTAGCGAAAAGTTTATAGCTTTGACGGCCGCAAAATGTTTTTTGATAGTTATACTCCAGGAGCAAATTCTGCAGAAAATTTACAAGTCGACCCTCGTTATGTTTTTCTATCAATAATTCGCAAAAGTTGGCTGAGGCACACGGGCATGTAGCGGTGGGGGTCCACCTTGTCGCGTTGCCGAACCTTTCATAGTTAGGCAAATCTTTTTCCGAGAAATATATTGCTGAATCCCGACATTAGAATATTCAGGGAATGATACAAAAAATTTCAAGCAAATTGAAGACGTTGAGCAGCCACACTTCGTTCGATCTCGTTTTAAATCACCCACTAGTATATACGAGAGGACGACGAAATTCCGAGCGGTAGCAATGTGACGCGTTATCAAAACTTCCAGAGAAGCTAGGCAGGATTGAAATGGAGAGATAAATTGATAAAGTAGGCCAATACAGCATATAATTTACGTAGTGCACAGTGTTTTCGTTTTGTGTTTCCCAGGTTTCTTCTATTTTACCCAGAATCGTCAGGAAATGACTCACGTCGCATGCTGAAGTGATTTGGCTGCGCGGCTATTTTGAACGTCGGACCCAAGCTACAAGCAGCAGCACACGTTAAGCGAGCTTCGGAACCTGTCTTCCAGAACCTTTTTTCGTACGTATTTGGGCAAGTCAAACACCTGCAAATTAGGTTAAGGTTTATGCCCAGTTTCCTTGGTTGTAGTTAGTGATGGCTTATTAGGCTCCACAACAGAAATGAGGAAATAATAAGAGAGGCAAAGTAATGCTCAATTTCATTATCCTGTGCAACGCAAACCTTTTTTGTTGCCTTCAGGTTCCGGAAAAAACCCCAAGCAGCCGTAAGGCCCAGAGCGTGAACTTAATTTCCGTCTCTCTCTGTTGAGGCTATCCGGAAGTACTTCATAGTATTGTCACGTGAACGCTGATTAGTGTTGTACGCCACATTGAACTGACGCGTACCTTATGCGTGTACGTGATTCTCACAATGAGTTGCCAGCATGAAGAAGCATCGAACTCACCACAAAAAGCTCCAGCACATCTCTTGGTGCACTGCGTAATAGTTTGCGCCTGATATAACGTCTAGTGCCGAGGTAAAGTAGTCTGGTAATGTTTTACGATTGTTTGACACCGGCTGAACGCATGTTCCCGAGTGAATAGACATTCCCTGGCACAATGGCTTTCCGCGCCGCTCTTTTGAAAGAGGCAACTGGGAGACTTCCCTATTGTGTCTGCAGTTGGTGGAGGGTGGCTTCTTTTGTGGGAAATTAGCGAAGCTGCGAACAGAGAAAGAACTTTATTTAACAAAACAATATAATTTGCTTTATTTATTTAAAATGACATGAGGTGCAAATTACCAGGATGAATACCTCAGAAACACGTCTAAAGAAAGGAAAAAAAGGCACACATAACCAAAAAATGAAAAAAGTGTAACGAGACGTGGTTGTTTACAAAGTGGAAAAACGTAGTGCACCTTTAAAAGCATAGAGTTGTTCGGCGCCTCTAATGCGGAAAGTGCGGTATTCAAACCTTTGCCGCTTTCTATAGACGCGTGTCGGTAATAAATGTATCTGAAACGATGTACGCTGACTTTGCGTGAATGATTCTGACGCGAGAAGGCAAATGGCTCTTGGGGAATCAGGAGTATGCGTACAGTGGACGCAGTACTGAAGAAGCGAACCTTGAAGTGCGCACTGCAAAACACGGAGTGATGGGAAGTTAAGAGGAGAACGCATGCTGGTTTCCCTAGCTCATCGATGGTAATTAGCTTCGAGGGAACAATCGCAGCCATTTCCCCACCTTGAAGAGTATTCACTCATGAGGCAGAACTTATTCTGGCTGTTAGCAGGCGCAAACTGTACAGTAATAATGTCAGTAAAAAATGTTGCGGGAGTGCATCATTTATACCCCCTGTTTCACGAAGCGATTACTTTCTACCGTAACAAAAACAAGCCAGGTGTAAATACGGTCAAAAACAAATCAACGGCGGAGTGCAGAGTATGCTAGCGCCATCTGGGAGGTTTGACGGCAAGCCAGGCTGCAGAGCCGAATGGCGCAGTGGAAGTTCTTTAGTATACACGCCATTATGACTTCATTGTAGACGTCACCAAAACACACAATTTGGCGGGAGAATCAAAATTTTAACCTAAATCGACTAATTTCTCAGTGAATACGGCATCATTTGCTGCCGCGCAAGCGCTGGGGACACTATAAAAAACGACATCTTTCGAATAAAACAAACTTGTATTTTGTCTTCATGGCTCCTTTAATAGCTAACGAGCCAGTTTGGCGGACACTAAGTGTTACGCAGAACCTTTCATTTATTTTTCGCTGCCCTAAATTTTTCGGATGAACAAATAGGTTTTTTTTTTTTTGGGGGGGGGGGGGGGGGGGGGGGGGACCGACTCCTTGAGTTGCAGTAGGTAGAATTCAGACCGCAAACACTAAAGGTTTCCTACTTTTACATACATAGCTATCATTAGTTTATTAGAGGGATAATTCTCCTCGGCACGTGTCTGACGCCGTCTGTCCCTCGCCGGCAACACGGTGTGTGCTCTGGCAAGCACATGACCGAAAAAAAATTCCTTTTCCAGTGCGGAAGTTGCTGGGATCGAGCCGAGTACCCTCCGCGGCTGAAGCGGGCGTCATATCCAGTCCCGCAACGATAAGTGGTTCTAAAATTGCGGGCTGCGTGCTCAAGCTTCGGTTCCTGCGTCAGGGCTATCAATGCCACTCGTGAGGAGGCCATGAATCTAAACAGTATTTAGTTATAGGTTATGTTGGCTCTATAACAGTATGTCATATTTGATGTCCGCAAGCTCATTAGGTAAATTATTTACTCTAAATTTTGTGGCTAATATTGCAACTAAGAAGTTGTGCTTTGTCTTTCCGGATATTTGATTCAGTTTGCGAATTGATTCCGTAATAAATGTGTATAAACAGAAATATTGAAATGCAAAATTTATTCAAATAACTGACGCCAATAAAAACGGCATCAATGTAAATGTGCAAGCACTGCAGTAGATTATTGGGCTCGATAACCCAAGTTACGCGGAAATACAGAATGACTGTTTAAAACAAGTAAGCACCAGATAATTCGTTTGCCAGGCAGAAGAAAAACTCCTCCTGCGAGTTACATTTTGTCGCATCTTGAAATGGGAACATTAACTTTACGTGCCTCTGCTTCTCCCGTACAACACTCCCGCACCTGTGCCACAGGACGCATATTATCCACGCGGGGAATTTATTGAAAATGACAAAGCCAGTGCCTCCCGAATTTGTTTTACAATTCTCAGCAGACAACTCTAAAAATTCCAATGGCTCCTGCTTGCTACAAATGGCTGTATATGCACCTGTTGAAAAGACATTTTTGCTTCTCTGTTGCCCGAACGTCGACGTGGCTCAACAGCATGCGACGGCAGTTCTTCGCCGCTATAAGATAATGCAAACTTCATAAAATGCAGCTTTATTTTAAGTGCGAATGCACTTCTTAAGCGACCCTGAACCTGCGTCCACCGGCGATGTCCGCATAGCATACCCACGTGGGGGATTGGCCAGGAATCTCCTCGTCTTCCTTGGCAACGGGGGGAGATGGGCGCGCGCTGCCTGGCCGCTGACATGGCACATACCCACGTGGGGGATTGGCCAGGAATCGGGCGTGAGAAGGGCTAATGCACCCGCTTAAAGGAGTACTGACACGAAATTTCAAAGCTGAGATCCGCTCTAGCAATCAAGTACAACGACAACACAAATAGGTGTCTGTGAATAAATGCATCTTTCTTTCTTTGTAGTTGTGTATGTGTGTGTGATCTCTCTTTCGCGAACATTACGGAACCGCGCAAATTCAACTCGTGCATTCGCACTTTCACATTCTTCCCCTCGGGGAAATGCGGGGAATTTTTTTCTTGTGCATGTCGCTGTTGTTTGTTTGCTGCTATTAGATCAGCAATGTGCCGCGGGGGAAAAAAAAAAGAAACCCGAACTCTTATTCCTTTAAGCATTTATTTATTTATTTATTTATTTATTTATTTATTTATTTATTTATTTATTTATTTATTTATTTATTTATTTATCTATTTATTTATTTATTCGATTTTGGATTTTTTTTGTGTGCACGGACAGCTCCCCTAACCCGCGAAACAGCAGAACGACACGCGCCTCTGCATGATAAAAAAGTATGACCGGGCGCATCATCGTGGCATAGCTCTCACATCTTTTCCTAAGTTCTCTTATCAGCGCTAGTCAGTGGGGCTGACAAAATGCGCAAAGAACAGCGAAGAGAGAATATCGAAATAGGAAAGAACGACTGCCGAAACTCCGTATACGCCCCTCCGCGGGTGCTTCTCTGCAAGACGGGGCTGCTTAACGTGGAGCACGCATTACAAAAAATCGACCTGCTTCCGCAAAACAACCCACGAAGAAATGCGGTAGGAATCCTTGGGCAACGTCATCTATTTTCCCTTCTAGTTTCGGCCGCCTCCGGTAAAAGTTGGCCGTGCTATCACTTTTTGTTGTCTGTTTGGTGCGGTCGGAAATGCAATAGAGAAGCCAGTGCTCTGCCCTTACTCCACATATATATCTCGTATGCCCGCATTCGTCCAATCGAACGCTACTTGTAAACGCACTGCCCTGAGGAATCCGGTTTCGAATTCACGAAGCAAATCGTTCGGGCACAACAATAATAATCATGAGGCCAAGAAACCGGCCCCGGCTGGAGTCATCAACGAAAATATGCAGAGAGAAGACAAAGGACTGCATTGAAGACGTTGGGGCGGCATCCTTTGGACTTGCCATTCAAACGGAAGCGAAAGTATCAGTGGCATCGTTCGGAGAAGCAAGCGGGATGTCAGGTTCCGATTGCAGACTGCATAAAAAATTTGCCGGTTTCTCCGCTTATGCGAAGAGGCCTAATGCGTGGGGCATGTTGCGAAAATTCTTATCCTAGAGAGAGAAAGAGGCTACAGTAAGCTTAAGTCTCCCTTCTCTCTCTCTCTCTCTGTCTCTATCCTTATATCTATATATATCTATATATATATATATATATATATATATATATATATATATATATATATATATATATATATATATATATATATATATATATATATATATATATATATATATATATATATATATATATATATATATAATGAGGGGCTCGTAGAAATAACACAGAAATAAGGGTCGGCAGTCAAGAAAACCTCCGAAAGCAAAGGGGAGGATGTGGTAGGTCATTGAAACAGATAAAGAATTTGGAAAGAAAGAAAGAAAGCGGAGAAAAAATGCCCGCCATGTGGGACCCGAACCCACGACCTCCAGAATATCGGTCTGGAGCGATAACCACTACGCTACCGGCGGGGCGATTTTCTCCTCCGCTTTCTGGGGTATTTATGTCAATCTAATTTTTTCCTGTGCTTGTAGGTGGTAGCCAGCGCCACTATGACTTCTCGGGGTGAAGGGGACCTTCTTTTTAATCTACGAGGCCCTCATTTTCCTATTCTGATTCGCTACATGCATAGCGAGGGCCTCTGTTCTGGCAGTCTTGGTGCCATAGGGAGCTTAAGAGGGTTCAACGCTGGTTGACCACTCTCGACATGTCGTAGACACTCGAGTCACGGCCCGGGGATTAAAAAGAAGGTCCCCTTCACCCCGAGAAGTCAGAGTGACGCTGGCTACCACCCCCAAGCACAGCAAAAAATTACATTGACATAAATACCCCAGAAAGCGGAGGAGAAAATACCCCGCCGGTAGCGTTGTGGTTATCGCACCAGACCGGTATTCTGGAGGTCGTGGGTTCGGATCCCACCTGTAGGGCATTTTTTATCCGCCTTCTTTCTTTCTTTCCAAATTCTTTATCTGTTTCAATGACCTACCACATCCTCCCCTTTGCTTTCCGAGGTTTTCTTGACTGCCAACCCTTATTTCTGTGTTATATATATATATATATATATATATATATATATATATAGTAAGGAAATGAGGGGCTCGTTGAGGAAATACAGAAAGATGGGCGCGTGAAAGGTGGGCGCGCCACTCTGGGCGCGTGTTTTTCTTTCTTTCTTCTGTATATTTAAAAAAAATAATGTTTACTTAATTCACCGTAGTGACAAAGAAAAGAGCCTAACCACACCCCTATGCCTCCTTTGGCATTGTAGACTGCCGACCTATCTTTCTGTATATATATATATATATATATATATATAAAGACAGAAATAAGAATTGGCAGTCAAGAAGACCTCGGAAAACAAAGGGGAGGATGTAGTAGCTCAAGAAAAACAATTTGTAAAATAAGAAAGTGGAGAAAAAATGCCCGCGAGGTGGGATCCGAACCCACGACCTCCAGAGTACCGGTCTGGTGCGATGACCACTACGCCACCGGCGGGGCTACTTTACCCTCCACTTTCTGGGGTATTTATGTTCAGGTGTTTTTGTCTCCTGCACTTGGGGGTGGTAGCCAGCGCCACTCGGACTACTCGGGGTTCAATTCATCAATCAATCAATCAATTCATCAATCAATCAATCAATTCATCAATCAATCAATCAATCAATCATCAATTCAATTCTTCAATCAATCAAATGAATTGATTGATTGATGAATTCAGTCAATAAAGCTATTAATTTTGTCAGCAGTTTTATCAGGCCTTGGACACGTTCCCTCTGTGCACATCTGTTATTCATTGTATGTATGTATGTATGTATGTATGTATGTATGTATGTATGTATGTATGTATGTATGTATGTATGTATGTATGTATGTATGTATGTATGTATGTATGTATGTATGTATGTATGTATGTATGTATGTATGTATGTATGTATGTACGTATGTACGTATATATGTATATATGTATGCACGCACTCCCGCGCGCACGCGCACTGGGGCGTATACAACAAAAGATAGATGTATGATCACAAATGCATATATCCCGGCCGTGACAGCAGGCGCTGTAAAGAGAATGGACGCCCCAGAGAAAGGATACGAAGCTAATATCGTCGGTACAAATGTATCCAACGCCCGGTACTTTTGCATAGGTAACAATTCTAATCCGAATGTCCCAACGCGAACAGAATAACGCTTTGCACCTGTGCAAAAATTTTTAATTGCGAATTATAAATTTTATTGTTTTAGGAACGGACATATATACTATTCTAAGAAAAAAAGAAAAAGAAAAACATAAATATAACAACACGAGACAAAAAATCATTTATTTTGTCTATTGAAAGCGACATCTAACAAGCGTCGTCCGGTGCAGAGAACTATAAAAAACAAAAATTATGAAGAAATAAATTCAAAAGTATGTAATGAAATTGCAAAGGTCTACCAATTATTCTTCACCCTCCCGCGACTAAATGAAGAGATATCTATAAAATGAAAACGAAAATAAACTAACAGATTTGGAAAGGTGTACTTATTCTGTGCCTTAACGTGATTGAATAAAGCAACAAAGAAAACTAGGAGAGTGCGCTGTTTCGGTCTGGGTTGGCGTCAAGAAAACGTAAGGTTGGTAAACTGGAGAAGCGGCGTAAGAATGCTTGCGCGTTCCTGTATACGTGTCAAAATTTCTGGAAATATTTTGTTTTTTACTTAAGAGGAAGAAGTTTTGGCCCATTAACCAAAGTTTAATTGTTATTGTCCAGTAGCAGATTGTAAGTCATAAACTCGCACACCATGCTTCTAATTGTCCGATTGAGTCACTCTCCTCTGACGCCTGTTTTTTTCGCACAACTGCGCAAGAAAAGTCTGAATACCTAACTCCAGCTAGATTTCTGAGAGGCCGTCTTCTACATACACAAGCTCACCAACGAATCAGCCCAGAAAACGACTTTATTACAAGGATGTCACGTTCACGCTATTATTAAAAATATTTAAGTGAGACTCCGACTACTTGGCCGTTCACTCCGGTGTTGCTAGCTGAGAAAAATGAAAAGAGGAAGGACCAAGTTTAATTATTTTACAGAAATGATCTAATACAATGTACAAAGAAAGAGGGGTGTTGGGAACCCCACACGAAAATAAACTGATAAACTGACAAATATACACCCTGTAGTCGCGGTTTTAAATTTCGGTCAACCGTACGCGATGGCATTGTCGAGGCTGGGTTCACTTCATCCGCAAGCATCATTACGGAATTTTAACATCAATGTGTGTTCTTCACATTTAACAGTCTCAAGAATTAAACGGTTTGGGTTTTAGGAACGCATTCCAGTGTCATAAACGCGGAGCTTCGCACAATGGTGACAGTAACCTGCTTCCTCCATAGCTGGTGATGAAACTCACTACATTGGTACCAAATACTTAGGTTGAACATTGAGCCCTGTGCGATAGATTAAGACGCCCGTGTGTGCGAGATTTCGGCTCACGTTAAAGATCCCCATGTGGTCAAAATTAATCCGGAGCTCTCTACTACGGCGTGCCTCATCACCTGCGTTGCGTCGGCAAGTTAAACCCGACAATCAATCAATCAATCAATCAATCAATCAATCACTCAATCAATCGAGACAGCATTTCTTTCGACCAAGAGCAAAGAAAACCTTGTTTTTTGTTGCGTTTCAGGTTTTCAGGTGATACTGGAGCACGTGTACCTAAAAAAGTTTGATTACAGATATTTTTTTAGGCGATTGGGATACTGTGTGACGGCTTGCCCGCAGCGACAGTGAAAGCCGCGTTCGTTTAGGAAGGCCGTTTCTTTCCGACAACAGTGCCTGTTTGTTTGGGTGTGTCGCTGAGACGTGTGAATCGGGCCCTATTGCCGAGCCGCGCGTTTCCGCGGCGCGTGCACGCGAATGGCATTCCACCGCCGTCTCGTTCTTGCGGTCCAACGCTTCCAGCAATCTGTTTGCGGATGTCCCCACGCGTCACAGAGGCGGCGGCCGTGAACAAAGTGAGCGGCAAAATAGAAATGCAGTGTCGTTTGCGCTCGGCAGTGCCGAGTGGCGCAAGTTGGGCCTCGCCGTCCTACCGCATTCACCAGGATGAGCATTCCACCACACGTTGGCAGCCGTGTTGCTCTAAAGGCCCACGAGGTGCGAGTCGCTGGAAGCACGCCGCAACACCGACCCACACCGCGAATGCGCACCCGCGTGCTACGGTGTAACGGATCGCCCTGATTGTTCCGACGTATGCCGCTGGCGCTCGTGCTTCTTTTCTCGCTGAACTTTTGGCACCCGGGAACGTGTAATGCGGGCTGGCCGGCCCGCGTCCGCGAGCCTCACTAAAACTAGAAAGGCGCCGTAGAACCGCAGCATTTAGGCGGGCCTGACTCTTGTTTCGTGAGTTTTTCTTTATTCTTGTCCCCGTTTTTCGGACTGCCGTTACTGCGCGAGCCTTGGCGACATGTACATTGTTCTCGCCGTGTCCCGCGCCCCCCTCGTCCGTCTCAGCGTCTGTCGGGTTTCGCGCCCCTGGCGGGCCCCGCGGGCACTATTCGCGTCGCGCGCCCGGCGGTTCCCGCATCGATTCGAAAACGCGCTCGCTGGCCTCGAGGCTCGCAAGTTCTGGCCCCGCGTGTGCGCGCGTCGCTCGGCCCGCTCACTGGCACGCAGCCCACGAGAGCCTCTCCATCGCCGCCTCGACCACGCGTATTGGCTTTCGCTCGCCGTGCGGTCCGAACGCTACTCGGACACCGGCGCTCGCGGCCACCTCCCGCTCACGCACGCCGACCCGCGTGACCCGCCACCGCTCGCTGCTGCCTCTCGGAGCGCGCGCGCGCGACTCTGACAGCGGCGCTTGGCCGGACGCGCGTTTTTTGATGTCGCGCTGACCTGGTGCGGTGGACCGCCCCCCGAGCTCCACGCAGAGGAAGCGTTTTGATTGACGAGCAAGGCCGGAGTGTGCGTCCGCGCTTCGTCGCTGTGTTGTGCTTCGCGCGCCGGCCTGCCTGACACCGAGAAGTCGACGGCGCGACAACGCAGAAAATTACAGTACACAGCGCGGGTGTGGTGTTCGTACCACTGAAGTGTGGGTGATTGTGTTGTTTCTGTTCGTGTTTGTGTGTGTGAACGCGCGCGACAGACGGCAGCCCCCCAGGTGAAGTGCTTGCTTCACGCTCTTTGTTGGGGGAAGCCCTTCCGCGATAGCGGCTGGCTGTGAGGCGACACTGTGGAATACTCGCTGACATCATCGCCATTAGTGCGGCACTTCGTTAATACCGTTCCGGCGCCGCCGTGCTGACGGCTCTTCCCCACCCCCCCTAATTCCCCCTTTTCGGCTTGCTGTTCTGCTTCGTCAAAGTGAAAGCGGGTGTCTGTTCCCGTCGGTGCCGATAGAGCTGTTCCGTTCTCCCTCCTAATCGGCTGGAGCAACGGCCCTCTCTGTTTGCCGATCCACTTCAATTTGGGTGGACGATTTTGGAACCATGCTCCCAGCGTACTCCCGAGGACGGAAGCGATGGGCGGCTGTTTTCGCCACGTCGGTGATGCTCTTGCTCCTCCTCTTCGTGCCCACGGGGGAACCGTCCCACGGCAAAGGTACGTAAAAGCCCGCCCAGTGCTGCGGAGAGCGCTCGGGAAGCGCTTAGAAGCAGTGTCTTGTCAGACCTGATAAGGGTATCGATTTTGCAATCACTGCTCGGGGTTTATTGTCATCTCGGGTGACCCTTGTAGCCCGCTTAGAATTGTGCTTACGCGCCTAATTATTTCCCAGACTGATCACCCAGTCGCGCTGATGAGCTGCAAAAAGTTGCTCCAAGAAGTGCTGCATTTCTTCGGTCTTATCTTTTTTTGTTCGTAATGTGTGCACTTCTGTCAACCTTTTTCGGTTTATACCGATGCCGAGTGAACGATCGCTTCTGTACGTGCAAAAAAATTTGTGGTGCCAGGATCTTACAAGAGATGTTTGCTGTAAGGGTAACATTTGCCAAGGGACACGTTATATCATACATTGTTTTTTTCTTCTGTCAGGTACTCAAAGCGAGCGTTACAGACTTAAAACCTCTTGCACCGTATAAAAAATATCAGTTAAGGAAAAAAGTGTATATAATGATAATCAGGAGGCTTAAAAATTATGAGGGTGGGTTAAGATCACCCTTCCAGAAAAGGTAGTAAGGGAGGATTTGACAGTCAAATGCAATGTAGGGCGCATCATCGTTCCGCAGTTAAACCGGATGCATGTTTGCGATTGAGCTGCGTTAATAAGGGTCAAAACAATGCATGGGGTGCACAAAATGTCACCACCGCCCTTTCTAGTGCACTGCTCTCAGATTTTTCAGCGCTGCTGGAGATCAGAGCACCACGCAAATTCAGTTTTTCTCTGTGAACGCGGTTCGCCGATATTGTAGCTACTTGGACGCGTCTGCAAGTTATCTACAGATACAAAACTGCCAACCAGAAGCAAGGTTAACTGCACTAGTTTACCTTTCTGTCGTATTTTAGCCACGCGACAAAACTGAAGAGAGCAGCTGAAAATTGCATGCGCAACATTTAAAATCTTACGCTTTACCTTATATTATAAGCCAATTTCTACGCTGAGTTCTAATGCGGCGACCTTGTCGTCAAAACTACCGGTTGTACTAGCTCTAGTCAGAAGACGTTGGAAGAAAATGGCCTTCTCAGTCATCACAGTGCAGGGGTGTCATTTAGCGCACAGCACACATGAAAATACATTATTTCCGTCAGCCGGTCTTGTTTGTATCGAGGGGGGGGGGACCAAAAGCGTTAGGAAATGATGAGTGGGGCTCGGGACGTGTTTGATGCAGCTAAAATGGATTAGCTGCATGTACAAGTCCTACCTAATCGATTGAAATGTGGCGAGCTGAAATAGTACGTAAACAAAAAAAAAATTTGCGCCTGAGGTGTCTTGCGTGGTTCCTGACCGTCCTCGAAATTCTGTGCAACAAGTTTGTTTATTTAGTGGCCCCCTATGTGGGCTTGCACACGCTGTGTTTGAGACAGTTTTATTCTAAAGCTGGTAGCAACAAGAGGGTGTTTAAGTCAGACCCGAAACTACCTCCCCTTTTTTAATTTTGGTATGCTGAATGACAGAACGGCGTACTAGGCGTACATTCAACCATATAACACAACCAACTTTGCGGGTGTGTCATTTCTTTAATTCTAATTTGAAATGTTTTGCTGATGGCAAGAACTGCCAAGCTTTTATGGGGTCTTTAATTAGCCGGTAAGGCTCCTTTATAATAAAAGTCGAAATCATAGGGTGGTACCCATGCCTTCAGTCCTAATGCAAAGCAGTTTTATGGTATCATTTGATTCCGAATAAATTTTCTTCACATCACCGCCTCTCCAACCTAATTCTACTCATTATCGCCCTTGTGAGAGTACGGTACTTTACCGAAGTCATAGTGCATTTACGATGGTTTTATTTCTGTTTAGTCTTTCTACCATTACCGCCTGTTCACTCAGGAAAATGCATCAGGAGACAGAAACATTGGAGATTGTTTTAATAGAGTGCCAGATGCATTGCTCGAGAACGGCAACTCATTCGAGAAACACGAGCATGGTGGTTGTAAAAACTCAGCCTAGATTTGTCCATATTCGCTTTAGTTTTAGTTCATTGCTAAACACAGCTGGGTGCAGCTTAGCCTAACAACGTGTGGGTATGAGCGAGTTTGTAGTCCATTATAACTTTGTTGAGCGCAGATGTAAGTAGCACTTGTCCTTGTATCCTTCGTCCTGTGTTTTCTTTACTGCGCTCGACAAAGTTATAGCAGCTTAGCCGCTGATCAGTTGGCTCGTTGAGGTCTTGGGAGCCGCACGAGCATTTCGTGATGAACAACTTCGGCTCAACAGACCTACATTGTTTGCGCTCATATTCTTTGCCGACGCACGGATTCTTCATTTCGGGATGGTGGTCGGTTATTGCTTCACCGCTAGTTGAACGAGCCACGGGGCTTGTACTTGAAGCCGGGCAACTCAGTAAAAAAAATAATGCGCTGACTTATTGAAAAAAGGAAAAGAAACAGCTGGTTACGTAGTTCTTGTGAACGTTTTGGCTGATGCGATCGCGGTAAATGTTTGAGGTGCTGTGCATTAGAACCTAGCAGAAAAATGCGTACCTCGTTAATATAGAAGTTGAGGAATGGGTGATAGGGCTTTACGGTCCCCTGCATCATTGAACACATATGACGTCTCCCTTCATTTTTTTTTTCGAAGGGGACGGGGAGGGCGAGGAGCAGGAAAGAGAAAGGCGGCAGAAGATTAAAAAAGGCCGCGGATACCGCCGAAACCGCGGAGGTTGGAGCCCCAAAGAGGACAATATGGTGATCGCAGGAGATGGGGTAAGGGCAGGATCGCATAACGGCAAGGGTTGTGTTGCGCGAGTTGCGCGAGAATTGCGCGAGTTACACTCCATTAGAGTCTTCGGACGACTATGGGAAGCGGGAGCCGGAACATTATCTGATAGCGAACATGCAAAAGTGTTCAGCTATCATGTAAAGTACAGTTCACTGGTCGCTGGGTAGCTCTTCGTCCCTGTTTAGAACACTGTTGACAAAGGTAACGATAATATGCGATGGTACCGAGCGGGATGTTGGTAAGGACTTTGTGATATTCTGACTCAATGCCGTTATTAGGAGCAATAGAGTGCGCGCATTTACACAGCTCTGCGGCTTTTTCAACGAATAAAAAGTTCGCTCGCTTTGGGGTTCGCTGGCTTTTTGTTGGATTGCATTTTGTATTTTGTATTTTTTTTTCTCTGCCTCGTCCCTGCTGATTGTGTCGGGGATGGGTGGGGGGTAAGATGCGTCAAGCCGCGAGTACAGCGGCTTTTTTCCCGTATTGTGAGCCATTGCACTAGACTGAAATAAAGAACTTCAACTACAACTTCAACTTTACCTTTCAAATTCTGTAGGATTCGAACGAAAATAGCACGATATAACACATAAAACAGGCGATAAATATATGAAAGGTGTTTTGGGAACATGTTAGCAATGGTGTATTGTATAAAAAATACTGCCGGTGCTCAGAAACCATCTTTAGAACTACTTAAGTCTTATTCTTGCTGCTTGATCGCGCGGCTAACCGCGAAGACGCACAGATATTATCATAGCAAATATAGGCTAGATTGTTAAAGAAACAAATCAAAGCCTTTTCAAATTTCCACTTCATTGCGAGAAGAACAAAGACTTCAGACATCACTTAATACATTTTTTTGATGTACAGGGCACTAGAAACCTAGTGGTACTATATTTTTTCTTTGAGGCTGCAACAGCGCGGGGATTCATTATTCGCCCAATAAAAGATGAGGCCCCGCATCCACTCGCGTCGGTTTAAATGAATACACTGATTCAGGTTTTTAAGACAAGCACATACTTTTGCACAGAAGCATGTCCTGTCCGCACGCGCAAAGTCCGCAGCACAAGCCCGGTGAAAGAATTTCCGTATTTCTGCTCTTTTTTTTTTTTTTTTTTTTTGCCGAGTGTTCAATCATCTTGCCAGAGCTTCGTCTCCGGGAAGAGCGTAAAGAGAACATAACAGTCTGCTTCCTTGCGCCCAGCCTAATCAATTGCTATTCATGGGCGGTTCCGCAGGTCCGTTCATCCTGCCGCTGGTAGCTGGCTATGATTAGTCAGTGCCGCATAGCCTTCCTTCCCCATGACTCATGGGCCCCCGCCGCCGCTCTTTGCACATAGTACCCGTTTAAGGGCGGCCTCATCAATTGTAAAATAACTGTGCAATGCGGAATAAATAGTGAAAGGGACTACTTAAGACTTTGGATAAACGCTTTCAGTATTGCCTTCGCGTCTAGAAGCATTTTCAAAGCTATAGTTATCAACAGCACTGAGCGGCGTTGTGTAATCTGCTCTTCGCAGCAGAACCACCCCGCTTCCGTTTCTGCTTTGCTTTGTGACTTTTTTTCTAAAGTGGCTATCGAATGCGTTTATCGCTGTTACATAAAGGAAGTGGCCAATAGCCGCTACATTGCTGCAATGACGTAATTCAAGCGCTCAAAAAACGCTAATACTCGGGAAAGCTACGAAAATTTTCGAGCAGGTTTCCAAGTTATCTGATAGGAACAGAGCAGTAATTTTTGAGTGAAGTATTTTGCGAGCCATTTTTCAAGTACTGGAATGTGCTTGTAGACTACGTTCTGAAAGAATTTAAGATTTGGAGGCAAGTTGAAAAAAGTGTTTCAGGGTCCCTTTAACTCAGTAGGTCAAAATGCGGCGCCGTCGCAGCCAGCACATCGCACACAAAATGGCCAATAAATGGCACGCAAAACCGCCGAAAGCGCAATGAACATCGAAAACATGATAAAAATGTTCGGATTAACGCCACATTTCTCAGGAGAGCTCTTGAAAACAAGGAAAGTGACTGCGTTGGAAATAAAACTGGGCGAATTTAGTGTCTGGATGGGAATTGAGCTCAGGGCTCCAGGAATGCAAAAAAGATCGCGCCCTCCCAACCCCAAACACAGCTCGGCGACTCCAGCTGACTGAAGGTAGGCCTAATGAATGCGTTATGGCCTTCGACATAGAAACGTGTGTACTGAGTCCTACACGAACAAGTTTTTTGGGTATTGTAATTTCAGAAATAGCGATTAGGCGAGTGGCAAAGTGCCTTTCCGCTATTAGCGAAGACATAGTCCCATGAAGGGCGATCCTATGAAGTGCGGGAGAAAATGATGCGAAGGGAAAAAAATGAGCCAATTCAGTCGGTGGAGGTGGATGACCAGCGATGCTTTTAACCCGCGAGATAGAGGCGATACCGAGTTCCGGCAAAAGGTGTGAGCAAATTTTATTTCTTTCGAGCGACGACGGTGGTCATATTTAAAGGGACCCTGCAACACGTTTTTCAACTTCCTTTGAAATCTTAAATGCTTGTAGAACGTAGTCACCCAACACACCCAGTACTTAGATGAGGTGTTCACCATGTACATCAGCCAAAACGTGCTGCTCCATGCTCATCAGATAACTTGAAACTCGCTCGAAAGATTTTTCTCTCTTTCCCGGTCTTGGTGTTCTTCGACGGCTCGAATTACGTCACTCAGGCCATTCAGCGGCTGTTGGCCGATTTTCCTTAGTTGCAGCAATGAACGCTTTTCGATAGGAAGTAAAAAAAAAAACCACCAAAAAAAGGCAGAAATAGAAGACGTATCTGGCGCGACGAGCAAATCACGCAGTGCCGCTCGGTGGTGGCGATAACTATAGATTTCGCAGTGGTTCCAGACGCGAAGGAAAGAGTGAAAGCGCTTATCAAAAGTGTTGCAGGGTTCCTTTATGAACAACACATAAATACACGAGCACACTTTTATTTTTACCCTACTGATCTTGATAATGGTGCCTGTGACAACAAGGCATATACAATCTTAAGGCATAAGTCATGTTTTGATCTTGAAAATAGGGCCTAAGATGACCTAAATACACAAGATGCATATGCAAGGGATGATAAATATAGCCATGAACACGAAATGAATGTTTTGAGCGGTGTGGGACTTTGGTGGTGACCGCGTGCTTATAGTCATAGCACACACACTGGGGTGTTCGTTTTCCAAAGCACCGCGCTATCGTACGCCTCGCGCTTCAAAGATAGGGGGAGCCTCGGGAGTTTTGTTTTCGACATAGAAAACTTCATAAAACGCTCGCATCTAAGCTTCGCTGAAGGAATGATTATGATATTGTCAGTGCATAATCACACTACTGTCGTTTCAGTCAACTGGAAAATAACCAAAGGGAAAAAATGAATTATATGACACCTTCGATAAGTGGAAACTAATACTTCCAAATTTCCTACATCTTAGGAGATAATATCCCCCGTTATTTTGTTATGCAAATTTGGGAAATCATCGGATTTGCTACTTTGCGTGAGGCGGTCGCAGGTGAGGTTTTTGAGGTACCCTATACTGCTGCGCCTCTGGAAACTCCCGGTTACGTTTCAGATACCGTGGGCTCTCGTTAAACGGAACGTTAACGTACCGGAAAAATCACACCATCTTCTTTAGGGGAACCCTAGTAGTATGCGAAGCAGCCGTGGGGTCGACTGAAGTTCCCATTAGTTTTCAGTTTGACGTTTCCGTTGACGTTCAGCTTCGCGTGCCTTCGTTGTATCAGTAGCTTCTTGACGTAGTTTGAATGAGTGAAGCACATAAGGCGCGTTCGTAGCACATGCTCCAGTCTCGGTTTTTAGCGCAGTGGGAAGAGCGCCACGTACCTCCCGTTGCGGCCAGAGAGTCGTGGGATCGAAACCGGGCTCCGCCTAACTATTTCTCTTTATAGTGGACTGCGCTGACGTCAGCCCAAACGCTGACGGGGCTGAAGAGACGCGCATGCGCAGTAGAGTGCGGACGGCGGACAATGACAATGACAACGAGGGAGGGAGGGACACAGCCCCGAGCATGAGATGCTTCGCATCTAAAATGTGTTTCGTTTATAAGGAGTTTCGTTTACAGAGATAATATGTTTATCACTCGCGATGCGTTATTTAGGTATGAAGGAGATTTGCACACTATTGGCACACGCTTATTTGTTTTAAAGTATATAATGGGGGATTTTTATTCCAGAGCACTACGGAAATTAGGAAAATGTCACTAGTACACTCACTCATTTCGCATGAAAAATACAGTGAGAACTGCGTGAACAATTTTCTTTAGATTTGCTTGTTCTAGCTCTTGTAGCCAGTTTACAATGGCACCGCTAACACGTGACAGGTTTCGCAGAAATAGTTCAGAACCTTCTGGTTGGAAGAAACTTCAAAGCATTAGGACTCCCGACTCCATCTTCGGATGTGTCACAATAGGATTAGAGTCAGGGTCCGCTAAGCATTAACAAAGGTTCTAAGCCTAAAGCCTTCCTGAACATATCTCCAAGGACACCAAGAATACTTGTAAGCAAGTGGTGCGGCTGCAGTGTGCGGAGTGCGCGATCAAACCGGAAACCGCTGGAGACGCACACCGGGAGTGACGTGTACCTGGTTGACGCTGAGCTTGTGGTCGGTGGTCGGAAAAATTGAGTTCCGATTATTGGGATTTTTTCACGTTGCCTTAATAAAAAAATAACATAAGTCAATTTTCGTTTATCGAGATTCTACTATTTAGTACGTGGGCCTAAAGAGGGGAAAAAGAAATCAGAGGACACCGAAGCATCTTTCATGAGTTGTGAGTTCGGAAGAAGCAATGTTTACCTAAATTCCGCTTATTGCATCTTTGAGTTTGGCGCTGCAAGTCGTGCTTTCTAGTTTGGGGCTGGCTGTGTTTTCGAGTTTTTCAACTAAATTTGTGCCGGTTATTCTTTGGAGTTTCTACGCTAGTATCTGGGTCCCGAACCGGAATCAGCTGGACGGCATTGCTGATAATTTTACTGCCTTTTCGCTGTTTCCTTTTATGCCGCTGGATGACGGTAGGGGGGCAATTGCTTTGTGGCACGTTAACGTCGCTGGAGGCGAAACGCAGCCACCACCCCACTCTCCGCTTTTCCAGTGACTATGCGCGTGCCCAGGCGTTGCTTAACAGCGTAGTCCTTTCCTTCTGTTGAATTATGCGAATGAAGCATTATGGAACGCTTCGTAGTTGGTAACACTAATAGGACTAGCCAATGTGCCGGCTCGTGTGTCCTGCATAGCTGAAGTGAAAAATGTTGACATTTTAAAAAACGGACGGGAACGAAAAAAAAAGTAAAGAAGGAATAACCATTTATTTGAGGAAGAGGGTATTGGGAAGTGGATGTGGTCAGCCTCTTATATCAAAGAGGCCGCGAGCCTGCTCCAAATCCAGGGCTGGTTGTACAAGGCTTGTTGCAGCTTCTGCGCCGAGCTGGTCAGTATGGACTCCCACTGCTCAAGGGATTGGTTATTATCGGGGTCGAGGTTATGTGGTAAGAAGACGACGATATAATACGTCGTGAAGGCGAATTCGCAGTGTAGGCAATGGGGGGAGAAGAGGGAGGGTGAGGTGTGTGATAGTGTTGTGCGATTGTAAAATATTTGTTCGCAGTCTTCAGAGTATGTGTGCTTGGACGCGGGATAGTGAGGGGTCTGCCGGAAGAACTTTCATTCTAATGTGTGCATAGTGCGAGAGTGTAGAGTTGTAAGTGGAGTGGATGAATGCTTGATTGCTGGTTAGGGGTTTCGTTTTGTGTATAAAAGTCTAAATTACGTGGGCGGCCACGTGTGCTACCCCGTTCCCGATAAGGCCGGTGTTCCCCACATACGATGGGGACTTTGATGTCTACGGGAAGGTTTTGGAAGATGCGTTAGAGCCTTGGGTGGTGCTAATCCTGCTTTATAGGTGGCCATCGCGTTAAAGGTGTGTTATTCTCGTAGAGGTTTGGTTGGTTGCTATGAATCGCGGTGGCATGGTCTACGGCCATTGCATCAGCGGTGCAACGGGTGGGTGAAGAAGGTAAGAAGACGCGGTGGCGATGTCTCTTTCGGGGGTGAGTGGCTGAGGAATTGTTTGCGGCATTTTATAACTCTGTGCGATGTCGGTGTATCTTGTTTGCTGGCTGGCCATCTGCGTATTTTTTTAGTAGTGTCGAGCACTCGCGTTGCGTCGTCGCCTGTTAGAAATTGGGGGCATGTGCTTAAGAACAGGCAGAATTATGAGTTGCTGCGTATGCTGGGGTGGAACGGTTGCGGGACGTAATTGGGATTCGGGTGGGGCCTTGCGATGTCCTGCAGTACCTTCCTGTCGGGGGGTTGAAGTAGCCTGCATAGTTGGTATGCTTGCTCGGCTTCTATCAACTCCGGAAGTGTGTTTTGGCTCCCTCAGCTGTACCAGTTTTTGTTTGATGGGCATGTTTTGAGTACTAGGGCTGAATTGTAGGTTTTGCATATATAAGGCTGAGTCAAATTTGTTGGTTTCGTAAGGTTTTCCGGCCTCAAGAGATCTTCCATAAGCCAGTCAGCTGAGTAGGAGGACATGTATGATGCTACAGGTGTCGGGTTCCCTGATGCCGCACTTTTTTTCCTGAATGCGCCTAATTATGTTAGTGAGCTAAACAAAACTCTTGTTTAGTTGTTGTAGGAGGGCTGATTCTGATCCGTCGTGATGAAAAGGTTCAACGAGGATTGTTAGTGTGGTGACTTGAGTTGGTTGATTGGAGATGGTAACTTGAGGGTCAGGGGTGGAAGGAGTGGGCGTGTCGTCGAAAAGAACGATCTGTTTGGTATGTTTCTGCACATGTTTTTCCAAAGCTTCCGCCCATTAAATGATGTGTTCTTGCGTGGGTAGGAAAAAAGCATTGTCTTTGTTGAATGCTGTTGAAATTGTCGCCTCAGATGTAGCCTGTATTTTTATCTGTTGCTTTTTTAGTCGAGGTGAATCGCAACGAAATGATGTGGTAGTCACTGCTTCAGGTTTCTAATAGGCATAGTCACCGTACGTTTTCGCAGTTTGGGAGGAAGGCTAGATTTGGAGTGGTGTCACTATTCCCACTGTAGCCCATTCTTGTTGGAGTTAACAAGAAAACGACAAAAAACAAGAAAAACTACAAACGACTACACAAGACAACAGCGTTGTCGCCGTGTGCAGCTGTCTTTCTTTCTATTTCTTTTGTTTACGCTTTTTTTGACCTTTGTGTGCTTTAAAACCTCAGAGTCACAGTAAAGGTCACTTAAGAGCGGTTCTGCGACTTCTGACACCTTCGCCGCCAGTCTTTTCGCTTAATGGGCCGCTTATGCTTTCGCACTAAGCATTTTGGAGCACCTCACGATGAAAAGAACATCGCACATATTTTCGGTTGGGAAGTAAATCGCCGTATGTGTTTGGATGGAGACTGGCGCTTTAGTCTTGTGACAACCGCAAGAAAAAAAGGAGGAAAGCGATAATGATATTCGTCCTTATGGTGGAAAGTACAGATTCACGCACACCTCGTCACTCAAGTCGGAACCGTTGTCACGAGCGCGCTGCGGCAAACAAACGGGAGGATGTGGTAGGTAATTGAAACAGATAAAGAATTTGAAAAGAAAGAAAGAAAGTAGAGAAAAAATGCCCGCCGGGTGGGATCCGAACCCACGACCTCCAGAATACCGGTCTGGTCCAGAATATCGGTCTGGTGCGATATCGCACCAGACCGGTATGCTGGAGGTCGTGTGTTCGGATCCCACCCGGCGGGTATTTTTTCTCTACTTTCTTTCTTTCTTTCCAAATTCTTTATCTGTTTCAATTACCTACCACATCCTCCCCTTTGTTTCCGAGGTTTTCTTGACTGCCAACCCTTATTTCTGTCTTATATATATATATATATATATATATACTAGCGGTAGTACCCGGCGGTGCCCGGGTGGGCCATTATATTAAGGACAGCAATTGGTATTTGTTAGTCGCCATATTAGGCTACTTCATTGGGAAAAGGTACACACTCGGAAGCGCCTGCCTGCTGTCAGTATATAGGCTTCTACTTCAGGTGCGTCGTGGTAATGTGTTACGACTGGTGCTCGTGTTTTACTCCAACTCTCTCTAAACAAATTGCACCAAGATGGCGCGTTTGAACGAATGAGTCACTGAGTGAAAAAGATTTTACTGAGCCGGCGAAGTGGGAGTGGTTCCCTATTTCAGAAAGCCATGTGATGAGTGCGCAGCCTTCACTCTGGAGGAAGTATTGTCAGGACATCCAGATCGCTGATTGTCACCAGGTTCTCCCACAGCTCAAGGTTTGGAAAAGTGGATGAAAGAAGGAGGAGCTTGGTTTGCTTTCGCTCTTAATATATGAGGAAGAGTGCCAGGTTGCAGCCACAACTTGAATTCGGCAGGAGATTGCTCTGGGAACACATGATGGAGGCCGGCTGGGTCAGGGGTATTCTTCCTCGTAGGAAGTGCTATCTCACAAGATATGAACGATGCTCATCGGGACAGTTTTATCATAAGTAACATGGGCTTCCTGTGGGAGGCGCGAGCTTGCAGAAAGTCCCAGCAGATGCCGAGGGCTAACCTTTGCACTTTTTACTGGTACATCTTCTCTTTTACATTTATGATATATGACACCGGCTCCTACTGGAGGCGCGTAGTTGCCGAAGATGCCTACAGATGGCGAGCGCTATGCGAACGCGGGAAAACTCAAGTGGATTTTAGGTGCAAAGTCATGCAAATTGAAAAACCTCGCTCGCCTTCTAATCCGCATCTTAGGACAAAATCCTGAAAGTGGTTTTTAGGCAATTAAATGGGCAGCATTTTTAAGAAAAAACGAATGGGATATATCAACTGGCTGGGTGATTATTGGTGAAAATGTAAAAACACAGTGTTTTCCCGAAATCCCGCTTGCCTCTATTGGGAGGGTGTGATTGAAAAATGTTGTATAACAGTGTTGAGATAAGTGAGTAAGTTGCCTATCTCAACAAAAACCTGTTCGATATCTCCGATGGCGGGCGGTAAAAAAATTAATATGTGAAAAACAATTTTACCGCTTTAAACTCTCTCCATGGAGGAATTTTTAATATTTTAAGAAATATTGACCCCCAACACCGTAATCAGAACGTGCCCTTGCAATCTGTAGCCGTTTCAAAGAGCAGTTTGGCTAGACGTGTACATAACCTGTCGGGCCTTTTTGGCTCATCAGCCGTGTAATTTGTAAAAAACAATTTGACCCTTTTAGCGGTGTCGCAGATCGAAATCCTTAAAAACGGTTCTGTGCATTTGTATGAGTAACATATTCTAGCAAAAATCAGCTGGAGAACTGAATCGGTGAAAGATTTATTCGAGAATCTTTAGGAACACCGTTTTAGATCCGGAATGCGGAATCACCTCGCTGGTGTAGGTTAGGGCGAAATCCAAAAACTACTTTTTAGGTATTCTTAAGGGCTACTTAAATCAGCAAAAAGCGCTTCGATATGTGAATGGGTGACCGAGAAAATAACGAATTCGCAAAACCACAATTTCGCCCTTTTCTTCGGTTCGGAGGGCAATTTCTGGAAAACCCGCCTTAGTGAGCACCTACTCAATGACGCAAATAAACTCGTGAAATTTCAAGTCTCTAGGTCTAACAGTTTTGGCTGGGCGTTGATGAGTCAGTCAGTCAGTCAGTCGGGCACTTCTCTTTATAGGTAGATATATATATATATATATATATATATATATATATATATATATATATATATATATATATATATATATATATTGTCACAGGACGCATAAGCGGATACTACCATGGCTTAAGACAGATGACGACGAGGACGACGAAGTGGCTGGGGCCCAGCGCGCTATCTTATGGCCGCCATGTAAATTATGCAAATAGATCGTTCCTCATTATTTGCCATTGTTCGTGTCATCTGTCCTGCCGCCACGTTACATTTTGGTGGAGTGTGTGGGGTACATCATCCCCATCCTGGCCACAGCATCGCACCGTCTCTGACTGGACGCGATCGTCGATGGTACGTAGGCCATGTCGGGCAGCCCCCCCCCCCCCCCCCCCTCTTCATCGTGCCCCAGCCAGTGAGACGCCGATCAAGACCTGTCGCAACAAGCCGTGACGAGACGAACCGCAGATGTGTCCCCAGCCCTCTCGTCCGACGTGGCTCCGACAACCTTCGACGCTTCGCCATCGCTGAAGAGATCGGTGTTGCGGGCCAGGCATCACCAAGCACGTTATCGTCATTCGTGGCGGCAAGCGATTCCTCACTGTATATCTCCATCGCATTGTCCATCCGCATCACAGTCATCACCTCGTCGCGCGGCTTCGACCGGTACCGTCGCCCTCAACCGGGGGGCGATATCACGGGAGACATAGAAGGTCAATGCCACACTACCATGCCTCAAGACAGATGACGACGAGAACGACGAAGAAGTAGCTGGGGCCCAGCGCGCCCTATCTTGTGGCCGCCATGTAAATTCTGTAAACAGATCGTTCCTCATTCTTTGCCATTGTTCGTGTCATCTGTCCTGCCGCCACGTTACTATATATATATATATATATATATATATATATATATATATATATATATATATATACCGTAATTACCCGATTCTAACGCGCACCCGATTTTCCAGGAAAAAAACCGAAAAAACTTGCACCTCCGTTTGTAACGCGCAAGGAACTCTGTGAGCAAGAAAAACGAATGCGAGAGAAACGGGCGATTTATTCCCCGAAGTAATCTCACTCATGTCCCTCCTCGTCGCTCTCCGGGAGCTCCCTGTCGCCTTCCGCTGACCGCAACATCTCGTCATTGGTTCCGTCAAGCACTTTCGCGATGCCACACTTCTGAACGAACGTTCAACCATGTTCGGTGGGATCGTGGCCCACGCCTCGCATGCCCAACCCGCGAGCTTCTCCAGAGGCGTACGCTTCAGCCAACCGCTCGTTGTGAACGCGTGGGAGCCGCTCGTAAGCCGCGGGAGCGGCGCACCTTCGTTGCCGCTGCCGCCATCGCTGTTATCAAGCACGCAAGTGGAATAATTTGAGGATTTCTGTGAACGCCGAAAGAAAAGCCTAGGCGCCTAGATCGGAAAAATTGTTGCTAAAAGCTTCGGCGCCATCTTGAGACTGCGATGGCGATGGGTGGAACGAAATTTCAGCTGTTTCAGCAGTTTCGGTTTCGTATCCGATTGTAACGCGCATGCGATTTTTCGGCCTATTTTTGCGGAAAAAAGGTGCGCGATAGAATCCGGTAATTACGGTATATATAGATTTATACAATACATACACAACCTGCCCACACCAGCAAGGAACAGAGAGCACGTGTGCATGGTCGGATTGTTTTCTCTTTTATCGTTCATTCGGAAATTTTATTCGGCTAGAATTAAAGGAGCAACTAATGCGCGGGAATACTTCACTCCCTCTGATCTAGTCCGGTCCGCTCTTCTCGCTTTTTTACGATGCCTTTATCCTTCAACCTCTGGCCTTCTTTATTTTTTTTTTTTTTTTTTTTGCTTGACCACTAGCGCCGAGTCTTGAAGTTTAAAAGGGCCTCACCGAGCTAAGGATTTTATTTTTGTTCCCGCACATCTGCGTTGCTTTTCGAACATGGCCCAACCTAGTTAAACAAATCCCACGTTTCCACTTTCCCGCCTTCTCTTTATTTGCTTTCTCATTTTTATCTTGTTCTAATACCGGCGACGGTGGGAATCTTCGCTGCGGTCTGGTCCCCAGCGCGGTTTTGTGTCCGTTCACGTCGATGTGGAGCGATTAATCGCGTCCTTAGAGTTGCCGTCACGCTCCGGTAGCTTCGCGGTCGCTCAAATATCGGCAGCTAATAAGGACGCTGGTCCACGGCACGACGATGAGTCCTTGACGATTTTACAAAGTGAGATTCGCTAAAAAATTTAATATAATCTTGTTTTTGTTGTACAAAAACGAAGCGGCCCTAACTACATAATATAGGCCGCCTCACTAAAGTAATTAGATAATTTTCTCCAAAGGAATGCACGCAAGCCATCTTGCTTCAAAGACCAAGATTAAGTTAAGAGCTGTTCTACAGCCTTCTATAATCCTCTTTCTCGCCGACGGCCCAGATAACACATGTTCGTTACTGGTTTGCGATGCCGAACTTTTTTTGTTTCTTCTTTAGTTCTTTCTTTATTTTTTTGTTTTTATGACAAAATCCACTTACAAAGTTTAAACGCGGATCTCGAGGCTATTTCTGTGTTCATAGCGAGAAGTGCTTAGGAAGCCATGCTCGACTTAGGTGGTACACACACACGCACACACGCACACACGCGCACACGCGCACACGCGCACACGCGCACACGCACACACACACACACACACACACACACACACACACACACACACACAACACACACACACACACACGCACACACACACACGCGCACACGCGCACGCACACGCACACACACACGTGTGTGTGTGTGCATATGTATATGTTCATATAAAAACAAATCAATTGAAATCAAATAAAATGAGTTTTTTGCAACCCAAGAGGGCTGAGGACAGTGAAAAAGAAAAACCTCAGAACGGGCTTGACGAGGTCCACGGCCCTTTTACAGAGTAGATGCAACGAGGACAAACCTTCAATATATTTACATCACATACGTGAAACAGGTACTTGATCCGCAGCCTTATCCGCCGTGGTCACTCAGTGGCTAAGGCGTTACGCTGCTGAGCACGAGGTCACGGGTTCGATTCCCGGCCGCGGCGGCCGCTTTTCTGATGGAGGCGAAAAGCAAAAACGCCCGTGTGTACGACATTTCGGCGCACGTTAACGATCCCCAGGTGGTCGAAATTAATCCGGAGCCCTCCACTATGGCGCGCCTCATCGCCTGCGTTGCGTCGGCGCGTTAAACCCCACAATAAATCAATCAATTATTCGCAGTCTTACGTACATAGTACAACATAAAATTCGCATACATGAAACAGACGGTACAGCAATCTTATATACATGGCACATCGTTCAAATGAAATGGTAGTTGATAGAGTAGCAATTGTCCAGGGTAATTTGTTCGCTTCTTCGGTGTTTCGCAGTTTAGGTTTGAAAAAGATGTATAGGACATTGTTGTTTCTTTATAGATTGGTCTAGTAACGTTTTAGCAGCAAGGTTTTATAAAAATGGGTCATTGGTAATAAATTCGTATCTTAAAAAAAGAGGCTACGTGACTGTCATTATAATAATGCGAACTGCACTTTTGTCGTACTTTGTAAAGTTTCGCGATATTTGCCTGCATTGTGGTGGCGAGAGATTAATATATATCCGCGGCGGTGAGACTTCTGACGGCAAGCCAGATCTCTAAATGCTGTCTGTAAATGTGACCTCTACTCATCATAATTAATTCTTCTTGTTCTTAATCAACTCGAAGCCTTCTGGAGCTACGCATCTGATAAGTACGTTTTCGGTTACATCCGAAGAACACCGGACAACAAATGAAGGCGGAAACTGCCTTCAATGGGGGAACTGCCATATAGGCATCCAATTTACACCTCAATCTCCTTCGTCGACCTTCGTTCTCAAGCTCTTATTTCGTACTGTGCTGTGGGGCTCCAGCTGAATAGGCAAGAAGAAAATTTTGCTGTGAATGTTTTTGCTGTGAATGACACACATCGACCCTAGTTCTGTCAACGCACCGACTCCAGCGCACATATTGAGCTGTGTTTCGCCTCAAGTCTGCCAAGGCTGCCTGTGCGCTAAGGAAAGTTAACACATGGGAACCGTGCCATAACTTGTAGTAGTCTGGAAACGTTTCACATATATTATACTTCGTCTTCAGGCTCCCTGTTATAAACGCGACAAAGATGGCGCTAGTGGTTTTCAGCTGCGCAATAAACATCGATTGAAAATTAGATCCCAACGCCCCAAAGCTCCAGTTTAGTAGCCAGAAGAAAAAAGAAAACTTCTTCTCCTTAAAATAACTCTCGCGGACGGTAGTTTTGTGTAATATCGGATTCACCCACCAAGCTCGAATTTCGAAAAGTCCCTCGTGCAGATATCGTACTGCATGCATTTTTACAGCGAAGCTGTAGATGGCGAAGGTTCCGTGCATTTTTTGTTCTCCGTCAGTAAAAAAACCCCGCTAGGGAAAGCGCCTCGTGGCAAAGCCAACTTTATCGCAAATTCTCAGCAGAAAATGGCTGCTACCCCTGCTTAATTAGAGCATCACCCCCATCCCCCCAAATTGCATTACGATTGGCTGCTAAGTCGACTCTATTATTACTCCAAGTTTAATTTGCCTGCAGTGATTAGGTAGTTAACATTGAATTTGGAAACGCCAATAGATGAACATATATGGGAGGATCGAGTATGGTTACAGAAAGTGGCTGCTACTTCTCGTTCATCGAAAGCATTTCCCAAAAAGTTATATAAAAAATTTGTAGTAAATCTTGGAGAATTCCCGTCTTCTGTGATTAAATGGCCGTCTACGGGGGGAATATGGTTACTGATAACTGCTGTAACTCTAGTTTAGTCGAAGCTTCCCCGAAACAAAAAAGTTTGAGAATTAGCTGCAAAGACGACTGTAACATCACAGGTTTACATTACATATGTAGCTCAATATACTCATACGTTACTCATACGTAACTCATACTCATACGTAACACAATAATACAGTTTAGATGGTCTTCCATCTCATCAGTAGTGGAGGGTTTTAAGTTTTTTTATACGACTATGCCTCGTTAACTTTTTCAAGTCCGCCGCTGCGATGTGGCGCACAGCGGTCAAAATAATGAGTGAGTAAAAAAAAAAATCAGCAGTCGCCGATTGTAATAAGATGGTCACACTGAAAGAAGAGGGTTTTGGTAGATGAGTGGATTGGCGTATGTAGAAGCCCAGGTCGCCTAACGCAACCTGCAGCCTTCAACTATAGCCCGCCTTGTGCCCACAGTTCATTCTACAAAATGCATGCAGCACCTCGGAGGCTACATTGTTGTCAATAGAGCGTTCACCAAGGGCGCCTAACTGGCCGTGACGGAAAGTGAAAATAGGCGCCGGGACCGTGCGGTTCCATCTGCCGAGAGGTGAGACCGAGAGGTCCTTTAAAAACCCCCTTCACGGTGAGTTAGGCGCCCTCGCTGCGCGCTGTATTGACAACAATGTAGCCTCCGTGGTGATGCATGCAGTTTGTAGAATGAACTATAGGTGCCTTAGCGTATCTTCGTCTCGTGCGACTCCTTTCGGATTGGTCGCTTCTTGTCTGAACTCTACTTCCCCTTAATAATACTTCATGTCCTCATGAGGTTACAAGCGGGAGACGCTCTCAAGGGGCCCTGCAACACTTTTTTCAACTTTTTTGAAATCTTAAATGCTTGCAGTACGTAGCCACCAAATATACCCAGTAGTTAGCATGGGGGCGTCGCAAAATACCTCGGCCAAAAACTACTGCTCTAGGCCCATCTAATAACTTGTTAACTCGCTCAAGATATTTTCCTTCCTTTCCCGGTCTTGACGTTCTTCGACGGCTCGAATTACGTCACTAAGGCCATGTAGCAGCTGTTGGCCAGTTTTCCTTCAGTTGCAGCAATGAACGTTTTTGATTGCAACTTTAAAATAAAGCCACAAAAACAAAGCTGAAATGGAAGACGTATCTGCTGCGACGAGCATATCACGCAGTGCCGCGCCGTGCTGGCGATAACTATAGCTTTCGCAGTGGCTCTAGACGCGAAGGAAAGCGTGAAACCGTTTATCGAAAGTGTTGCAGGGTCCCTTTAAGGTAGCTACTGTGACGAAAAGCTAGTATTCAAGGTGATGAAGTACTTGCCCGACTATTATTTCATTTCATTAGACGAGGGCCTTCATGCTCGTTGGAGTCAAAAAGCGGGCTGTTTATTACGGAGTTGATTTTCCCGTCTGCTATAAATACATGTGCATCAATGAATGAACATATGTTTACACAAAAGGGCTGTAACTTTGGCGACACTTCGACAAAAGAATAATTCCGTGGAAATTTGCCGCCAATACGACCTATATCAGTACATTGATTTTTATTTACTTTTCGTGCTCAGTTAGCACACAGTGAAGCTGTAAACGTTACAGATTTCCCACCTGCTGTGAATACTTAGGTATCCATGAATACACAATGGTTACAGAGGACGGCCGTAGCTCTTGCTTCATTAAAACTTTCCCAACAAAAATTATATGGCGAGTAGCTGCTAAGATGACTCTTGCATTACGCTGAGTTTCATTTACTCTTCATGATTACGTGGTTGACAATGAAGTTGGATATACTTTGGCATTCCCGTCTGCTGGGTATACATGGGCTTCTACAGGAGGGAAGCGAACAGCCCCAGGTTTGTCGTCTGACATCAAACTCTAGTTGTTCCATGTTTAATTGAGTGATCACAAAGCTTTAGTCGCTACCACTGCCAAATGAGGAAAATAAACACGCGTACATTCTGTAACTAAGCCTGTGATGTGCATTTTACCCAGCTTCGTTGATCACCGACCTCCGAGAGTGCAATAGCTCGTAATTTTTAATTGAAAGAATGCTGTAATTCTCGCTGATGCCCTGCTGTTTTGCTCAAATCTGTCGAGGCTGTGACGTATAAACCGTGCCAACAGTGGCCTATAGTTGGCACGGTTGGCACTATGCACTGAATCGGCCTCCGTAAGATTTGCCTTCCCACATTGCTTTTGTATATTGCGACGCAGTCTCGCGACAGGAAGTGAGTGCCACGTAGAAAATCTAGGGGCACTCTTGGAGTGTGCGGAGGATGCAGCCATAATATTTACGCACTGTGGGATAATTCCTCCCAGGTGTCTCATGAAGTATTCTAGTAACAGTGGAAATGTATTCTGTGAATACACTTCGTTTTTGCGTTCGCTATTATGTAAGGCAAGTGTTTCGTGATTTGGAAAGCACGGCTAGGTGTTTTTGGCATCACCAAACTCCATGCAGATCGGAAAACGCAAATAAAAACTTGATTCAATTTGATTCGAACTTGAAATTAAATCTGAGGAATTCGGTAAGATAGATTAAAATAATCTCGTCCTTTGATGTGGGTTTTGAGCTGGGTTCTTTCTGCATTTCTACAATAAGAGCTATATCAGGTAGGTACCTCTCTCATTTTTTTTAAACCCGATTGTACTAGCCCTGATATGCTAGGCATCAAAATAACGCGAGAACTGGATCTTTTCTGCAACATTTTGCTGCCCCAACGTGCCACCGAATACGGTACACACAGAGTAGAAATTACTCTGGACAAAACTAAGGAACTCTGTAAGATATATTAAAATATTCGTATCCTTTGAGGTGGGTGTTGACCTGCGTTCTTTCTGCCTTTCTGCTCAGAAATCTATATCAGCTAGGTTCGTTTGTCATTTTGCTTTTTTTCTTATTAGTAAAAGCGCTAGATGGAGAAATTCTTTCCCGCCTCCGGCAGTTGAGCCACAAATAGGATCTGTGGTGCAACTAAAGACGAAAGGTGTGAGCCCGACGGGCAGCCTTTGGGCATATCGCGTTTCCATAAAAGCTTGAAATAGAATTTCACCGACCGCACAGTTGGAAGCGTAATTCATTCAGCTATGCATAAAAATTACACAATCGCCTTCAATGGCTCTTATTTCGCCATGCCAGCACGTGCCCCGTCGGTGATGTAGAAAGATCGCACAACCGGTGACAAAATACGCCATGGGAACGTGTTCGGTTGCGAAATAACCCGCCGCGAGTTCTGGCGTGGCAATGCGCTTATCGATATTTCGCAGTGCGGATCCTTCAGGGCTGGCTGACGTGGGCGTAATTCTCAAATTTGACGCCGCCGTCTCCAACATGCCGTCCACACGGTTTTAGGGGCGCAGCCACTTAGGGGCTCAGACTGTCGGCGTATCCTGTCGTCGTCGTCTCATGTCGTGGTAATATCATATAGCCACGGTACTGAAACATCGGCACACTCGTTTTCGAACGCCTCTCGCTATAACGTCTCATCTCCGTGAAAAAAAAAAGCGTACACCGGGATCCGCGTTTCCTAACGCCTCGGGCTACAACGCTTCATGCTTCAAAGACACGACTCTTACACAGCAAAGCCATATACCTTAACCCTCCGACGGTTTCATTTCCGTGGGCAAAAACGCCAAGGCGCGAAGAATACTCTTATGCGCTACATGCTTTGCCCCTCCCCAGGTTTCACTTAGTGGAGGTGGCCCGGGATTTTTAGGTACTTATACATGAAAAGCGCGGACACGCAGTGGCTAAGCAAAACTAGAAGGCTAACAGTGAAATACAATAAGAACAGTGGAGAGTCACAGACAGCCAAGGTAATCAAGAAAGAAGCAAGGAAGATAAAAATAAATAAATGGAGAGAAAAAAATGGAAGCTAAAACGTCGTTAGAGATGTGCAGGGCAGAGAGGTTGGACAACAAAAAGGAAATTTGTACGATAATTCCAAGGGCAGTGGTTTGCTTTAGAGGCGAGAGCAGGTTTTTTGAGAACTAAGAGCTTTGTTGGGAGGTGTACGCAAAATGATGGGGGTCTGCGGGGCCTGCGGAAAAGAAACAGAAACTATGCGGCACATACTGTTGGAATGTGAGTGATCCATCCAAATCTACACGAGGGATATATTCGGCTTCCAGGAGCCCTAGGATTTAAGGGTAGCGCAGAGAGAGTTACCTTCAGGGCTGTCGAGGCGACTAAAAGAAGATTAAAATGCTGGTGGACGAAAAGCAGAGGGGAATATTGCATAGGGCAGCGACTACATTGAACAAAAAAAAAGTATTTTGTGCCCGCCCTGAGAGCAGCGCTAGTATGACAGGAAGAGTATAAAACAGATAGTATATCGGTTTTTCGGTAAGATGACACGTGATTACCCCGTTACAAAGGGGGTACCACAATCAATCAATCAATCAATCAATCAATCAATCAATCAATCAATCAATCAATCAATCAATCAATCAATCAATCAATCAATCAATCAATCAATCAATCAATCAATCAATCTCAATCAATAAATCAATCAATCAAATAATTATCGATGAAATAATTATTCTTCAATCAATTAATTAATTCTATTAAATAATTGTTATGTTTTTTAATAACCCTCATGGGGTGAAAAATCTGGAGTCGTTAGAGGAAACGAAAATGACTCATGTGCTAAGAGCAAGAACATGCCAAAAAATCAAACAGACGTCTCAATTTTTTAGGAAGGTTCCTGTAAACGATGTGAATCAATTCTTTTGAAACAAAACCTTTGGACATTAGGTCTAGGTGGAGATCGGACCGGGGATTTTCGGCGTGCGAGGCGAGCACGCTGCACAGATGCCACGGGACTCCACGATGCTTCCTGACTAAAGGTGTGCCAAGTGCGGGCGTCATTGTGCACGCAACGGCGCAGCCAGTGGCGAGGACATGTACGGGACGGCACGTGACTGGAACAGCTGCACCTGAAGCCATGGAGGGCGCTGATATGGGAAGCAGTGGCGTGGAGCGTTGCCATTCTGCTTATCGCCAACAAGGCGAAGAATGCAGAGACGAATCATGGGAACAGGTTAAAGCGCCAGGAACAACTGGAGGAAGGAAAAAAGACAGGAAAGGGGCGCACTAACAACTGAGCTTTATTCGCTCCGAAGTGATTATAAAGGCACGAGAAACACGCTGTAATACTAGTTGCACCACGTGTGAAAGCGATTACAGCTGCAGCACCCTCCTTAGTAATCGTCCAGATAATCCACCTCGCTCGAAAGATCAACTGAAGGCTTACTGACACATCGGTCCCCCATCTTTATTATTTTTTTTTTTTGACGTAGGCCTCAAACACTTCCCGTTTTTCTTTTTTGCAGTATGAATGTAGCACTCGGGTCGCTGGCACGCAGCGTAACGCTGCGTGCCAGCGTTACGCTGCGCAGCGCAATGTAACGCTGGCACGCAGCCCTTTGGCTTGCATTCCGTCTTGCAGTGAAGTACCTGATTGCTTCCTGTTCCCGTCTTTAGCGTCGCCGCATGCTCACGCAACCGGTCGTTGAGGCAGCGCCCCGTCTGCCCTACGTATACACGGCCGCACCTCAAGGGAATCTGATACACTACGCAGAAGATTGCCGTCATCCCATACCTACATCAAATATCGTATTGCGCAAAGAAAAATGCGGAGCGGGCCGGTGTGCGCGTGGTCTTCAGCGCTCCCAGCACACTCGGAACTATGTGCCGCATGGTTAACCGCTGCGCACCTAGGCCTCCTGTCTGCACCAAGAAGCATGCAGCTACGTCTGTGGAGTGTACGAAAACGTAGTGTATCAGATTCCCTTGAAGCGCGGCCGTGTATACGTAGTGGAGACGGGGCGCTGCCTCAACGACCGATTGGGTGAGCATGCGGCGACGCTGAAGACGGGAACAGGAAGCAATCTGGCCCTTCACGGCAATTGCAAGCCAAAGGTCTGCGCGCCAGCGTTCGATAGGACCCGAGTGCTACATTCATACCGCAAAAAAGAACTGGAAGTGTTCGAGGCCTACGTCAAAAAAAAAAAAAAAAAAAAATGGGGGGGGGGGGGGGGGGGGGACCGATGAGTCAGCAAGCCTTCAGTTGATCTTGTTTCGAGCGAGGTCGATTATCTGGACGAATACTGAGGAGGGTGCTGCAGCTGTAATCACTTTCACACGTGCTGGAACTAGTATTACATGGTGTTTTTCGTGCCTTTGTAATCGCTTTCGGAGCGAATAAAGCTCAGTTGTTAGTGCACCCCTTTCCTTTCTGTTTTCCTTCCTCCAGTTGTGCCTGGCGCTTAACCTGTTCCCTTGATGAAATACCAACTAACTCGAACCGACACGTTAATTCAGTGCAGAGACGAAGAATGCAGCGAGATAGCCACAAGAGGACGAAAAGAAAGCGAAGAGACGCAAACACTATGTAGCAGTGAAGACGCCTATAATAAATGGGTATTGCCTGGAGAAGCCATAATGTTTTCTCACTCAGAGCACGTAAGCAGACTTCAGTGCTTTATACAACATTAATAGCGTTCTCAATCATGTACCGAATAGCCAACCTCCATTCCTTGATTCATACGTAAGCACACCGTAAAATTTTCGCTCTCACATTTATTACGTGCTCCCGGCTTACAAAACGGTTTTTGGTGCTTTCGAACATTCCACATCGACTGAAAAAAAAATTTAAAGCTTTTTCTACCTACTAGAAACGCTATGTCCGCTCCCGTTGTTTATCATGATCCGGAATGTGCGCCCTCTGCAATACACTCTTGTGTTGCTTGATAAGAGCAACCCCACAGCCATGCTATATCGGGAAGCACCTGACTAAGTGTTTCAAACCAATGGCTGAAATGTTTGCGCCACCTGCTGCCAGCTTTTGATTGCCTGAAAGTCTAGCCGTTAAACGCGATAATTGGCCGCCATGTATCGATATTCAGCGTCATTAGCTCCTAAAGATTAACGTACTCAGTGCCAGTGGGCCCGCAAATATATAGCAGCCACTTGCAATGGCGACAACGTTGAGTTGGACAGTCGTGTGCTTCAGAATTTCGCAATGATTATCAACCGCCTCGCTCATGTAATAATTGCGATACAGACAAAACTCGATCTAAAGAAACTCGATCTTACGAATTTCATGATCTAACGAACAATTTGGATTCAGTAGAGTTAGCGCCATTTCCAATTTAACGAAGTATTTCGAGTTCAGGAAGCCCGCCACACGAGTAAGATGAAGAAGTCGCGCCCAGTTGTTGGGAACATCTTCGTCGGCTTAACGAGGTGGCAACAGATCTGAGTTTCCACGACTATCTGAGCGCCGTCGCAGACGCCGACATGACGGTGGTTTTGAGCGATGAAGAAATCGTATAGTTAGCTTTCGTCGGACAAGAGGTGTCAAAGTATTCTTGAGACTTAGAAACTGCTTAAGCTCCTGTGCCCATTCCAGGCTAGGTGATTGATGCTACTGACTTGCTCAGGCGCTTTGCTGGGACTCACAATGGGACCGAGGATGCGTTGAACGCGCTGGCGTGCTACGAGACGTCTGTCCACTTAATGCTAACGAAGCGCATGCAGGAGAAAATCACGAGCTTGTTTTGCCAAGAAATAAGTTTGTTGTGCCCCCTAGCGTCCCAGTCCAAAATCCCAATAGGAATACCGCAAAAACCTAACAAGAATTCCTGTCGTACGACAAAAAACTTCGTTGTGACAACAGAAGTCCTGTTGTGACGGCACACATTTCTGTCGTAAAGTCAAAGTCAATTTTCTCAGCGACAAACATTTCTGTACTCACAATAGAACTGCCATTTACGCTACTCTTCACAGTTGGCAATGACAATCTAACAATGCGGAACTACTGATGAAACGTCAGGATCCCGACAAGACAGAAATTCGGCACGACGGAATATAAAAAAAAATTCCCTCGCACTTCCCCTAGGGGGAGAGTGTGTAAGTGCGAATGCACGGTTGTTGATTGCGCGATTACGGTGGATATCGTGATCTTGGAGTGGAGAGGAGGCGCCCAACACCCGCAGTCACTGAGCGGAGAGAGGAGGAGGCGAGTAGCGCCCGCCGTTACGGCGAGGGCTACACGAGCGCCCTCACGCGTCGGAATGCGGAGCGCCCGCTACGCGAGCGAGAGCTCTCCCACCCGAAGTGGAGAGGAGGCGCGCAACACCCGCAGTCACTGAGCGGAGAGAGGAGGAGAGTAGCGCGCGCCCATCTCTCCCCGTTGCTAGGGAAGACGAGGAGGAAGACGAGGAGCGCGCGCACCCGCAGCTGTTGCTATGCGGACGACGGCGGCGGACGATTCAGGCTCGCTTAAGAAGTGCATTCGCACTTAAAATCAGGACAGGAATACCACACACGACAGAGAATCAGAAACCCGACATTACCAGAATGACAAGAATACGACAAGACGACAGACAGTACGACACGCGAAAATACGACAAACTACACAAATTTTTCTCGTCATCTTTTTCGACTGGGGTTTTATTGTTATTATTTTCACCGCGGACTTTCGCCGCAGTTAACATGTCATGGTAGCTGATGGGATGCGCCTCCCTTTAGACATCGAATTTATGGAATCAACTGCTCGTAAAATGGCAGTCCCGATTTTACGAAGTTCTCAATTTAACGAAATATTTAGCGGTTCCCGGCGACTTCCTTAGATCGGGTTTTAACTGCATATTTTAGGAGGAAAGCGCTAGCCACTCGAAAAACTTGTCGTGTGCGCTAAGCCAATCTCAACGAAAGAATGCGCAGCCAGGGAGTGCGATTGGGACGCATGCTCAGTACGACAGAAAAAAACTCAAAGCCCCTTTCTTAACAGAAATGTGGTCGAAAGGCGAAGCTGCTTCGGTCGTGTCGGAGTGGTACAATCGAACAGGCGTTGGCTTCGTAACGGGAGGGACCCA
This sequence comes from Haemaphysalis longicornis, assembly GCF_048455015.1. NCBI lineage: Eukaryota > Metazoa > Arthropoda > Arachnida > Ixodida > Ixodidae > Haemaphysalis > Haemaphysalis longicornis. The sequence goes on from NW_027526361.1 coordinate 24,503,986, forward strand.
GGCTCGATTCCGGCCACAGGAAGCATTTGTTCTCTTGAGGCGCTTGATGTGCCACCGCTTGTCGTCATCGCCCTATTGGGACACCCACGATGTAGAGTTGGCTTTTATGCAGTGCGTTACGTAGCGACATCCAAGGCCATCAAGGAGGCATAGAAAGCTTCGCTTTAAAATTCGGCAGGGGCAATAGCAGGAGTAGCCATTCGGTGGTTAGCAAAGGACGTTTCTAGTAGCCTGTATGTAGGGCGGACAAAGGCGATACACCAGACCTCTCAGATATAACAACCGGAAGGGGAAAAAACATGGCAAAAGGAATAAAAATTCACGCATCTACGCGAAGTGAATCATGACGAGTGGGCGGAGCACTGGGGATCGTTCTTACCGTAAATCACCCGTGGTATTGCCCACTCGCGCATGTAAATGAGCGACAACGCGTGTGTAGAGTATATACAATTCCAATCCAATACAATTAAATTTAATCCAACTCAATACTATCAATCCATTTCAATCCAAACCAATCCAAATTCAACCCAATCCAATGCTCCTCGCGCATGCGCAACACTGTGTACGTGTACGCCAAGCTCCGGACAAAGCGAGGTCCTAAGGTGCTCCTCCCCTAAAAGGATAATAATGATAGTAGCAGGACACATTCTCAGCACTGGACACATGTTACTGTAGGTGCCCTACCACGGACGCGCTGTATTCTGCAACACGCTTGTTCTACAAGGATATCGTTGCAGTGTAAGCGCCGATGGGTTCTGAACCGTCTACATCAACCGCTGCCGTAAAACATTGATTTATTGTGTGGTTTAACGCGCCGACGCAACGCAGGCGATGAGGCGCGCCGTAGTAGAGGGCTCCGGATTAATTTTGACCATCTGGGGATCTTTAACGTGCGCCGAAATCTCGCACACACGGGAGTTTTTGCTTTTCGCCTCCATCAGAAAAGCGGCCGCCGCGGCCGGAAATCCAACCCGTGACCATGTGTTCAGCAGCGCAACGCCTTGCCGTAAAACATGGCGGCGCACACCATACCGGCATATCCGTTCCAGAATTCAACCGTAACACTTTCACGATCACTTCATCGCAAGGGGCGCGTAGGTGTTTTTGGCAAATCGTATGTGGGTAGATAAAGTCCGAGCCATCCTCTACGGCATGCCCTTGAGTCCAGAACCGGTTTGCTAGCACGGGTAAAGCACAGCGACCGACTTGATCCTCTGATCTGTGGCGGGAGAACAGTGCATTCTAGAGGAGGTCATCGCACCTCCACAGGGAAACCTTGCTCGCTGTTACGACAAGTACTTACCCCTCACGGTGGCAACCCTGACGGTGGCAACGACAACCCTCACGGTGGCTCAGCAGCTACGGTGTTGCACTGGTAAGCCTTAGGACGCGGGTTCAATCTCGGCCGCGATGGCGGCTTCTTAGATTTAGGTGAAAAGCGAAAACGCCCGCGGGTCGAGATTTTGGTGCATGTTAACGATTCCCAGGTGGTCAAAATTAATACGGAGTTCTCCACTACGGCGCGCCTCATCGTCCAGGTGTAGCTTCAGCGCGCTAAAAAAAACTACAAAAAAGAACTGACAAGGAATGTAGCTAGGCTCGACCCACATCCTGCCATTAGCCTCTACCTACCCTGCTAACGATTGCTGTGTAGCAACGACCTTTCCTGGATACAAAAAGGTTACAAATAGCGGTGAGACATGAAAAATGCAAAAAATATAAAACCCATGCACTATCAGGACTGCCTGTTGTTCCTGCGAACCACGGCCCACAATTCGATATGTTGCGAGGTAATTTAGGCAGTGGCGGAATCGCCAGTCTACAAACTCTCCAAGCGAACTGGCTTAAAAAGGAACGAAAGAGCAAGAATGTTGTTGAGCCGATATATGGTTTTAAAATGAGCACTGAGTATTCAGGGTGCGGCGCATCGGTAGGCTGCGTGAGATTTCCGCCAGTGTGCAAAAGGGGGAGTGTGCCATGCGAGCCAGCGAAATAACAAAACGAAAGAAAAGAAGAAAAGCGGAAATTCCCAACGCGATGTGTTCGCCGTGTTCCCTTTACGTTCCCGGTCAGAAAACATCTAATCCCACTTTGTCGTTGTTCAGGCGGCAGCAGTTACTCGCACGCCGTGCTCGCGCTGCCGAAGTCAAAAGGAATGCTAATTCTCTCTCAATGCACAGTTCCAACTACAGCAAGACTTCAGCAAAATGGGACTGAGGACGCTGCATGCTCGTGGATTCGCGGAGTCAAGAGAGCACGGGGTACCAATCGGAATCTCTTGGGCACCGGCCGTGCGCTTCCAAGGAACAGATTTTCTGATTGCTTCTGGCCGGAAACACAAACGCAATCGAAGCGCTTAGCGAGGCTGTCTAGCACAAGACGATATATTGCTGATGCTGCCTTGTTTCCGACGGAATTAACGTCTGCTGACACCATCAGCCGTACCTTGCTGCTTTAAACATCCCGTTTGTTTGGCAGCAAGAAAAAAAAATTGCGAGCGGGAGCATTTTGTAATCGCGAACGATACGGGCCCCTGGTAACTTTCCCTTTTTATTTCCATGTTCTCTCCTCCCTAAAAATAACATAAAATAAAGTGACAACACCCGCTCCAGCGACGCTATGGTGGGTTTGAAGTCAATAAAAGTACCGAGTACTGTGCTCTAGGTGTGGTGGGACTTTTTTCTTGGGGAGAGGGGGGAAGGTAGGGGGGTTGCTTTGTGAACTTTTTTTTAATGAAAGCCAAGAAGAAGAAAAATGCGTCCGTAGAGACTTCGCTGGACGTTAAAGACAACAAGTGTGTCTAAATTATTAAGTAGTTCTCCGCAACGACGGGCCTTATATCCCAGATATAGCATCGGCGCGTAAATGCAGAATTTGAAATTTGGAGTGCGAGAAGTCGCGGACGATAATGCAGCGTGAGGAGGTGTTTTGTATCTTAGAGGAGGAGAATGGGTGCTTTTATGCTTGCTTTGCCCCTTATTCATCCTCCACCGACCGTATCTTTTCCCTATCTGCATGCCGTGGAGTCAGTGGGATTTTTATGGGAGTTCCGATTCCCAGACGGACGCACGATCTTACCGGTTCTTACACTATTGAAACTACATCGTAATTATAAACAGTATCTGCTGCTGCGCAGTTCAAGGCTCCCCTACGATTCGTGGCTTCTAAATTTTCAGTACCCTGCGGCGCAACCGAAGGCTTTTGCTGGCGTGGCGGCACACCACGATTCATGGCACTTCAGTCCACGATACTTTGGTGCGTAGTTCCACCGAGGAGCACTCGATTTATGTATCTTGAATTTACTATAACTTGCTGCGCAATTCAAAGCTCCTGCTGGTGCGGGACACGCGGTTTGTGTTTGTTGAATTTACAATAACTTTCTGCATAGGTCTAGGCTCCTTCGGCTTCTGATGGCATAAGGCTTCTGATGGCACAAGGCTAAACGATTCATGACTCCAGAATTTACAATAACTTGCTGCGTAATAAAGCCTCCTGGTGGCGCGGAGCTGCGACATTTATGACTACTGAATTTACAATAACTTTTTGCCTAGTTAACGGCTCCTGCTACATCGGGGCCACACGATTCATGACACCTGAATTTGCAATAACTTTCTAACTTGCTGGGTTATTCAAAGCTCCGGCTAACGCAGGGACACATGATTCATGGTTCTTGAATTTGCAATAGCTTCATAACTTGCTGCGTGATACAAAGCTCCGGCTAGCGTGGGCTCACGCGATTTGTGCCTCTTGAATTAATTTATAATAACTTGCTGGGTTATTGAAGGCTGCTGTTAGCGCCGGGACACGCGATTTATGACTCCTCAATTTTTCATAACTTGCTGCGTAATTCAAGGCCCTTGCTAGCGCTGTGCCACGGGAATCATGTATCTTAAATTTACAGTAACTTGCTGCGTAATTCCAGGCTCCTGCAAGCGCGGTGCTATGTGAATCATGCCTTTTGAATTTACGAAAGTAGTTAATAACATTGCTTACAGTAGGCTCTGTTTTTACGGTTCATCCTTAGTCTTTTCCATTTATTGACACTTTTCCCAAGGTCAAGTAACATTAAGTGGAGGAATATAATTTTTTAATAGATTTGCTGGGTTCGCTGCACTACTGCTAATATCAACACAACACTCCCATCACCTCCGGTTCCTTTTAGCTTGGGTCCTTCCAACTCTATCATACCTGTGTCGATTTCAGGGCTATACTCCGTGTCTCAGTAGGTAGCTCAGCAGGTAGCTTTCTATTGCCTGCAGCATTCTGAAACATTATTCATTCAGCGAATTTCATTTGGATTGGACTGGATTGGATTGGATTGGATTGGAAAACATTTAATGAGCATAAAGTGGGTGGCTTTCTCAGTCCAGATAGCCGCGAGCTAGCGCAGCTGCTTGGGCGCCAGTGATGAGGCGTTCTTGGTCCTCGCACTGTGAGCTGGCCAGCTCGCGCTCCCACTGCTCAGGGGATGGGGAAGGGAGGCGCGTAGGGGCATTTCCAGACTAGGTGGTAGGTAGTGTTTGGTACGGAGCAAGAACGGCAGTTGTAGGGGTAAGTGGAGGGAGATATGTGGTGGAGTATCGTGGTGTTGTAGAATGTGTTGGTCTGCAGTCGACGCCAAATGCGAGCCGCCTGTGTGCTGAGGGATGGGTGAGGAGGAGGGTATTGAAGCCGCAGTTGGCGATAATGATATAGGACTTCAGTGTATCGGGGAGGGACCGGGGGATAGATGGAGGGTTCGGAAAGGTCCTCTTCCGTCGACGAAAACGCCCGGAATGTAAGAGCGCGGGCAGCGGCGTGTGCCGCCTCGTTTCCCTCGAGGAAAGAATGACCTGGTGTCCATACAATCTGGATGTGGGCTGGATCCTTGATTGAGGATAGTATCTTCAGCGCTGAGGGAGAGATGCGGCCTGTGCAGTAGTTGCGGCAAGCCTGTTGCGAATCTGTGAGGATTGCCACGTAGTTAGAGGAAGCCGTGGTCGCTGCTAGAGCGATGGCTGTCTCTTCAGCCGTCGTGGTGCTTGCGTGGAGAATGCTGAGGGAGGTAACATTGACAGATTTGGAGTCGACGACAAGCAGTGCGTGAGCAGGGCGGGATGTATACGGAGCGACGTCCGTGTATCGGGTGTCCGGTTTGTTGTGGTATTCGGCTCGGAGGCGGGTGACGCGGGCCTGTCTTCCGCCTTGATTGAAGGAAGGGTGCATGTGTTTGGCGATGGGAGACACGAAGATGTGAGCGCGGAGTGACGGAGGGATACGCTGGGGGGTGTCTAAAGGAAGAGGAGTGGGGTAGCCTAGTTTATGCAGTACCGTGCGACCCTTAGGGGTGAGGGCAAGGCGAGTGAGTTGCTGGACCCGCTGTGTTTCGAGGATCTCAGAAAGGGAATTGTGGATACCTAATTGCAGAAGGCGGGCAGTAGGCGTGAAGGCAGGGAGGCCGAGGGCGATTTTGTATGATTTCCTAATAAGGGCGTCTAATTTGGCATGTTCGTAGGGAGTACCATATGTAATGCGGCTGATCAGTAGGGCTTGAACAAGACGGGAGGTGTCTGGTTCTTTTAGGCCATGGCGCTGGGTGCAGATTCTTCTGATGAGATGTGTGAGCTGGGTGACTGTGACATGAAGTTGTGGGAGAATCGCCGCCCCAGAGCCATATGCGTGAAACGTCACACCAAGTATACGGAGTGAGGGCACTTGGGGAACGGGCGTAGAATCGATCGTGACTGACGGGTCCGGAGTGGGGTTTGGGGGACGGCCTCGGGTGCGGGCTCGAAGAACGAGGAGTGCGGATTTATGTGGTGCACATGTCAGACCACGCTGCTGCAGGTACCCGAGTGTGCAATCAACGGCTTGCTGGAGAATGTCTTGTTGATCTCCTGGGGATCCTGCGTTAGTCCAGAACGTGAGGTCATCCGCATAGAAAGCGTGCTGAAGGTTGGGGATGGCAGAAAGCTGGGCTGGGAGTTGAAGAAGGGCTATGTCAAAAAGGAGTGGAGAGATTACAGAACCATGTGGTGTTCCTTTCGGCGGAGTCGGGAAAGGGTCAGACTGGAGGGGGCCAATACGAAGCGTTGCGGTGCGGTGCTTGAGAAAGGCCCGGACGAAGTTGTATGTGGCCTCCCCGCAATTGGTTGTTTGCAGTCCTTGGAGTATTGCGGCATGCGTAACATTGTCAAATGCTCCTTGTACATCTAATGCAAGTATAGAACTGGGGTGCGTTTTGCTTAAGTTTTCGATAATTTGCTCTTTAAGTTGTAAAAGCACATCTTGGGTAGACAGGTGTGCTCGAAATCCAAACATGGTATGAGATTAGAGGTCATTGTCCTCCAGGAATGCCGTAAGTCGGGAGTGAACGAGGTGCTCGAAGAGTTTACCCAGGCATGATGTGAGGGAAATAGGGCGAAGGTTGTCAATGGAGATTGGTTTGTGTGGTTTCGGGATGAGGGTGATGTCGGCGTGGCGCCACTGAGGAGGAAGGATGCCGGCTGCCCAGTGCTTGTTGAAGAGGGCAAGGAGGAAGTTGAGGGTGTCTTCATCGAGATTTCGCAAGGTCTTGTTGGTTACTCGATCTTTTCCAGGGGTGGTATTGCGCGTGATGCGGGTGAGGGCTTGCTTCAATTCTTGAATCGAGAAGGGGGCATCAAGCGCAGGGTTCGGTGTACCCATGTAGTCGTTAGATGGAGGAGGTGGCGGGGTTTGCGGGGGACCAAAAAACTTCGTGCGTAGGGTGTCTAGAAGGTGGGCAGGGGGATGGGGCTAGTTATGAATCACACGTTGAATGTGGTGATACGTGGCAGTCTTGGAGTGTTTTGAGCCCAGCAGATGTCTCAGAATACGCTGCGCCGTGAACGTCTCTAAAACGTTCACGGCGCAGCAGCATGATATTCCTTCATCCATTAACCACACTTTCGGATTTCATTTCCTTTTCTTTTATTTGAGTATACGGAACTCGCGCGCGTTGCGTGAAATTAGCAACGTACAATACCAGATATGACATCACTTTCTGTCGCTTCAAGTTCAACTTGCATTTCGAAGGTAATCTCGGCTTCAGAGCCGCCAAACACTTTTTCAGTGGACTTCTAATAACAAAATCTAGTTGTCAGCTTACGACAAACAGGCACGCGCTCATTCGCAGAAGCAGGTCAGCACGTAAAAACTATAGCTTCTACAGGGTGTTGCACCGGGGCGGACCTAGATGTTTTTGGCGGATATTGATGGCTTTCGTCTCCTCGTCTCTGTCTATCGAAATTTGTTTAGGAACGCGGGAAACATCCACCTGCACGGCGGTTTTCAGCAGCCATCGTACTCGCCATTACGATGCCACGAAGCGCGCTAATGGGCGAAGGACATAAAGGGAATGTTAAATTGCCGAAACTCGCGAGTTGATGCGCGTCAACACCGACGTGCGCACTCTCGGCCGCATTAATTAGTTCTCCCAGATCCCGAGAGCCAATTTTCTGCCGTCGCGCTACTACTAAAAAGCCGTTACCAGATTAGGGCACCGGTATACGCTATCCCTCGGAAAATACGCTCCGCTTTGAAAGCAATATGTCCTGCGCGCCGGCGGGAAGCGGGCCGCCACTTTATATAGCGTAGAGGATCGTCGTTGCGCTAATGCTATAAATGTTATTTTGTTTATTTTGCTATTTTGTTCTGCGCCGGAAGTCACAACACTTGTGAAACTCAGGAAGCCGTGGGTTAAAGAGAGAAAGGGGAGTATGCAGGTGACGTGGGAACGTATTTAAATAGGCACATTCAAAGCTCATCTCGAGATTAAAGCTCAACATGCGTCAACAGCTTACGACAAGTCAGTGCAGTGTGTCCTTCTTTCCTTTCTATTTCAAACAGGATGGCCAATATCACGTGCAGAATAGGCATAAAAAACATCTGATGGTAGCAGAGTGGATTTAATGCGAAATCCCAGCCAGTCATTCTCCAATGTAATGAAAGTGGTCCTGAACTTACAACCACAAATTGATACGCATCACAAAGATTGAGCGCATGCAACAATTCAGGCCAGCCCCGCCATTTTTGTACACACCAAGAAGCCCCAGCCTGCGTCTAATGTTGCCATATTCGGTCGAGCTAACCTGCAGCATATCGTATAGGTATGTCCTCAGAAGACACAACCCACATCAAAGATTTTAGCGATAAAGACACCAGAGCCATGGAAGGCCATGTTGCTCAGCTCAGACCCAAAGAGTCAACGCAGCCGTGTCCAATTGTCTGAAAATGCCGCCTAATCACGGGCTCCTGGTCCCCTTCACACTATAAAAATGCAGTCAAATTCCTTCCTCCCTTTTCCTACACTATTGGGGGGAAAAAGTTTGTTTATCGTCATCATAAGCCTAGTAATGACGATAGGAGTAACGCTCAGGGACAGGAAACGGGCGTCCTGGATCAACGAACAAACTCGGGAGGGCGATACCACAGCGCCAACTGAGAATAAATGGGCTTGGGGCTGCCATATAGAAAAACAAACGAAAGCCGGTGTACCACTCGGTTAACAGAGCGGATTCCGAAAAACAGGACTGGATGTAGTGGGAGACCATTATCTCGATGGAGAGATGAATCAATGAAATTCGGGGCGAGGAATGGACTGCGCAGCGCAGGACAGGAGCGGTAGGAGGTCAATGGGAGAAGTCTTCATCATGCAGAGGATGCAGAAATGATGATGATGATTCCACATCTGCGTTTTGTGGTATGGACAACAGCACATCCTTCAGAAATCGTGCATATTCGACCTAATTCCACCTTGGCTGCCTATACCCGCGCAGAGAAACGGAATTAGATGTTTTACATATTTAAAGAAAGTCTGTGCCTCCGTTCGAGATTCCCGAATGCGGGAGACTCGCTTTACGCACAATTTTCTTGGCAAACAATAATTTTCACACATCGGTCAGGTGTGACCGTAGAGGAAAACTTGACCTCTGGTGTGATTTGTGACGTACCTACAGACATAACAGATTCAAGATTATTGCTTGACCCATTCTAAAGCCACTAAGTTAGGGCCCGTAGGCCAGACACTTATACCGTTCCCGTATTTGAAACAGAATAAAAAGTGTAACGAAAATGTTTAGTTCAAATATTTTTTTTATGTGAGTATACTGGGACGGTTTTTAAGCGTACGGTCCCGCTGGAGCTGCAGTTTCGTGCATGATGGGTTATTGTATTTCAATGGCCCTCTATGGCGTAATTTTTAGCTGCCACGGCTGAAATGCCCCACATGTTGAATTGAATTGATTTTATTTTGGCAGTAGCTTCAGCCCGATACTATTATTGCGCCGAGGCTAAAGGCAACGTAAAGGTCAAAGGTCGTCTGACTTGACCTCTGCCACCGGGTAGCGTGTTTCCAAACACTTCGCTGCAGAGAGCACCCTCCTGACATGCGTGGTCACTGCGCGCGCTATTCTTTTGAGCTCCTGCTAAAAGGCCGCCAGTGTTCGGGCTCTGTAGCCTCAATGTAGGCTACTGAGAACTGGCGCTGACGGTCTAGGTTCGAGCCCGAGCAGGTCTATCCGGTTTTTTTTTTCCATTGCTTGCTTTTTTTCCTGAAGTAATTTTTTTTCTAAACTCAAATTTACGCGTTGTTTTTGTTAATAATGGCGGTTTGGTATGTTTTAGGTCGCTTTAGGTTTTGGGCGCTGCCGATGACTACATTTAATTACCATTACGCATGGCACGAACAGACATGTCACGTGGGTGTTCTGTGCAGCGAAGCGTTTGGAAATACGCCAGCCGGTTAGTCTGGCCGCACAGACAGCGTTTATTGCTGCCAGTTTACTGCTTCTTATTCATTCATCCCCCACATCCCGGCACACTACAACGCTGCCTGTTCTAAACACTGAAGTTGAAGTGCGAAACACGGGTCAGAAGGCGTCTTCTGCGGAATTTGTGCCAGGTTGTAGCGAAACGCCACTTCGACTTCTTACGAAACAGAAGAGCCCAGAAATGACACAATAAAAGCGAGCTGTCCGACGGCCGCGCTCGTCCTAATTTTCGACGATATTGGATCGACACAACGTGCGGGAACAACAAGAAGAGCGCAAGTAACAGAGCGGCTCGGCCGGGAGGAACTGTTCTCCCGACTGTGTCTGAAGAACCTCTTGCGTCACCAACTACTCCTTTTTGTCTCCCCTTTCTCAGCAGGCGCTGTCTGCGCCCAGGGCAGAGCATCATTCGCTGCTGCTCAGATCGGCTGGCTTCGCGGTAACCTGCCGAGCTTTCACTTTTCTCGCGCTGGATTGTCGCTCCTGGGAGACTGCTACCGCCGCGGAACGGGGTCGTCTGTTTTCTCCCCCTCCGCTCGCCTTTGCTCCTTTTCTTTGCCGCCTCCGTTCCTAACTGCGGCTCTAATTCGGCAAATTGGTCGTCGTACAAAATGAGCCGAATCCGGGGAACAATTTTCAAGGGCCATCGGGAAGAGCGCGGGTCTTCTACCGGATTTGCGGAAGCGATGCGCGAGGGTTTGCTGCGCGAGCACACTCTTGCCGCGCGCCACTTCCCACTTCTTTGCCGCTTCTCCCACACGCCTTCCTGTTTTTCGGTTTCTCGTTCTCTTTCCTATCAATACTTCGAGAGCGCATCGTTTCGTCCGCATTATTGTTTTTGCGTTTGCGCGATGCTCGACGCATTACTTTCTTCCACATGCCCGCGTGCTCTCCTTTTCGCCGCTGGGAGGCAGTCTTCGCGCACCGGGACCATTTTTTCTCCCGAGAAGGACGCGCAAGAGGGCCTCGGCTCCCCTCTTCTCCCGCGATTTGGAGGAGAGCCGCCGCCTCTGCTAGCCGGGCAGTGGAAGCCGCTCCGGCCGCGCCTCGGCGGTAGTGCACGCGAAGCCAGCCAGTTCGGGAGAAAGTGCGCCGACGCGCTTGCCCGTGCGGCAGCTAGCTCTATCGACGAGAAAAGTACAGCGCACTGGTTTATTGACGGCGGGGGCCCCAGCGAGTTTTCCTTTCCCCGGCGGCCTTCTCGGTTTGAGATTTGGCGCTGACCCGTTTTCTGGCCCTCCCCTGCCGCTTCTGCTGCTCGCCGGATAGTCTTTCCGAGGGGCGTCTCCGCCTTCTCCCGCCAACCCTTTACTTTCTTTTGTGTGGGAAAGGAGAGACGACGGTGTCTTCTTCTTCTGCCGTAGCTGCCGCCGGGGGCCGCCCAGTAAAGAACACGCTGCATACGTACGCGCCGCCAGCGTCACTCGGAGAGGAATATATATGCGACGCTCCTTCTTCTTCTTCCCCGCCTCCCCGATCCCCCCGGCCTCGTTTTCCATACTCAATCTTGTGGAACGCGTCCCCCACGAGAGTCAGTTTTCATCCTTGTCTGACCGCTTTCTCGGAAGAAACCTGCATCTCCTCTGCTTGTGTGTGCGCGCGTGCGCGCGAGCCCGAGTTTGTCAGTCCCGGAGGAGGACGTGAAGTGCGGGACCATCGGCGCTAGTCCGCCTCGCTCCCCGCCTCGCAATCGGCATCGATTTGAGAATGGGGTCCTGAGAGGTGACCTAAACCAATGAAGCGGACAGCGCTGTGGTCTGGCTTGCTGATTTATTCGCGGCCGCTGCGGTACACAGAGCGTGTGTGTATTGTGGCTCGGTGATCCACGGGGCTGCAACAGAGGGCGCGCGACGACTCGAACAGGCACATTCGTTTCCCCGCCTTAAGAGGAGGGTAAATGGAGGAACGGGCGCCTGTGGCGTCGTGCGGCGCTTTTGGATTCAGAATGACGCTGGCTTGCAGTGTACGAAAGAGGCGAGAAAGAAATGCTCCGCGAGAAGAATCGTCCTGCGGCGAAAGTGCGTGGGCAGGGCGAGGCGCCTATGAGGCTCGCTAAATCCCGCAGTGCCCCGTCTAGCGGACGAGGATAGGGTCATTTCGCGGGAGCGGAGGAGCAATTCAAGTTTGCGCGTACGGACGGGCGAAGAAACAGAAAAGGACGGCAGTGCGGAGGGAGGCTCCGTGATGGCAGTTATGGCGTTCTACCATGGCTTCCACTTTTACAGCGCTACGGAAGAGGCGTCTCAGGGAGGAATTCGGCTTGGCTCTTTGGGAGCACGGCCGAGTTAATCAAAGTAAAGCGTGATGTAGGGCCCTGCAACAGCTTACTCGCCCTTTTATGACTTTTTTCTGCTACAAAGATTTGAAGGGCTGGAGGCCAAGCCGTAACCACGCTGTACGGCCGAGCAAAGCAGCGGAATCGCGTCGGCAATTGAAGCGGGCTACCTCCGAATGAAACAGGAAGCCTCGCTTGTTTGTATCTTTCTTAGTGTGCGAAACCTTCGCATACAAGTGAGGGGCGTACTCTTGTCGCATAATTTCTTAGTAACTTAGCTATGCCGTCAGTAACGTAGTCAGTTATATCGGAATGAAATATTAAAACAGGTAATACCATTTTTCTGGCTGTATTTAACAGTACTAAAAAAAGAAACCTGCACTAACTTTAGATTATTTCGCAAATAACCGCTAGCAGTAAACTTCTCCAAAAGCGAGGTATGAAACTGAACTGATGCTTCTGCCATAACAGCAACTTTAAACATATAATTACTCTTTGAAGGAATTTACGACATCCGAATTGCCACGTCATTGGGGACTACACCCTGATCGAATTGTAATAGCTTTAGTTCTGTTTTTACTCCTTGTGCTTAAACTCAGCCGCCCCGCCAAAAACTGTTCCCGTTCTTATGCAGTCACGCTTCAATGGTACCTTAGGCGATTTTTTAACACCAAAGTATTTTATTCCCAGATACACCCAGATTTCGCTGACGTCCTATTCGTCACGGAAATGACGCCAGTACAACGAAGCAAACGGCCTGTAAGGGGTGCACCCCTGCACAAAGGGTGTTCTTGCGGGGAAGCAATACTTATGGTTGTTCGTTTTCGAGCTTTGTATTTTAACAGGAAAATGTTTTATGCCACAATGCACCAAGGTTTCACTGAAGTCATATCCGTCACGGAAATGACGCCAGTACACCTTTGCCGAAGCGACCCGCCATCAGGACGTCGCTAGTCAAGCACACCCACAAGACAGCCGCCGACTCGCAAATCATGCTCATCTGTATATTTCGCTGCACATTTCACTTTTGTGTTTTACCGATTCCTAGGATAGAGGAGTCAACCACATGTTTTTTTGTGCCATCATCGATGCGTACAGGAGGAGGACAAACGAAGGAAAGAAACCCATCCTCTTCAGCCCTCTTGTCGGCAAGGGGTGGGCGAAATGACGTTGACTCTGTTCAGGAGAAAACTTCCTCGCCTCTTGAGTGGAAGGGGAATGGCGCAGAAGCAGAATGACCGCCATTCCCTGTGACGATGTCGATTTGTCGTGATCGAATTCGCTGGACCACTGTTCGATCACGGATAGATGTGAGCCAGTTTTATAACTTCTTTCTTTCCCTCTTGCCACCCAAAAAGCGGGTGAAGCTGCGTGCCAATCTGAAAACTAATTTTCAAAATTCTGTTCTTTTTGTTGTACAGAAATATGTACTATTTCTTGAATTCCCGCACGCCCATAAGAACGACAAAAAATGATTTGCAACTTACCAATAGGGGCGTTAAATTAATGAGTGGATAACACACAAAGCGTTTATACCAGATACCTTGTGAAATCTTTGTCTCAAGCATTAATTCCGGCGAACTTCACATGGCCAGAGAAAGCTCCTTACGAGTGCCGTTTCTCCTTTTGCTCGTCCTCGGCGTATTTCCGTCCGTTTTTCTTGTTTTTGCTTGCACTTTTCAATGAACAACATATTCGGCAACGTTTCGGCATTATAAATAGCGCCATGGACTCGAAGGACGCCGCAAACAGCGTGCATAATAGATCGCTAAAGGTGTCGCAGAAAGAGCAGTAAGAAGTATGTAGATATCCCTGGCAATGTTTTTTTTTGTTTCCACTTGCCGTGGCTCTCCTGTATTTTGTTCTCGCGCCCGTTTTTCCTTTCCTACCCTCAGGGGCCGTAAATTGTCAGTTACACGAAAGGCGACGCACGACGAGCAGCCCTCTTTCTTATCGGGTGCGCGGCACGCTCAGCCCTTTTTCTCGCCGCGCGAAAGCAACCGGCAAGTGCGTCAGGCTCTCGCGTTTTTTCCCGCCTTATTTTCTTCTTCGCGTCTCAACATTTGCCGCCCTTTTCGCGCCGTGCAGACATCGCTGCTACGGAGCAGCATCCATTTCGCCCGCCATAACTCTTGCTTTAACGCGGAAGGCGACGCTGGCCTGCTCTATGGATGGCGCCGCGCCTGGCTTAACGCGCTGCTAGTCGGCTGCCGGGTGATCTTTGGCTCGGACTAACCGTGCTTCAGCGCGATACCCTGTCACGGTTTTATTTATCCATTAGAGTGGATTTTCGCCGGCTGCGATACTATGTATGCGTACTGAAAATAGATATATCCTGGTTCACCAGGGGCCTTAAGGGTCATTTACGAGGACCGCTAGAGGTTCGGACTCTTCAACCTGAAGCGCACTTGCCCCCGACATCGCGTCGTAAGGGACGTGAGACATCAAAAGTTGTGAGGTCTTGGCGAGGTCTTCTTGCTGGTCACTCTGTTTGTCTGCTGTTAGCCGTATGGGGAAATGCTATGCGCTCACGCGAAAAAAGCAGCTTCAAATGTTAATGCACATATTTTGACACAGTTATTATAACTTATTTTGAAGTTACACGCAATAAACTTCTTTTGGACTTCCTTGAACGTACTTGAAGATCTGCAGATGGGACGACTTGGTATTTCATTTCCATTTTTCCCACTTATTTTAATGGAATACTAACTTTCGTATGCTCAGATTTTCCCTTGAACATTCTCCCTGTGAATATCATTCCGTTCCTGACCACTGCATGGCTGCTATCATGGTGCATGATTCCTATTGACAGCTGCAACGTACTAAGAATACGCAAAAATAGAAGGAAGTCAATATGTTCAGGGAAACACTTATTTAGGTAGCGGTAAATTCTACAAATAATCAGAATGGAAGACGCTTCCCCTCGCACTCCATCCTAAACTGATTGATTGTACGGTTTAACGCGCCGACACGCAACGCAGGCGATGAGGCGCGCAGTAGTGGAGGGCTCCGGATTAATTTTGACCACCTGGAGAGAGAGAGAGAGAGAGAGAGAGAGAGAGAGAGAGAGAGAGAGAGAGAGAGAGAGAGAGAGAGAGAGAGAGAGAGAGACTTTATTTTGAAACCTGTGTCTGAAGGACTGCTCGGCTTCTTGGTTAGGTTACAGGGACTAAAGTCCTGGCTATAGTCCTGGCTATCTATAGTCCCGGCGTGTTTTTAATGTGGTTCACAAGCGTGGTCCAATAGAGCTCTTCAAGCTCCTTAGGGGGTGTGACCCATGTCTCCCAGCAAGTAGGGCGCTTTGTGGCAGGAATTGGTTGCAGGGAAGATCTCAGGGTGCTTTGTATGTTTGGGCATTTCCAGATGGAGATCTTTAACGTGCGCCGAAATCTCGTACAGACGGGTGTTTTTGCTTTTCGCCTCCATCAGAAAAGCGGCCGCCGCCATCCTAAACTCGTAGTAGCAGCGGGCTGTTGTAAGACAGTGCGGCAGAAACATACTAAAAACCAGTTCTAATACTAGAATATTCCTACGTAGCATTAAATAGGCAGACAGGCAGAGGTCACCTATCGTGTATCTGTCTGTATTGACCAACTAAACGGAAAGTAGTGAATTTGAGTTGAGGGGTACTTGAAAACTAATACGAAGTTAGCTCTATAAAAGCTATCGCATTCAAATGCTAGCGCATTAGCTAGAAGAATAGTTTCGTTTGTTTCAACATTATGCACAAACGTAGTGCTGGCGTCGTTTTTGAGTTTAGACTGCAAGGTAATCGGCATCGTCGTTCACATAATAAAGTTTTCTTTATTATATACCCTAGAGAGGAATCTGGCGCTATCGTCTATGCGGCTCATGCGAACGCCGTCTGTGTCATCTTGGGTCGCAATTTCATCATCACTGGCTTGGATTGAAACGTTTTAGTCGCCGCATATTCGAACACAGTGCCACATAAACGCAAAGAATGGTATGTTATTATATAAGTGGAAAATAAAGCAGATTGTTTTAAAACTAAGGGAAAAGTAAGTAAAGCTTATTATTGCAGGAACGGTTGTGCCTGCTATTCTGCAGGCCAAGCTGTTAGTTAACAACAATACTAATATTTTGGGGGGAACCTTGTTAGAGACTCTTATTTTATTAATTTTTCCATTATTTCAAATAATGAGTTGTTTGGAGAGCTTGGCAATGTTTTTGAGCGCACCTAGGAAAACGTCGCTATCGTGGCGAACCGGTGCAGTTTAAAAAAAAACTACAGTTTAAAAAAACTTATTGCTTTGGAGTTGGTTCATACTTGAAAAAAAAAAAACTGTAGCGTTAAACAGTCGTGGATGAAGACAAGATAGGACGGATGCAGGCGCCTGTATCTGTCGTATCTGGTCTTCGTTGAAGTACGTTTGCTTTCTTTTTTTTCGTCAGCTACATCTTTCGCGGCGGCGTATTACCCTCACAGTCATACGTTAATTCGACTCCGGCATGAGCAACAACTCCGGCATGGCTCATGGTTACTAGAAAACAGGGTCGATTTCGGCTACTTCGTAGCTCGTAGGCGTGTTAATGCATAGTGAAGAAAGCAAATCCTAAAAACCGCTTAATAATCCAATTGTCAGGCCAAGCCCAAGAGAGAAGCTGTGGTCCAACCATAACCCCCCACAACGACATGGACTCCCAGGTCCAGTTTCCTCTCTAGTATGCTTACTAAGAAATTCTACGGTAGACATCAACGCTGTCTTCGCGAAGCTGTCCTCGTTCCCGGCTTCGTTGGGATTAGACCAGCGCTTAAAGTGTCGGTCGACCCGCTAAGACCGCAACGTAGCCGGCTGATAGGGAAATTGGAGCTCCGCCGAGGAACTGGACGCCATGGTCAGAATGCTTCTCACACCACAAATAGACAAAAATGTTTTAGAAGCCCTTATACCAACAAGTGTTCTACTAACGATAGAGTACTTTTTTCATGTCTCTCAAATACGCAAGATAAATTTGTGGCTGGAAATGCGAAGCGAAGAAAAATGGGGACTTTTCCATGAAGAAGGGAACGCCTGGGAAGGGAAGGGAAGAATGGAAGAAGGGAAGAAGGGAAGGGAACGCCTGTTCCGTCATGTGTACGTGGCTGGACCCTGGTGTCGTTAGATGGAATAGAAAAGAAAAGAGGGTTGGTGTTTTAGAAGTACTGACAGCAGTAGCAGCTGAATTCCGTTTTTTTAATGGTCTTTTTTTCTCCTAGGTGTGTCTTTACATGCCCAAGAAGAATGGAGGGGTTCCAACTTTGCAAACTGTGTTGGCACCAAGACTGACATTTTGAAGATACTGAAAATTTTAAAATTGTGCCATCAAGTTACAGTAAAGGTTTCTGGCTACAGGTGCAAATTCCCAAGGGTGGCATCACTACTTCATCCAGGCATTCGCTGCATTGTACTGTCTTGTCGACGCTTCTCAATTTTTTTCAAATTTCGAGGTATAATTTTGCGGTCACTTTTCTCGTGCAACCTCAGTGTGCAAAGCTCGGCAATTCCTGTCATGTTGCTGACGGAATGCCTACAATGTCCAGCAAATTATGAAACCAGCAGGAAAATGTCTTTCAGTGAGCCTGGACTGTGAACGCAAAAAGAAAAAAGAAAAGCTTGCTTGGTTCTAAAACCGAAATCCGCGTCACCGCGTCACAGACAGCACACGCTTCGGAATCTTCTTCTGCGTCACGTGGGACCGTTAATATGAAACGTTTTTGACGCCCGGAGTGATACTAGGCCTGCCGCAAAGAATTAAATTGTACTAGTTCGGTATTTACGTGCAATATACTGTTTTATCGGGTTGAGTGAATCGCGTCAGGGGGACACAAACACACACACACACACACACACGCACGCACGCACGCATACGCGCGCACACGCACACGCACGCACGCACACACGCACACGCACACGCACACACGCGCGCGCACACGCACGCACACACACATACACGCACCACGCACACACGCGCACACGCACGCACGCACGCACGAACGCACACATGCACACACGCACACACGCACACACACGCGCCCGCGCACGCACGCACGCACACGCACACGCGCACACGCACACGCAAACGCAGAGAGAGACAGACAGAGAGAGAGAGAGAGAGTTTTAATGAATACTGAAGAGGCTGGCCCCACAAGCGGCGCGGCTTGCTACTTCAGATGGGGGTGAACATAGTGAGGCAAAAAAAAGATAGGGGAGAAGCACGTAGTAACAATGAATCAGAGAAAGCAGAAATTGAAATCAGGAATGTAGAAAACATTTACAACATTAGGAGAAAAAAGTCTGGGGATCTCAAGATTGAGGATTGTCTACTAATCCCGAGTCAGATATAAAAAAGTCAAAAGAGCGTTTGTCCCTTGCGCCGCGTTAGCGTGATTCTGCCATGAACCAAGAAATTGACGCAGTTCTAAAGAGTGGCCGCGTCGCAGTGGCACAAGAGTTCTTTTCGCTTTTTTCGCGTCGGGTTGCATGCTGCGGGCAGTAGCATAAAACATGCCGTTACGTCCTCTTTCACAGAGCACACAGAGCACAATGGCGTGTCCGCCCGGCCTATTTTAAACTGCAAATGGAGGCAACGTTCAGGCTTAGTCGTATACGATCGAGCCCACTACTAGGACTGCTTAACCACTTTTACAGGGGATAAAATTTTCCCTCAAAGTTGAAAACAAAAACGAGAAATGTTTTTATCTGGCGCAATAGAGCCTTGGTAGGGTTTGCTAATAACAGAAAGTTTTGAACCCATGTTAAAAATACTGAGCCACAGATCGTGTAAATCGGCGAATATTAACGTGCAGGTAAACGAGAGAAACTACCTCGGCGGAATCTGCAATTGTTTTCTGCTCCATGTTTCGAATAATAAAGGGCACGTAAACAATGATATATCTCGGCGGGATCTGCAATCATTTCCTGCTCCAAGTTGCAAATCTTATAGTGCAGGTAAACGAGAGAATCTACCTCGGCGGGATCTGCCATTGTTTTCTTCTCCAAGATTTTCCCTCTTGTTTTTTTTCGTGTAAATAGCGGATCCACTTAGTTAGAGCGTTCATGTTGCCGCGGGGCGTAGACGTGGAAGTATCTTCTCATCATTCCGCCCTACTGAGCTCTCCCAAGAGCGTGATGATCCCAGCACCAGCCAACGTGTTGCTGCAATAGGTCGCAAGCCCACCACAATGGCTGTCTACTTACAGCAATCTGCGACACCCATGTTGTCATGGTATTGCGTGTTTCCTTAGTGTTTTACAACGAAACTCTTATCCCCTAGTTCGTCAGAGGTTTTGGCGTCTTTATGCGAGCGGAAACTCCTCCAGCGTTACACACCCACAAGAGCAACACACAGGCCAAACTTTCGCGGTGTTTCCCTAAAATTAGGCATATCTCTTTGCTTTGGGATCAACAGGTACCTGCAGCTTGACATACAATGACTTTTAACTGGCTTTTTTTATAATATTGGCCAACGCTATCTTAGGATTTTCTTGAACCTGGGCCTGACATAACACACGGCAGTCTGACGGCCCTCAGATTAACGCTCAGTTAGATTGTTGTTGCTCGGCCGGCCGTTACGGTTTAAGTTCGGGCTACGAAGAGTTAAGCCGCAGAGATCCTATCTAACGCTCTCAAAGGGAAATTGGCAAACCCTTCTTTCGAATTTTTTGTTTTGTTTTGTGTGAGTACAAATTATCTAACCCTGCTGCACTCACTGAACAGCACAGACCTGAAGAATTGTATTCTCCGGGAGGGTCAGTTTACAGGTCGTTCGGGCGCATCAGCTCCCTAAAAAAATGATGGAACCTCACGCTAACGCGTACGACAACCTTCACGACCATCACGATGGTTTAAATCCATGCCTGCAGCCGATTTGCCTCTTCGCTGCTGCTGCACTGACCTCCGTCATTATTGCTGTAATAGTGAGCTTCTTTCATTTTTGTGGAAATGATAATCATTGGACATCTCCTTGGAAGTACGCACGCTATGACCTGTTTTTCTCGTTCCGAGCAAGTGTTTCCGCAATAACGGCGAATACTGGATTTTTTTTCATATCTTATTGGCCAATCTCCCAAGTGGGTATGCTTGGATTGACAAACGTGCGCAGGGGACGCTGGGCGGTCGTCGCGAAGCAGGCACAAGCGAGGGCTAGACATTTTCTTGGTTTTGTTAACTGCCGGGCGGACGACGCGAGGCTCGCGCTTGGGTGCACACGCTCGGCGATTTCTTTGTATTTTTAACTGCGGACACGAAAACTTACGCTTTGCTAAAGAGCTTCGCTCTTAAAAGGCTGTTTCAAGGTAACGTAACGCAGCCGAAGCAAACCTAAACCCAACCTAAAGCCGAAGCCCTTCAATAGTACCAAAAATGGCCTGCTTGCGACTGAAGTCGGATGATCTTCCACTCAAAAGCAGGATGCGCGCTGCATTTCGCATGATAAGTGAAAAAGCGAATTCAGGCTAGCCACTTACCAAACCAGAAAGGTGTCACTAAATGCGCACTGAGTGGGATTGGATTGCTCTTTTGGCAGCTGAAAAAAAAAACCCTTCCCGTTTTTATCGAAAACTAACAACAAAAAGCAAGACTGCGTTTTGAAGTGTTCAATTTCCAACAACACAGTTGATGCATCCGACAAAAAAATATGCTAGGGTTTGGTCTCCGAAGCGAGCACGTAAAATAAAAGTAATGTTAAAAAAGAAAGGATTAATATAAATCAAGAGCGCATCTTCTTTTTGGCAGTATTTAGAAGCTGAGTCATAAGAATACTAATCTCCTCAAAGGAGCTTTGTGAGAACGGATGATAAAAACGTCGGCTTTGGAAGTATGCACTTCAATGAAGGTTACCCGTGGCGCTCCGGCCTTACCTGGAGACTTGAAGAACAAAGCTGCTTATCTCAGCCTGACGCAAACGGCTCGCGGAATAACTTTGTCTCCTCGCAGTTTTATTTTTAGAAAATGAATTGCGCGATATCAAACCTTCCACCCACCCTCTTTCGCACGAACTCGCTTCGAATTACCGAGTTACCCACACCAAGAACTACGGCACTTTGTTCGCGTTTAAAGTGTTTCAAACAACTCCCGGTTAGCAACTAGAAGGACGAAAACTGTGCGCAAACAAGGTTAGGTTATGTCTGCTTGTCTGGAAGGCGCTGTCTCCTAGCTCTAAGTACCCTACTGCGGAGCTCATTAGCGCTGTTGCCGCTGCACCGTTAACCAATCGGTTTTGCTTTGCACAAGATGGGGTGGCGGGCCTGCCGGCTCATTTTCTCAAAATTCTTACTCAGCCAATCAAAACAAACAAACAAACAAACAAACAAACAAACAAATAAATAAATAAATAAATAAATAAAAGTTGAGTTTCACGGCATTGTAATAATTATAGTGAAAACAGGACACGGATGTTTTCTTAAACCGTTACCTGGCACATTTTTTACACTGTGATTGCTAAAATATGCGGCAATAAGGGAGTTCGTCTTAATTATATTGTTTATTTGTTTGTATGTTGGAAACGTTTATTTCCAGGTTACTTTTCGCGCAAAGTAAACGCCGCTCGCCCACAGCGAGGACTGTCAAGTAGCTTGACAGCTTGCCGCTAGCGGGATGGCAGTGTTCTTTCTTTTCACATCACTCATGAAAATGGAAGTGCGTGAAACTTTCCAGTGGGCTGAGTGTTCTTCGCGCTAACTTCGTTGGGACTTGTTTTGGTAGCGGCACAGGAGATTCACTTGGATTATAGGAGGACAGTGAAAAGTAAAGGGCGCTTTGTCAGCACCGACGTTTATGGCTATATTATTTGTATTCGCTGCAACGTATCTCCGCATTTCTTTATGAGAGAAGAGAAAAGACATCCTGTAACTAAAAAAAGCGTAGAAACTGCAGTAGCAGTGTGGAGCTCTTTACGAATCGCGCTTAGATTGCGCTTTTGATGCGATGCTGGGTTCGAGATTCATAACAGCGTTGGGAGACATTACTCCTTGAGTAAAATACAATATATATTTTCGGACGTCAGAGTCTTATACTTGTACAAATATAAATTATGTTAGTATTAATGCTTATAGTAAATGTGCGAAAAACAAAAGCAAATAACAGCTGAACTTTCAAGTTCATCTGTGATTTCCGTCACAAAAATTTAAATGAAAGCTATTATAGCCATATCATGCCATATTCCTCGTGCGAAGCTTGTGAAGTTTGAACTTTTCTGCTCTTTTCTGGTGTTTAAATTTTCAGTGAGAGGTCCTTAGGGAAAGTTCATGTCTGTGCGTAGGGAAGTACCGACGAAGCAAATTTTTACGGGTGTGGCATATCCGTGATGTAAACCTTTTGTATGCGTTCAACTGTGTAATTAGGGAGGTCCCCAAATTTTCCGTCTGTTGTCAGTGTACGTGGTGTCGGAGTACAAGCTAGATTTCCACAGATTGGTAACATTAGGTCCTTGCGCATACTTCGACTGCAATATGGATTATGTACTTGAGCTCTAACGTACATATTTCGGCGTTTCGGCGAGCACAAGCTTGTTGAAGTATACCTAACACTTTAAACGCGGGGTCTTCGCAAATGCCACTTCATCACCAGGAAAGTTTGAGTACGACTGCCCTGTCCTTTATCCCTTGAATCCCCATTTACTACTGGAGGGTAGTTAACCGGGTTCTGCGCCTAGTCATAGATGGCCGTATCCGAGGCCAGTGTTTAGTTTTGCGTAGACTATTTATCGTAGTTGATCTGTATTCCGTGACTCCGGCACCGGAATTACTATCAGGGTGCATTTAAAAGATTTTAGCCGAAAGTCGTTCGCTCCCAGACAGGTGCTACTACTTTTCTCTCAGCTCTAAGGTCTCTCTGTGCATTTTTAAAAAGCAATTCTTAGAACGTACAGGTGCCGTCATAAGTAATTGGAGCACGGGAGCTGTGGCCGAACCGCATAGGAGCGCCGTGTAGTTGCACCGGCGGTAAACGAAAGGAGCAGAACACGCATGCGCGCCTGCCGATGGTGATAGCCCATCTATACTTCTCAACCCCCTTCTTTTGACGAGGCTTCGAGCATTATTCGCAGCATACTGGTCTCGGTGATGGCGGTGATAGCAGACCCTCATAAAAATATTAGAAAAGAAAAATTGTCACTTCAGATCCTGCGATTGCGACGCTTCTCCAGCAGCTCGCGTGCGCTGAAGGTGTGGGAGCAACGCTGCCAGATACCGCCTCTGCTATCAGCGCCATCGCCGAGGCCAGTATGCTGCGAATAATGCTCGAAGCCGCGTTAAAAAAAGGGGGTTGAGAAGTATAGATGGGCTATCACCGTCGGCAGGCCCGCATGCGTGTTCTGCTCCTTTCGTTTACCGCCGGTGCAGCTACACGGCGCTCCAATGCGGTTCGGCCGCAGCTCCCGTGCTCCAATTACTTCTGACGGCACCTGTACATTAGCGGCAGTACTAATTTGACATGTTCATTGTCGGGAAAGATTTAGGGGCGAAGGCGGCTGTTGGCGTCTGCTGTCGTCGTCGTAGTCGTAATCGTAGCGGTAATCGTCTTCTCATGTAGTTACGGAACTAAAACACCGAAAACTCGTTTACGCCTCGCGCTGGAGCGCTTCGCAACGCGTGCTAAAAAAACACCGAGAGACTCGTTTACGTCTCGCGCCAGAGAGCTTCGTGCGCCAAAGACAAGAGACTTTTACGATGAAGCTATATAGCTGTACCCCCCAACGGTTTCATCTCCGTTGGCAAAAACGCCAAGGCGCCAAGTATACATTTATACACTGCATGCTTTCCCCCTCCCATGTTTCACGTTAGTGCAGATGGCCCCGGATTTTTTTGCACTTAGCCGTGGTTTTCATGGAGTACCGATAAAACCGAACCCATACGTTATTAAGTTATATAGCGTATATAATTAAGGCTGTGGTTTCGCATGGTTAATGACAATTCGGGATCTATTAACGAAGAAAGAAACACATCTTCCATGGCGGGTAACAGCGCGAAAACCGGATGAAAACCCGAAAAGGAGAGACACAAACAAGACAAAACAACACATCTTCCCCTGAGGTTTGCTTGGTACAGCTTGATGGGGATATTTCAGCCGGATAAGCACTTTATCTATTAGGTTCAACTATTTATTTGTGTTAGGTGTAGTGTATAAAGCACAAATAGGTCTGGAGATCACCTAGTTTGGTGTTGGTATAAAATGCCCTTTCTATGCATTTAGAAACGACCATAATTTATTTACAAGTTAGTTGCAGCAGGATAACATTTATTTCGAGCCAGTTGTGCTTGAAAAATAATCACGGTACAACAAACCAGTCCGTAACCGAGTGTATTGCGTAACTTCCTTTTTACGATGTTAACCCGTGTTCAATTTGCATAAGATCGAGCTATGCCTGGCACAGCCAACCGATCAAAATCAATTCGCATGCGTGTGGAGCAATAAAAAGGCACACCTGCTCAAGGTCCAACCGCGCTGGCTCCCAGGAGGAGCGCATTACTTTGTTTCACAGCGCGCAGGCCCTCGAACAGTAGCGGCCCCACAGATATTGCGATAAGAGCGCCGGTGCATTAGGCCGCACAGCGCGGTTAGCTTCAGCGCCAGACACTGGGAGCGAGCAAGACAGGCGCGCTCTCCTTTATTGCAGCCTTGCTTTCGGCCGCCGCTGACTCTGCGGGGAATGCCGCCGGGGCCTCAACTTAACCGGTGCGCCCGCCGAGTCCTGCGCGGAATCGTACGCACCGGGGTCCATTACTTAAGAACTATGGCCGCGCGATAAACACTTCTCATTGGCGTTATGAGGGCCATTTCCGTGGAACTCTGAGAAAACGACGTGCACTATGTACGGACGGCCGGAACCTCGTTCTCTGCGTCGCTTTATTCTTGGCCTCGAGCCTATTTCTCACTTTTTTTTTTTTTCAAGTTTTTCAACGCGTGGTTTCTTTTTCTCCGGCAGGCTATCCTTTGAAAATTGTACCGTGTGGTGGCTTTCGCGTTTAGATGGGCTCGCTTTAAGTTTTCACCGTGTCGGAGGTTACAAATATAGATGTTATTTTACGTCTTACCTGGAAAACTCGAACTGGGGGGATATTACTAAAGTCAGTCGAAGTTCTTCGATTATCTACGAACCCAGACCACTTATTTATTGTTCTAACTGCACTTTAGGTTCCATTAGGCCCCATTATGCCTCTGATTAAAGTGAAACAAGTTTCCAGAAGAATTGCGTGAGATTTTAGAAACAGCCAAGGGTATTAGCTAATGCGCAATTAACCAAATATTACTTCCTTTTCAGCGTACTCTGAAAAATAATACTCTACCCTCAGCCGATGCCGTTCGAGCTACCTATAATAGAATAATCAGGACATTAAATCAGGACATAAAGGCCATAGGACATAAAGGCCATAGGACATAAAGGTCATAGGACATAAATATCGTTTGTTCTGCCTCCGCGTAAAAATATAATCTGGTTTGCTTTCGGTGTGGTCGCACGAAACATCTACATTAATATTTAAGACCTAAGTTCGCGAGATGAAAGATGCCAAGAAACTGCTATTTCTGTATGTGAGGAAAAAAGTGCGTTGCCAAAAATTTTATTTGCGTAGTTGACGAGGTAAAAATGAATAAGGCCTTGGAATTAAAATACTTTACGGAAACATTCCTCTCTCCAGGTGCTATTATCTCAGAAAATTCACTTTCATCAGAACTTTGTCTTATAGACTGCTGACTAACGAACTTGCGGTATCCATTGATTCACACATTTTATTCCTCTTTTTTCGCAATTTCAGCCTTCTCTCTCTCTCTCTCTCTCTCTCTCTCTCTCTCTCTCTCTCTCTCTCTCTCTCTCTCTCTCTCTCTCTCTCTCTCTCTCTCTCTCTCTCTCTCTCTCTCTCTCTATCTATCTATCTATCTATCTATCTATCTATCTATCTATCTATCTATCTATCTATCTATCTATGTATCTATCTATCTATCTATCTATCTATCTATCTATCTGTCTACCTGTCTACCTGTCCATCTATCTATCTATCTATCTATCTATCTATCTATCTATCTATCTATCTATCTATCTATCTATCTATCTATCTATCTGTCTGTCTGTCTGTCTGTCTGTCTGTCTGTCTGTCTGTCTATCTATCTATCTATCTATCTATCTATCTATCTATCTATCTATCTATCTATCTATCTATCTATCTATCTATCTATCTATCTATCTATCTATCTATCTATCTATCTATCTATCTATCTATCTATCTATCTATCTATCTATCTATCTATCTATCTATCTATCTGTCTGTCTGTCTGTCTGTCTGTCTATCTATCTATCTATCTATCTATCTATCTATCTATCTATCTGTCTGTCTGTCTGTCTGTCTGTCTGTCTGTCTGTCTGTCTGTCTGTCTGTCTGTCTGTCTGTCTGTCTGTCTGTCTGTCTGTCTGTCTGTCTGTCTGTCTGTATATCTCTGTCTCTCTGTCTCTCTATCTCTCTGTCTCTCTCTGTCTCTCTGCTATTTTTTTCTCCCAAGGCCCAAGGCTGGGACGAAGGACTGAGATTATTTTATTTTAGATTTCATTTGAACAATGTTTGGCCCTCCTTTCATTCTTCGCAGTCCTCTTCCCGTTTCAGGAGAGGAGGACAAGGAGGAATGGAAGATGGTGAGAAATTGAAGATGATTGTGAGCCCGGTGCGGCAATGAGTCTCAAAGAGTTGTTACTGATACTGCGAGTGGGGTCCGCACTTCTCCTTCGTATTTTTCTTTTTTTTTTAATGCGAAACGATTAATCAGCTTGGTACGTCGAAAATCTGGGATCGGGCAAAAAGATTGACCCACAAAATGGTGGATGGCTCAAGCAGTAAAAGCACTGGAAAGACGCTCCGGTTGGCGCCAAGTTTTTCAGCGAAACTTATACAAGCAAAGCAAAGTAGTTGAGTTTAAAAGAAAATTAGATTAACGTGAATATTATAATCTCGGAATCGCAAAAAATTACCATTTGGGATCTGAACGCGCTGATGCCACACCTCGGGTATTATGTGCACCGCTGTGGAGGGTCCGGATTAAGTCTACCACCTCGAGATCTTTCACGTGCGCCGAAATCTCGACACACAGGCGTTTTCACTTTTCGCCTGCATCAGAAAAAATCATACACCCCTCTGTCTAACGACGAAGATGGTTGAACGGGAAGCTTTCTTACCAGTCAGTAAAAATGAAATAAAGTGCACGTTACCATAATTTTATTTTCACTGTCGTAGCATCAATACCTTAATTTGCTGATAAACGAATGTGAGCGATTCGCCTGTTGTCTCACAAAATGCAGGACAGAAAACGTCTGTTGTAACTCTGGGATTGGCATATGGATGGCAGCAAGCGAAAGCAAGATTTTGACAACAAATTATTTTTTTTTCATTGCTGTGTGCTGCCCAAAAGGTTCCAAACCAAACTTCAATGCGAATGGCGATATAGGGCGACTATTTCACACGTTTGTCTCTCATACATGGGCGCTTACTGCAGAGAAAAACGATGCGCTGAAGCCATAGTGTCTAATTATCTGAAAAAAAAGGCTCATAATTTACAGCGGTGCTGTTTTTCTTTCTCTTTCATGGTTGCCCCGCCTTGTAATTTTCCGGCTATGACTGATTCCGAGATTGCTTCACCTCGGGTATTATGTTTTTCTATTTTGCAGTATATACCAATACGGGGAACCCTACCTTATTACCAGTTTCTAGAGCAGTATGCAGACGATATGAAACATGCAATGCTATTGGGTGCAGATTGGTCCAGCTACAAGCCAACGCCAAGGCAATATATATATATGTATATATATATATATATATATATATATATATATATATGTGTGTGTGTGTGTGTGTGTGTGTGTGTGTGTGTGTGTGTGTGTGTGTGTGTGTGTGTGTGTGTGTGTGTGTGTGTGTGTGTGACGTCGTATAACCTGTCACCAATCGATTGTTTATAATGTACCGGATTGTACTTCTATATCGCGCCACAAAAGCAAGCTGGCCTAGTGCTATTCGTGGGTGCATCAAATTACAAAGAAAAAAGGACAATTGTTTTAAGACATCGCGCGTTCCAGGGAGCCGAACAACTTTGTCTAGAATTAAAAATTACACATGTTAAATTATTTTATGAAAGAAATATGGAACCCTATACTAATTTGTTCTGGGGCTAAAATATCAGACGCGTTAATGAAACCATATTTCTCGCCAAAAATGTATAAAAAATCACTGAAGCTTTCAAATTAACGGGACATTTTTCATCTACTAAAAAGCGCACGATTACGCCCTTAAGATTGCGCACAATTACGGAACGCCGTCGCTTCAACACGCAATAACCGTCGGATGATTGTTGAAATCGCTGGCATTGTTCATATTGAATGAACTGTGCACATCGGGGTTTCGGTGGGAAGCCTTCCTTCGCTGCTGCCATCATTTGGCAAAGAGGCTGCTGTTTGACGCATAATCATTCAGGGCTACTAGTCAAAGCACACGCGGCCCAACGCTGCGCTCCGCGAAGGTGCACTCAGGTGCGGCCGCCTTGGGCCGTCGTTGCGGCAGTTATTTGGGGCTCCGGGAGCAAGGCGAAATCCTCACGCCAGGAAGGGAATAACGAGCGCTTACTGTACCCCACGTTATCCCCATAACGGTGGGCTCCGTCATTCTATCAACACTGGCGCGCTGCCCTGCGCTGTTTTCTCTCTCCCGGCACTGTCTGGTAAAATGGCTGTTGTTTGTCTTTCGCACTTCTCTAGACGCGTCGTTGCGTTTCACTCTTTTCTTTCGTCTCGCTCGCTGCTGTGTTGGAGAGATTCGCTTCAGCGCGGCGAATGTAACTCTTTGTTTTCTGTGTCTTGCGTCCGTGGGCCGCGTTTTTTCGGCAGCTCTTTTTGATGGAGGGAGATTACACAGGCTAAATATACAAAAAAGAGAGATTCTGTTAGAGGAATAGCTTGTTTCGTAAGACCGAGATGACCTCACTAGCAAATGAAATCCGGATTTTACGGACAAATAGCTTCGGCTGGAACAAAAGTAAGATTACTGGGGACCCTGTCGTAAATGTTATCTCTCAAAGCGTATAATGAACCTCATCTGGCTGTACTCACACACTATTTTTTATGTTTTTTTTTCGGGCGCAAAAGAAAGAAACTTGACTCGCCCTCCCGACCTTTCGAAAGGGGATTTCCATTGAAGGTTTCAAAAATCGTGCGACGTGTTTATGGGGGCATGTAATGCTTTACTGGTTTAGAGTAACGGTGGTGGTTCGGTGTTTTGCTACGTGATGGGTTCTTTGACGAGTCTCACTACATTCTTGGCCGAGGTTGGTTGATAAGGGCCGTTGTAGCACGTGACACTAAAGTTGGATTTGGTGAAGTTGATGAACCACTCCTGCGTGTCGTACGTCGCAGTATCAGCATTTGAGCCGCGGACCAGAACCACTGGTGTGTCGTATTCTTACTTAGCCCGTACAAAGCGATTTTGCATTAAGTTCTCGGTGTATGTTTTGGACTTCCCGGTGTCAGGTAGTCCCTTGAAATGAGCATACCGTCGCTGGTCCTTACCCCGCACATATCTGTGTAATCGGTTGAAGGGGACTCGGCCTTGAGCATATGTTGCCGCAGCTCGTAGGGTTCCACACCTAAAGGTTACCTTACCTACTCGGCTATATTCTTTGATCTTTGGTCTGCGATCCCCGTGTGTCCGGTGACGCATTCTTGTCTGACCCCTCGTCGGTCGATGACGGCGGCCTAAGCAGGCTGAGTGTCCTTATGACACTGGCGGCTACAGGGAGCACCGAGGAGTTCCAGATTCTTATGCAGATATTTTACTGGAAACGACGGCTGGAGGAATTCCAACCCGTAGCCGAACTGAGGTGGCTTCCGTGCTAGCACCTTCGTCTGCTCGTCCCCCCCCCCCCCCCCCCCCCTCGAACAGTGCCCCGCAGGAGTTACCAGCGCTAGGAATTCCTGCGGTTAAGCCTTCACTCCTCAAAAGCTCCGCTTCGGAAGCTTCCACTCAAAAAATCGTGCAAGATTCCCTGGTGTAATAGTGTTTGATCACAAGTTTGCAGTGTCAGTGTGTCTCGCAAGTGCAAAGCAGCGGCCTGTAAACATAAAGAGGACACACATAGCCACGACCAAATAATGGCCCGTACAACTCAGCGGAAGAAGCGCTCCACCCAGCAGCAAGAGAGGTTTAGCGTGCAGTGCCGCCTGGTACTGCGCCAGTCACCAAGGGCTAACACCGCCGTTTTCACACCGCCGTTTTCAAAGTCACTTTCTATCTCAATTCACGTTTTCCCAAAACCTTCAAGCACCCAATGGACGCCCGGTTTCCAGCCGCAGTTTACAATCCTTGTGGTTTCCTTCGTCTTGACCCTGTGTCTTTAAGGAGCACAAGGGCCAAGCAGCGGCAGCACCTACTTTGACTGATATCCACCGCCACGCTCTAGTGAGAGTGATGGACACCCCGTGCTTCGACTGCAAACTATTCAAAGTGCAGTTCCCTAGCCCAGAGGATGTTGGAAGATCAGCCAGAGTTTCAGCTGTCATCGCGGCTGTCGTACCAGCGGGTATCCAGCTCCACATGTTTGGACTCTTCTTAACCTGACGCCCTTGCTCGCTGTGATCACCCTGTGCATGGTAGAGCGGCGGCCTTCGGCTCATCCCCTGTTATGCTTGAGCCGTATAGCTGTATGCATACTGTGGTGGCTGGCCTACCCTCATAGTGGTTGAAACTCTCCTTTTTGCTGGGCCTTGTCATAAAGGGTTCCGCGTACACTTATCTTTGAAAACGGTAGCTCCAAGGCGCGGCGTGTCGTGTTGACGAGTTCAGACGTGTGTTCAGGAGATTGTCCCTCACTCTCCACACTTGGCCCGCCACCTCACTGTCCTCTGCAAAGTGAACGTGATCAGAAAAAAAAAATATCTGGCCTGCGTGCTGTTTTGGGGCACCTCCAGGTTCTTTGTATCGTAACGAGGGCTGCCAGCCATGGTGAGCGCCGTTTAAGGGCAAGACCTTTAGAACCAATGTATCCTGGAATTTTCTAGGCCTTGCATACTCTGAAGTGGCGCTTCGCCATCGCCTAGAGTACACTGGGCCATTCCCCTAGCGCTTCGGTACCATATTTTGAGTGACAAGGCCCTCGGCTATGGCTGTGCTTGGAGCCCCCTAGCTCTACGCGCACCTTCAATCCGTGATAGCTATGACATTTTTCTTTTTTTTCCATCTTTTTTATCTTTTCTGCGAGATATGTAGTGCTTGGCGAGTAAGGGAAACCGCCGCATTTGTGCTGCTCTTTTCGCTGAGCCCCACGTATTGGTCCTTAAAACCATCGCTAAGAGGTGAGTGTGGTGACAAACCTGACAGCAAGGGGCGGCAGCAGGTGTTAAAGTAAAAAAAGTGCTTCCTTCTTATTTCCTTCCACCTCTCCCAACCCGGAAACGTAAAAACAAACCGCATTGGTTCCGCTGCTTGGCATCTTCGTGGCCGGGTTTCGGCGTCTGTAGCGAAGTGGAAAATAGTCGCTTTTAACGCTCAGAGATTTCATTTGCCACGCCTGGCTTCCAAAGCGTGGGTTCGGTCGGCCGCACTGTTTTCCGGCAAGCAAAGCACCTCAGCGAGAACCGAGCTGAGTGCAAGGGGCAGAGTAAGAATTTTTGTAAAGAAAGCCTTTTTTCCTGCGAATCACACTGGCTGTAAATGCCACTGCTTTGCCTCTACCTGCTCCTAATGCTTTGTAAGTTTATTAAGGCGAGCGCCTTATCTTCCCCACTCAGAGGAAAACCGTCATCGTTGTTATTTTGATTCTTGTTGTCTATTCAACAAAACGGGCGCCGATAGAAAGTAAATAACAATGTGTGATCCGATGGGAATTGCGCACTGGTCGCCAAAGTTGCAGCCCAATGCACTACCACTGTGCCATCTCCGCACGTTTCCAGCACTGGTTGGTTGGTTGGTTTGTACCCTTGAATAACAAAAGTTTTTGTCGTTATAGTTCCTTTCTTCTCGGCACATCTCCACCAGGGGGCTTGGCCAAGAAATGGAAGCTTTTAAGGACTAACATGCGTGCTCCACAAAATTCGCAAAACTGCGGATTGGAAACGTGAAAGCTTCGGAATATTGCGTGCCACGTGGCACCTGAACATGACGGCATGGGAGTAAAACAGGTGCACACCAGCCTCGCAGAACCCTGGCTGTAGGGAAGGCGTGGCGCGTGCCAGTCTCCTCGCTGACGCAATTCGCGTCGTAAGACTCAGAAACGAAAGTGAGGAAAGAAACGCACACACTGCGTAGCAGAAAAGAACCCAGTCCAAATACTTCAGTACTTCACGCCTAATGACAAAGAAACCAAAGTGAACAAAGGGACGCAAATACGATTTAGCAGTATAGTAGCTATTAATAAGCATCGCCAGCATTTTGCCTTCATAGCAAGTAGGCAGACTTAAGTTAACCGAATTTTTTTTCTCACGAGGACAGGCGGCCAGTGGTAGTCAACAATCCGCAAAAAGCAAAATTTTGCCTCTTCTAGAAGTACGACCGGAAGTTAGCAGACGTCTCTCAAATTGCGCTTGTGCTCTGAAGTAGAAAAATTGGCCGCGTGTCTGCTCCTTTTGTTGCAAATTTCGACAAAAGACGATAGACGTTCGTCGACATTTGCCAAGTAAAGGCCTCCCTACTGTTTCCCGCTCACCTCTCAAGCTGTTCCTCTCCCGTCTCGTTTTTCCCAAGTTAAACACGCGAAGGGCTTGTTCAAGTCAATTTAAATATACCGCGTTCCACTGCTCCAGGCCGGGTGCTTCGATGCCCCGCGCTGCCGTACGACAGAGACACGCGTGAATCGCGGTGCCCTACTACAACATTTGTAGAACCCCGGTGCCCTACTCCACGTGCGTTCCAAGCAGAACGTGAAACCTATGTAGTGAAAGTTTTCGTAGCTGTTGCCGCTTGATTTCTTGAAATGCCGCCAGAACCTGTTGTGGCGCGGGCGACAGCAGGCAACGGAGTGAATATTTTTTTTTCTGCAGTGTACATATAAAGCATGCTTAAATTTTTTTATAAAGGATCGCTGTGGATATCACTTATGCATTGATTTTCTTCCTTATTTTTGCGTAATGTCTTGTTCTTGTTTAACAAGGACATGTTGACAAGTAAGAACATTGACACCGGACTTAGGCGTTTAGATTTGGCTGTGGGTATATAAGACTTTTGCGCAGCTTCCGCTTCACTTTGGCGGGGTGGCTGAGTCGAGTCACAGACAGACAGACAAACATACAGACATACAGAAAGACCAAAATTTCTGCGTTTAAGTACCCCAAGAAAGACTTCAATAACCGCCACCGCTGTTATGGTGACGGTGTCCGACGTGACGCATCCAGACCTTAGCCGTTCATGCAGGCCGGAAGGCGCCTCGCCGGGCACTGGGACAAACGAGAAAGAGGCCCACACCCCGAGAACGTGAACGACGATGGGGCTGCGCGTAGCGGGTGACACGTATAGCCTTCTCGTGCATCATCCCGCCTTTGTGTGGAGACCTACAGCGGGGTTTACAAACACGGCTCAGCGGAGTCGGAACAGCCGGTTCCCCGCCGCTGCACTCCGCGCAGTGACGGCCCGCCGAGAGGCCGCGGCCCGTCGACAGGCAGGGCTCGGCTGGCGCGCTCTTAAAACAAACGGCACTGTAGCAGCAGCCGCGGCGGCGGCGCTAAGCCGTGTTAAATAAACACACTTTTCTCGCTGAAAACAATGAACCCCTTTAACTTGGCCGGCGCGTCAGTGCTTCGGAGACAGGCCTCGAGGCAGGCGGGCCGGCGCCAGAAGTGAAATAAAGTATGAAGGCTTAGTCGCCGATATTACCGCGGCCGCCTTGGTAATGGCCGGGGGATGCGGCGGGATATCTTTGGGTTCGTGGCGGTGCCGGCCCAAGCCTTAATGACGTCAGATTTCTCTTTGTTCGAGCCACGCCGAAGCCGCGAAGCCGGCGGCGGAGGTGGCTTCGGCGCCTGCTCTACTGAGCGCCCGTAATTGAGGGATAGCGGCCGAGGTCGGCTCGGCCTGCTTTCGGCCGCGAGCAGACACGCGCGAGAGGAGACTGCCTTGCCGCTATCGCTACCACCACCGGAACTCTCTCATTGACGTAAGCGGGAGCCTGCGCAACGCCACGCATCGCTTGCTTCCTAACAAAGATTCGCCCACATGACTCCCGGTGCTCCTCTTCTGGAAGTAAAAAGCGGCCGCTTTGGAATCTCTTAACAAGGCTCCCTTTCCAATCCTTATTCTCTTCTCCCCCCCCCCCTCCCCCCCATGTCTTGGTGGCATTGAACCTTTGTTTTTAAAGGGCTTGATCCCCGCCTATCAGTAGGAAGAGCTGACTGATCGTGCATGCGGTCACTCTAGAGTGCAAGGGCACTGTTACCTCGGGAGTGTTTGTGACTTGCAATCTGTTGCTGTCGCTACCTAAATGCTATGGAAGGCGTATTCTCCCCACAATATCTTTGCTGAGCGCCCTCCTCTCCACGGGTATTCGGTTCACCCTTCTGCATTCCGAAGCTTGCTTTTTAAACGTGAGTCTCTTTAGAAAAGAATGACGTGACAGTGTTCCTACAATTAAACTAACACTGCTTTCGTGCTTTGAAGGCGAAAGCGTGTCGCTACGTATTGAAAATTCCTTTGTTGCATCGTATTTTTCTCCCTTCTTCGCTTTCGTTTTCCTTCTCTCTTTCTGCCCAAATTGCAGCTCAGACCTGCTTCTTATCTTCTACCCAGAGGCGACATGTTCGGCGCGGCATGCAGTATTCTACAACTTTTAAGTTTCCAGTTTATAATTCCCTTCAATTTTGTGAAGCGGGCAGACTAGTTTTTTAATGCTGCCGATTCCTGGCCAATCCCACGAGTGGGTATGTGCCATGAAGAAAGAAACAGCAACAACGACACTTGTGTGCCGTTCACCAAGGAACATCATCATCATCTTCTTCTTCCGTTCGCAACGTCCAGAGACCGGGAAGTGGTAGCGCATTACGTTTTTATTGTGCATACCTAAGTTTAAATTGGATCACACATGTCCTTGCCTTTTCATCATAATCTTTATTCATAAATTTATAAATGACGTAAAATACATTTATTTACACTGCACCTATAGCCGAAGGCTAGTCTCTGGTTCATCATAGCAGGTAAATACAATTCAATTGCGGCGAGTGGAGACCAACATGTCTTACGTCAATAGCGAAAATTTCAAATTTGCTACCGCAAATTAACAATCGATTCCCACAGTTGACAATCAAAAACTTACAACTGAAGTTCACAAATTTATAGTGAAAAATCAAGTAGCCTATATACAAATACATTTTCTGACTTTTTAGGTATACATCTGAATTCAACGCTAGGTAGGTCACATCATTTTGACCTGTAATAAAATTATGTTCTGTTTATTTACTCCTATTTACTTTTCTCGCAGAATGGAGAACTTAGGGCTTTCGCCATAAAATTAGGACGGTTCAGTACAACCGCGATGAAGAAATTAAGTCACTTTAAAGCTCGTCTATTCTGAATTACAAGCAATAAACTTCTGGCTGATGCGCTGAGAAATTGGAGGATGCATTTTTGACTTTTTAAATTCATTCGGAAAAGGCACATGGACATTTCGTTTGTTGTAGTCCAGGGAAGTACAACTCCTATGTATGTGCCAGCATACTTGTCACTTTCGCAAAAAGGACAATTGTACTACTGCAACTAGAAAGCGTTGTAAAAATTAAACCCCATTCCTCGCAAACAAATTACGTCTGCTGGAGACCATTAGCAGTGTGATTATCGCATATAAAGGCGAGTTCATGAGCATCCGTATAAAAAAGCGCAAGTCTCAAGTTGCTCGAACATTCTCCCTTCACTCGTATGCCCGACTTTTCAAAATCAAGATTCTCAACTATCCCGCCTAGACATGCTGTAATTAATTTCAGTGACATGGTGTCTTCTTGTCCGCTCATTCAGGTTAGCTCAGTAGGAGGAAAAACTAGGTACCTTGATTCGTTTAATTTATGAATGAAGCCTCGGTACAAAAGTTAGGTAAAGAGACTGCATATAGAAGCAGTCATCAACAACGTAAAAAATTGTGTGCGTGCAAGAACAAGTTGTAATTCGGGCTGTTTCAGGTCATTTATAAAGAGTTTGGAACAAATTAAGCCCCCGGCACCTGTAGCCATCCAGAAAAGTAACGTGGCCCCTCAACCGTTAACATAAGCTGCCTTTGATATTTTTCGGTACGCCTATGTGAACGTCTATTCAGGGTAGCAGTCAGAAGGTTGTGTACTGGAGCGCAGCTTTGTTGCTTCAGGCTACTGGAAAAGGGAAAGCAGCTTTTTTGTTTGGAAGTTTTGTTGCAAACTGCATGTGTGAACCCTAGTCGTACCCATAGGGGCGGTACGGGAAGGGCAGGGTTGAAGTTCGCCTAAGCTTTTTTCCCGATGCAGATTTCTGCCACAGTGTATGCGGGATTCGTTATGAAAAAGACAATAAATCCCCGAGGGAAGAAATAAATACACAGTCAGGATTACCATTGTGCACACAGTGGATTGCAACGGACGCGCAGTGTTTGTTCCGAGCGCTTCCTTCCTTCCTGGGTTTTCTCATTATTTTCCCCGGAGCAATTAATATTTGAGTACCTCATATTACTTGCTGCACTTTAACGCGGCGCGGATATTTCTCACTCGAAATAACAATTAAAAAAACTATTTTTTCTCCCCCTCAATTAACAGAGGGATGCGAAGGTAATAAGGATGTTTTATATTACTCACCCCACGTATTCTGTGTATTTCAGTGTGTTAGTGCATCGGCATCCGATATTTAATCCACCCGCCGCGGTGGCTCAGTGGCTGAGGCGTTGCGCTGCTGAGCACGAGGTCGCGAGTTCAATTCCCGGCCGCGGCGGCCGCTTTTCTGATGGAGGCGAAAAGCAAAAAACGCCCGTGTGTGCGAGATTTCGGCGCACGTTAAAGATCCCCAGGTGGTCAAAATTAATCCGGAGCCCTCCACTAAGGCGCGCCTCATCGCCTGCGTTGCGTCGGCGCGTTAAACCCTACAATCAATCAAATATTTAATCCGCTGCAGCGTACCGCGACTCATGCGTGAAGTCTGTGCGCTCCTTATAGGGACCCTGCAACACTTTCGATAAACGCTTTCACCCTTTTTTTCGCGTCTGGAAGCATTGCGAAATATACAGTTATCGCCAGCACGGAGCGGCACTGCGTGGTTTGCTCATCGCACCAGATACGCCTTCCGTTATGCGTTGTTTTTGTGGCTTTATTTTTAAAGTTGCTGTCGAAAAGCATTCATTGCTGCAACTGAAGGAAAACCAGCCAACGGCCGCTACATGGCCTCAGTGATTTAATTCGAGCCGTCAAAGAGCGTCAATACCGGGAAACAGAAAAAAAGCTAAAATTTTTAGCGAGTTTCCAAGTTGTCTGATGAGCATAGAACAGTAATTTTTGGCTGAAGTACTTTCCGAAGTAATTGAAGTACTGGGTATGTTGGGTGACTACGTTCTGCAAGCATTTAAGATTTCAAAGAAATTTAAAAGAAGTGTTGCGGGGTCCCTTTAAAAAGTTAATCATTCGTAAGTGTGCCCGTGTTAAAACGAAAGCAAACATTGGGACACGCATGCATAAAATCAGCAGGCGTTGACACGCAACAGGGAGTGCGGAGAACACATAAATAAAAGTATCAATAACGCGTCAGAAACTACATGTCGGGGCCACTCTGTGAAGAACAGTCTACGCCTGCCAGATGTGAATGACAAGGTCGTGGACGCGGCGAAATTTGCCTGTCGGATTTTGGAGAGCGCAGCGGCGACCCTGGCTAGAAGCCAGGGTGGACGCTGAAACGTCGCGTGAGAGATTCGGTGAGAGGGCGATGATAGATTACTCTAAGGGACCCGCTTTCGGCTAATGCGCTTGGTGAGCGCGAACGCAGAAGACAGGACGAAAAGAAAATTTCGCCACCTCGCTGCGCAAATTCGCTGCAGCGGCGTGGCACATTAACGTGCCATGCGGGCACGTTTCATCAGACGAGGGTGAGAATTAGAATAACGAAAGCTAATAAGGGGGGTCATCCGTCCGCGAGAACAAGCCTCTTGAATCGGCCTAGCTCCTCGTTTGCGGTGCGTGCATTCCTCAACTGTAAAAAGTAGTCTCCCCCACGTCTACAAACTAGAAAAGAAGAAACTGGGACAACAACAGAACAAAGACAGAACAGAGAAAAGCAAGGCCAATGTTTTTCAAATCATGCGCATTTATGCAGGGGTGGTCTGTGGAAAGCGGGATGCATCGATTTAGAGGGTTGAGTAACCCGTTCGAATACCGCACCATCATCCTAATATCTGTGTTCTTCAAAAAAAGCGAAAAAGAAAATGGGCCGTATTCTTTTGCTACCAACGCGTAGTTCGAGTTGCGATAGAATTCTTTGGGATGAAAACAATGTCGTAGTAATGCGAAGTGGTCCGATTGGTTGAATAAGCATGAATGCTACGGCAAGCGTGATCTTCAAAAGCGATCTTCAGAAAGCTCTAAGTGTGCAGGGTGAAAAAAGACTTGCGCCATCAGCTCCGAGCAGTGCAATGCCCCACAGCTTGTTCCGATTCGAGTTTGCGGCCCTCGCCTTCATTCGCGGCAGACTTTCTTGAGATTTCTGCTCCGGTGTTTTAAGGGGAATGAATAGCCTTTCTTGGGCTACTTAGAAGAAAATTTTGGAATTTAGCGTCAAGATACTGCTTTGAACGCGAATTTTTATTTAAACTTAAACATCAAGCGCCCATCTATTTTTCAATAAAAGAGGACTGTAAGCGTCAGTTATGCATTGGTGTTTTGCTTCATATAAGCCTAATGTTTTCATTTTGCTCAACAATACAAGTACGTAGTATGGTGACGGCATTATTGGTTTGGAAATATTTTGCCTATATAAACTTCTTGTTCAAGAGCTCGCTTACCTTTTGTCCACGTGGCTTAATCGAGGGGCAAATAGACAGGCAGATAGACAGACATACAGACAGATCGAATTTTTGGGGTTTAAGTAGCTGAAGAACGAATACCTTCTTTAACAGCGCACCGAAAGGTGTGAAATCGAATGGGACGAGCAGATAGCAACGTTGATTCTAGCGCCACGCTACTGACCTCCGGTTCACCACGTGTGTCCAGCAGCATTCTGTCCGAGTCACATTCCTGGTTGCGCGTGATTTAAGCTAAATGTCGAATCTTTGAAATTAAAGGCAATCTCATAAGCTTCAATGTTGGGGGACGGGGTGAATGAAGAGAACCAGTAAGCTTCTCTCGGATCCTACATGAGTGTTTCTGGAACAATACCGATGAGAGGTCTTCCTAGCCCAAAGTCCCCTCGAAGTCGCTGCCTTGCGGGCCTTGTGATCAGCTAAGGATGATCGCTGGGGTGCGAGCTGGCTAGCATACCTTCGCACTGCTCATGGATAGAGAATGGGATGATTGATTAATTGATCACGGCGTTTAACGCGCCGGAGCTACACAGGGTATGAGGCTCGCCGTAGTGGATGGCTCCGGAATAATTTTGACCACCTGGGGATCTTTAACATGTGCCGAAATCTCGACACACGGGCGTTTTTGCTTTTCGCCTCCACCAGAAAAGCGGCCGCCGCTGCCGGGAAGCGAGCCAATGTATTCCGGCTCAGCAGCACGACGCCCTAGCCACTGAGCCACCACGGCGGGTGGAAGGGGATGAGGATAGGGTAAGGAGTGTGGAACACTCCCATGTCTTGTGCCAGAGTGTTCTGGTGTGGACGCAGAATCCGCAGGTGGTGTAGTAGGAGGTGGGGTGGATGTCTGGAAAGAGGGTGCCGTGGTGGCATGTGTTCGTTCCAAGGCGGCGGTAGGTAGTGGATAATTTTTTCGTCAACGTTTCGTGAGACGGTGGTAGAGTGTAGCGGTGATGCTCAAGTGCACCTTTATATTAAAAGTCTGTTAATGCTGGCTTGTTTCTACATTTCAATTTCAATGATAGTTTTAGTAAATTGAAATTGGAATAATGTTAAAAAACAGCGCTATACGAAGGACAAAGAAGGTGAGGCAAGACTTGTTTGTCCCGTCGCAGACCTTTTTTTCTTTAAATTAAGTATTCTTGTATGTTCTAGGCACGGTCTTTTTATGATGGTGATGCGAGAGGGTGGGGGAGAAGATGACTTGTATATATGCGCGCAAGCAGCGGCTTGAGTCTTGTCAGAACCCTCCTGACACCCGTGTCCCACGGTCAAGAGTATGTAGACGTGAAGCGGTCAGGGATGGATTGGAGGACGCGAGAGGCTGAGGGTGCAACGCGGCTGGTGTTGTAATGCCGGCAGGCAGCTTGGGACTCGGTGACATTATTGGAGTTGAGCAGTAGCTACTGCGAACGCTCAGCGATTTCGTCTGCATTTGAGGAACTTTTGGCGATGCCGGTTGCGAAGATCTGTTTGCATCCTCTAAGCTGGAAACCGCGAACGCTGTCTTGGCATGGTACATGACTGCTCTAGTGTAGGAGATTTCTTGTGGATTGACTTTAAGCATCTTGGTAAGCTCTCGAGACCAAGGAAGCGGGTTCGATTCCGGGTCGCTGCGGGCGGGCGCTTTCCTGGTGGAGGAGAAAAGCGAAAACGCCCGTGTGTTCGACATTTCGGTGTACGTTAAAGATCCTCAGGTGGCATAAATTAATCCGGAGCCTTTCACTACGGCACGCTTCGTCGCCTGTGCAGCGTCGGCGCGTTAAACCTCATAATCAATCAATTGGTAAGCGCTCGGTTGCGTGCTTGTCACGAAGACTAGGGCAGCATAACGAATGGATTTTGTTTCGAACGCACCACATATATATCAGCTCAAGAACCATCGCTTGAATTACGCGCATGAGCAGAGGCGTACACAATCCAACAAAACACAAAAATCCAAGATAACGCTACTATCACAATACACTACACCTTCCTCCCCTCACCCCATTTTTGTGCCCGTGCATGAGTGTGCATGGAAGTTTCCTCTGCGAATTGCAACTAAGTAGCCCCCGTTTCGGTGGTATTGCAGCTCGTTTCTAGTTTTTAGGGCTCTGTTTCCGTGCATCTTCAACTAGACGTAACAAATCTTTCTCTTCTTTTTTCCCTGATCGCGGTTTACGAATGTAAAGTGCGCATTTTAGGGCGGCACAGCTGACATACGACTTGCCCAGTGAGCTTCGGTTTGCGTCTAAGTGGCTGCCAATTTCGGTTGGAATGGCCGGAGGATTTGCACCATCCTCAGGTCGGAGCGCTGGATCTGAAAAACTGCCTTCGAGCGGCCAGTGCTTCGGAGGTTGATGGCAGGATTGGCTTGGAAATGTCTAGTGAGTGCTGCGACTGTGCAGTGAACCTTACTGACGTGTTGTGGCGCCTGGGTGAAGACCAGAAAAAAAAAATCCCCAGATTGGGACCAAAGTTCGTCGCGAAAACATCACTACTGGCACGGGACAGGCCGGCGTTGGCACGGGACACCTTCAATAACGTGAGTGAAGTAGAAAGGCAGTTTTGTGTCAAATACTGTGTTGATGTCGTAGCCAAATCTGAACGCAGGCACAAGCAGCAACTGTGTATGGTTCCGCTGGCTCGCTAGTTAAATTGATAGAAGTTGCGAGTGGTAACAATTTATTAAGAAGGGTTATGTGTGGTGATGCCAGATAACACGTACTCTGAAAAAGTCTGAACGTGATGCACAAGTGCTTTAAGGGTCTAACGGTAAGCCGAACGATGCGAAGAAACGCGCATTTCTTGTGCTAGAAAGGTGCAATTCAGGCAC
The DNA here is from genome assembly GCF_048455015.1 of Haemaphysalis longicornis. NCBI lineage: Eukaryota > Metazoa > Arthropoda > Arachnida > Ixodida > Ixodidae > Haemaphysalis > Haemaphysalis longicornis. The sequence continues at coordinate 24,545,806 of NW_027526361.1, forward strand.
GTTGGCTTCGCAAGTGAAAAAGAAAAAAAAAAGGGGGGGGGGGGGGGGGGGGGGCTCAGTCACTGGAAAAACGCAAAATCCCATGGTGCCGTTTAGAGCCATCGTTTCAGAGCACAACTCGTGACAACTTTTGCTGTCTTCCCTCAAGAAATGCGTGCGTCGTTGAGAGTGCTCGACATATTTATTGTCATGAATTCTACAGAGCTTGTTCACTATGTTTCTGGTCTGATGGAAGGGAGTTACACGGTTTCAGCGTGGACACACACGACATGTATTATTTTTTCTTTACTACAGAGTGTGAGGGATTGTATCGAATAGGACAGTGATGAAGTGGCCTTACGTAATACGAGTTGAATGTTGCTTGAAGCATTTCTAGAGCTACTGTGTCGGTATCGGGAACGCATTTACGTGGAGTACAATGACAAGATGTTGCTTCAAAAACAGGGCGTCTGCATTGCGTCGAAGGTATGCCTCTGTGTTGAGCTCAATTTTCTTGGGTAAAGTGGAGAGACGTACAAAACAGAACTGAAAGGAAGCGGGCTGGAGGTATTCGGACATGCTGATAATTATATGGTCCAAGGCAATAACTCAAATTTAGAAGTGATAGATCAAGGGTGTTTCATGTTTTCGAGTCAAAAGGCGAAATGCTGAGTTTTACGTCCGATGTGTACAAGTCTGGTGAAGTGTTCCGTAAGTGGGAACATCGCCTCAAATGGGCTGTACTATACACCCAACGTCGATGCTGCTCACAGCGAGGGAAATGACAGTGAAAAAAAAAATAAAGTCAGGGGGCAAGGGGAAAGAAAGAAACTCAGAAAATAGAATTTCAGTGATCCGTCACGTGCACGACCTGTCGCGCTAACTCAAAAAGCTGCCAGGAAGTATAATATGAATGTCGTTTCTTTTTTTGGCAGCGAACAAAGTGTGACATGTGTTCCCGTCGGTGAACAATGTGTATGAAAAAAGGAAAAGGAGTCAAACTAAGTGCTCTTGCGACCCACGCACACGTTTTTGGTGTGCACAAAGTTTGTAAGGTACAAGTTTCTTTTGTACAAGTTTCATTTTAATTTAAGGCTAAGGGAGCACATATCCAGCTTAAAAAGACGCCCGTACACACATGAGATGCATTGGGTGCAATATAACCTTAGGAAAGTGTAAACCTTTTTTTGACCAAGTGATGGAAGTGGCCTGTCGACCTAACCGCACGACCAGTGAGATTGCGAAGTCATGGAACATGGCTAAAATGAAGGGGCATGCGTGAGCTACCCATCTGTTGCTCTGTCCGACAGGTAAATTCAGCTGCTGAGTAGTAGGTGGTCGTTTGTTGTGATAGTAAAGTTGCCGTGGCTTTTTGAGTTTTGTTGGAATGCATACACCTCTGCCCACGCGCGCGATTCAAGTAATTGTTCTTGAGGGTATGATGGAGTGTGTTAGAAACAAAAAAATTAGCAGTGGCTTAACTCGGCCATGCCAGGATATACGTAGCGTGAGCTAAGGCTCACCTGGTTATTCTTAGCCTTTTTAGTTGTCTAGGATTAGCTGATTATCATGCTTCCTCCTGCTAAAACGATTTCCAGTCCAGTCCAATCCACTCCAGACCAGTCTAGTCCAGTCCAGTCACTGCTCCTCGCGAATGAGGACCACGGCTCTCCAAAAGCCACGCGAAACTGCCATCAAGCGGCTCCGGCGCTCCGTCAGACTTGGCTACTGCGCAAAGGAGGCGCACAGCTGGGCACGCGCCGGCGGCAGTGCGTCTTCCGCGGCTATGACGTCACTCCTCTGGGATGCGCAGACCGGCGAATGTGTAGACCCAATTTTCTACACACACGTACTCCAATTAGATTGGATTTCTAATCCAATACCAATTAATTTAATCCAATACAATACAAATCCAATACAGGCCAAGCCAAGCCAAGCCAATCCAATCCAATCCAATGCTCCTCGCGCTTGCGCAGCACGGCCCTTCAAGGTCCACGCGAAACTGCTCAACCTCGGCCAGTGTAGCTTACGCTACAAAATTCGTCATTAGCCTCCGCTGATCTTCGTGACACCTGTGCGTTTTTGTCCGCGTGTATGAATGCGCCAAAAGTTTCCGTTATGAATCGTAACCAACCTGTCCGCGTTTCCGTGTTGTTGTCGGCGACCGTTGTAGTGAACGCGGTATATATTCTTGGGGGTTGGGGTGACGGATGTATATGTGTAAGGTTCCTGACGTATGCGTCGGCCGTGCTTGTACGTACCGGGAAGTAGGTAGGTGACGCAGAAGCTAGTGGGCGTAAGCTTAAGTATTTCAATTTGTTTAACAAGGCAGGCCTCGCGGAGTTGGCCAGGTGTTATGAATTCCCATTTGAAAAATGGCAGTTCAATTCGACGGAGCGGGGGAGAGGGGAGCCAAAGTGCTAATTTGTATGCTTGGCGAACGATCTGCATTTTTCAATTTTGCTTTATAATTGGGGCGGGGGGAGGAGGGGGGGAAGCAGCCCAGTATAAGGTTCTGTACGTCATTGTTCGGGTGAAGCGTAGGAGGAAGTCTTCTCGATAGTCGTTGTCGACGATGATCAATGCGTCTGTTCACGCGTGTTATTTGTAACATATGCCTTTACGTGAGGGATCACGGAAATGCATGTGTCGTTCGACTAGATTATGAGGCCAAGGTCGTAGACGGTAAGGGTGCTGAGAATGGGAGCGTCCTGTGAGTTTTATTCGGGGTCTGGGACGGGTTGTCGCTTGCGGCCTTCCGTGCATTTCTGTATAGAAAAAATTATGCCCTCCACCGACCGCCCAGTGTCCTCAGGGGCGAGGTGTCGGGCTCAACCTTCACGCAGTGGTTTCAGCAAAAAGAAAAAAAAAAAGAAAAGAAAACTCGCTAAGCTTGCACTGAGTCGCGCAGGCTTTGAACTTGAACCATAGCGAAGCTGCAGGATTTATGCTTACGTGAGCACAGAAGGACACATCCCCACGCATTTTGTACAGGTATGAAATTGTTTAGTTACATGTTCCGTCGTCGCTTAGCACTGTGCTAGTGGTCGTCATTGTGATATACATCGATATCATCATGTTCCTCATGCCAAGCATTACATGCGCGATAGCACTTCACGGCAGCTGGGGCGCAGCGGCGGCTCGTACGTGCACGACGCATGCAAGGCTTTCCTGGAGCCACGTCGAGGTTTTGTGGAGCAGCTGTTGCGGCAACTGTGGCGCTGGTGGTCGCTACTCAATGCCAGACGCTCCTTGGGGTTCTCATCAGCTTTTGTAGCGTAAGCTACACTATCCGAGGTTGAGAAGCTTCGCGTGGACCTTGAAGGGCCGTGCTGCGCAAGCGCGAGGAGCATTGAATTCGATTGAATTGGATTAAATTGGATTGACGGGTGGGTACGGGTGTACGGGTGGGTAGAGAATTGGGTCTGCACATTCGCCGGTCTGCGCATTCCAGAGGAGGGACGTCACAGCCGCGGCAGACGCACTGGCGCCGGCGCGTGCCCAGCTGTGCGCCTCCGTTGTGCAGTAGTCAAGTCTGACGCTGCGCCGGAGCCGCTTGATAGCCATTATGCATGGCTCCTGGAGAGCCGTGCTGCGTATGCGCGAGGAGCAGTGACTGGGCTGGATTGGATTGGATTGCAGAACCTTAGCTCACGCTACGTATATCCTGGCATAGCCGAGCCAAGCCACTATTTTTTTTTTTGGGCTAAAGTCACTGCGTGAGCCGGTGACGCTCGGCGGTCGCTGGGAGGCACGCGATCGCGAGCGCTTGGCATCTTCTTGCTCCTCGGGGTGTTAGCCAGTTTTTTCTGTTTTTTTTTAAGCAAAGCTTTTTACCTATACCCCCCAAGGGGTTTTTCGCGACCGTTGGTGTCAACAGAAAACTCCCGCGAACAAATAAAAGAATTTACTGGCGCCGCTGGAATCGAACCAATGTCAACAGATATTGATTTCTTCATGCCTCAAAGTGTTTTTACTAGTACCTTAACAAATCTGTTTCTAATGCCATGACTTGCGGTTATGCCTTCCATGCACGGTTATTTCACTGATAAATCTGTGCTCGCGATATCGGAATTTGCTTGTAGCTATATTAAATTGGTGAGGTTTTTAATGTTCACTTTATAACATTTTACTATCTGACTTGTGTACCAATGTAAGAGTTTCTATGGTGTATTGGACACGCAATAAAACATGAATGAATGAATGAATGAATGAATGAATGAACCTGGAACTAATAGAGTGACAAAGCGAGAGCCCGTTGTCTTAGCGACTTAGCTAGGAGCCCACGCGGAGATGGGGAATACAGTTGGTGCACTCACCAAACACACCCTCGGGTTTAGCCTCTGCATTCTCCCTGAATGTCACGTGATAGCGTCACGCGACACCTCGCGCCGCTGCGCGCTCCCCCCATGGCTAGTCTAGCCGCCCTGTGCGCGCCTTGCGCATGAGCTAGGAGTTACAAAAATTAAAGGAAGCTCACACCAATGCATGAAATCTCACTTCTATCACGCCAGTGTGCTAAAGCCTGTGTCCTCCAGTGTTCACGTAAAAAATCCCAGCTCCTTGTCGTCCGCCCTCACCCCAAACGACACCTCAACAAACGCATTCAAAGGTTCTTTGATGCCAGCCCATCTCTCCAAGCCTCAGAATCAACATCCTGGGCCTACATTTCCAGTCCAACACCAAGTGTGACGTATACTTGCAGCGCTTCAAATACAGCATCAATCAAGTCATACATATGATCAGGCGAGTTGCCACCAAGAAGCGAGGCCTCAAGGAATCGGACACATTTCGATGAAAACAAGCTTTTGTCCTCTCTAGAATCACTTGCATCAACCCCCTGTCTTCTTCTCAGAACGGAGGACATAACGATGCTTTATATAATCATTAGAAAGGCGGTTGAGCAGGCTATTGGTCTTCCCCCATGAGTGCGTCCACAGAAAGGCTGCGTAGCACGGGGCACCACAACACGGTGGAAGAGCTCATAGAGGGCCATATTTTGAATTAGAAGCTCCGACTGAGCAGAACTGCGGTGGGTCGCCGCATCCTTCACCAGATTGGTTGGGCAGCACAGAATGTCACTCCCCTTAATGTATTCCTGGACTCTTGGCGACAAGAACTAAGTATGCTCCCTTTGCTTAGAAATATGAACCCCTCACGCCACGAGGGTCGTCGACAAGCACGGGCTCAAGCGGTCAACACCACCCTCGGTAGGGATCATGCAGTTATTTACACACACGCCTCCAAACATCGAGTGTAGCAATACGCCACCATCGTGGCTACCTCCAGAACCAACATACTTGGTGTACCTCACTCAAGACCCAAGACATGAGGGCTGCAGACGAGGCAGCCATCGCCTTGGCTCTCACTCAACCAGGGATTTGTAAGGTAGTCACCTATTCCCAACAAGCCTACCAGAATTACTAGTCGGGTTGGGTGTCCCGACCTGCACTGCGTGTGCTAAAAACTACTCACCAAACAGTTCCATTGAGCTCAATTGGACGCGTGCTCACGCTTCCACGGAGGGCAACGAATACGCCCAGCCACAAGCCTGCGCTTTTACCCCCCGTGCTATGGAGCTGCACGAGCACAGTCACCCGCTTGTCTCGTTCAGGGAGATAACCCAGCATTATCACGTTCAGAGACAGACCCTACCTTTGTCTTACTGTGACCTCTTCAGAGAACAACAAACTGCGAACCCGGCTCCTTCCTACACAGGACGCGTCTTCTCCTAATGCACCCGAATCGCCACGACGCTGAATGTAAATTTTGCTCAGAAGCAGGAACACTCCGCGGCATAATCGGGGGGTGCGACTTTAGTCCTGAGCACCCTCCTCTCTTTCCGTCAACTAACCTAACAACACCAATGGGAGATGCTGCTGTACAGATCTCTCGACCTATCCAGATTCAGCTTGTGGACAGAGCTCAGGCGGCGCGGACTGCATATGGGCTCCAGCGAAGAAGGAACCACTTCCCTGGGACGCACTCTGGGCCTTCAGAAATGGAATAGAAGTATTTCCTCCTCCTCCTCCTCCTCCTCCGTCTGTGCCGCCGATCTCGTCGCCTGCGCCCACGGCGACAGAGAGAAAGAAGTAAGGTCGTCTAACACCGGGTTTGAGCTTCCTTTAATTTTATAAAAAAACGTTTCCACTCATGTGCTACACCAATACACCTAAACAAACCCCCGTTCATGCACCATGCATTCATTTAACCTTACCAAGAATATTTTTTTGGAGTAATAAAGGTTGTGGTGAAGTGGATTTCACTTCTTTGTGGTTTCACTATTTGTAGATCGACATGAGTGAATTTAAGTGGCGTCCGTTGGGTAATCGTTGTGGGTGCCTTTTAGAGCTTTGCTTTCCCACCACATTCACGGGGTGGATTGGCGCGAATTTTTTTTTTTTTTGCTAAACCCACTGCGCGTGTCAAAAACGCGGGGCGGTCACCGTGAGACACGCGCTCATGAGTGCTTGGCATTGTTTTTGGTATTACGGCCAGCTACCGCACTCCGCTGTTAAAACAACAATACCGAGCGCACGTGAGCGCGTGCCTGCCAGCGACAGTCCGGCGTCTTGCAGGCTTGCGCGTGGGCTTAGGCCACATGAGAAGCTCCCGCTTTCGTCGTCGCCGTCGTGTAGCGACCGGTGCTCCACGGGTTCACGGCGCCGAAGACGAGGATGACGAATCTGTCAGCCCATGTCCTCACAATCCTCGATAATTACTACGGCGCAATAAAACAAGGACGAAGAAGAAACACGTGCAATAAACGACGCTGTTCGCTACTCTGACTGCAGGATGGGAGATGTGTACGAAATTCCACTGAGCTGCAAAAAAGGGTACATAGGGCAAGCTGGTAGGCGTTTTAAATGAGAGAGTGAGGGAGCACAACTGGACGGTAGCACAATGCAAGTAGCCACTTTTCTGAGCACTGCAGAAAATACAAGCATAGCCCCCTGGTGGTTCGCACAAAGTTTTTCAGGAAGGAAAGCTGAAAGCTTGAGGGCGAAATTCTTAAAGCTCAATTTATCAGGCAGGCGGAAGAAAACTGCGTTAGTACTTTGCCATATCGCTTTCAGATAAAGAAGTAGTCTTTATAGAATTGTGATGTACTTTGTCGTCACCATGCTCTTAGGGTTTGTGGATTAAGTAGCGTCATTGTTAATGAAATCCTGTTGGAAGTCCGCCAATGTTTCAGCGTACGTGTTTCTTCTTCATCCCTGTTTAATGGCGCAGTAGTATTTATCAAGCATGGTTTACCAACTCGCCTATATGAAGCTTTTGGTACCTCACAATCCACACGTGTAGATGGCCACCGGAGCAGCTGACGAAAAAATAGAGGTCTACCGATGCGAGGACGCGCTACAAGAAGATTTTCCCTACGCGACTGTGCCACCGAAAGACCACGGCGAAGGGGATGAGGACGATTGATAGTGAATAAAACACTGTACATACTTTAATAATGGTATTCTTTACAGAGCCTCCTGAACGCCTTTACAGTGTTCGGATCCGGCTGCTCCGTCTCTCCAGAGATCCGCTGTCAGCGTGGGGAAATGCTAGCTCGACCCCCAGCTCCGCTGTTTATCCAGCCTTGCACCACTACTGGAAGCTGGGGATATTTTTTTTTCTGTGTTCCACTTGCACGTAGGAGCCTTAACTTCGCCGATTGTCAGTCATAGGGACGACGGTTCTTGTGTTCGGTGTAATGTGGTTATGCGAGCTAATGATGCTACCTATACTGGCTGCTAAAATTGCGAATGTTGCCGACTTGTAGTGAAGCAACAAAATCATGCCATCCTCCGTCTAACGACAATGATGGTTGAACGCGAAGCTTTCTCTTGACGGATTCTTTGGTTGTCGCCTGCGTTTCGCACGTTTGTAATGTCTTCCTTGCCGCAAAGCTTGTTTATGTGCTGCAGGTACTCCACTGTGCGCGTTCTAAAGTACAAGCTCTACATAGAGTTTTTGCAACATTTGTGGGGGGGTCCTAATGGGAACCTATGCGTAGGGACAATTTGTTTCTTCCATTAGTGTCTGGGGGTGCTGGGCTGATACATTTGTTTGTACACCAGCTTGTATCTCGGTTTTTCTTCTATAAGGTGACGCATCATCCACTTCTGCTCAACGTTATTCAACAGCGCATAAGTTTTCATTTACCGTTTTTGCTTGTCTCCACTGGTGAAGTCAGTACGAAGCCGCCATGGGGTTTTTTTAAGGAGGTGGTCGACACCTTCAATTTCCTTGCTGCGAGGTTTTCCCTGCAATATCTGTTTAACCTTTCCAGGAAGGCTTTGACGAACACTTTATTAGAGAGTCTGTTCCCAGTGCCGGTTTATCGCCAGCCTTACATTGGCCACCATAAGGACAGTGTTTTGAAGCGGGTCACACGTATGTGTCTTCCTCCAAATGCAAAAACGTTTTTCTTTAAGCTGCATACATCAACACTCCCAGTGAAAACATGGTTGCGCGAGAAAGGAATGTCTATTCCTTGGTCTCACAATTGCCGTTTATGCAATCAACCTGAAACCATTGATCATTGTTTTGTTTTGTGCCGGGATGCGGTGTTTTTCTGGGATGTGTTGCAACGAACTCTTAAAAAGGACATGGACATTACCCCTTATACAATTCGGTTCTTGCCTTTTAGAGATGTCACTGGAGTGCCCTATGATATATTTGTTGTGATCGGATTGTATAGCTTGTGGAAGTGCCGCATGACGGACAGGCACGCGGAACCCCCTCGCCCAACGAAGTCCATTTTTCGGGAGCAAACTGCGTTGGTGCGGAGCATTTATGCGGCGCAAAGTGACCCACCAGAATGGCTGCATCTGTTGGACGCGTGCGTCTGCTTGCCAGAGTTTTAACGGACGGCTTATTTTAGCTGCAGTGATGTGCATCTTCTTGGATGACTCATGACTTTTGTAGGCTGTATTAACGGCAGTTTTCCATGCAGTAAAGAAGAAAAAAAAAGAGTTTGAAGTGAGTTTCGACCATGTAGAAAAGTAGACCATGTAGAAACACGGGGGACCCAGGTTCGATTCCGGCCAGTGAAGCGTTCTTTTTTTCTTTCACTTCACCTACGATCATTCATCATCATCGTCAGGGAAAGTTGGCTTTCCTGCAGGTAGTTTTCGCGTTACAGACGCCATCAGTTTTTAAAAGCAGATAATCGCAAACTGGAAAATCACTGCATGCTCGCAGATATTAATGAATCAGGGAGGACAGGCGCTGTTGTTTTTAGTATCGCAAATTTTGGAAATACAGCAAATATCGGGGAAAATTGCGGCCCAGAAGCAGTGCCCAACAGTCAAGAAACATTAGTCGCGCCAGCGCACCGGATCCGTAAGCCCCGCGTAGCCCGCTGAAAGCTGGCCCCGGTTCCTCGTCGCCAGCGCGACGCGCTCTACCTGGGCGTTCCGCGGCCGGCCGGCGCCAGCAGGCGCACGGGCGGCCAGCCGCCTTCCCACTCACCCCTCGGGACTAATTTGCATTCGCCGTCGCATCTGCCACTGCGCTGCTGTAGCGGCGTCTCCGGACAAAACACTGAGCCGGCGCTCTCATAAATTAGCCAGGCGTCCCCTTTCCACCGTCGAAGCGGCGACAAGTGAAAAAAAGAGAAGTGCAGAGAGGGTGTGTGCGTGTGCGCGCGGACGACAGAGAAAGGGAGAGAGGCGGGAAACGAAGACACCGTGTTCAGTGCCGTGATTACCTGCGCCGTTGTGGTGTGCCGCATACTCGGTGTGCAACGTTATGCACGATGCACGCTGTTACCTCGTGCGGTTACGAGAGACGCGAATATGAACTTCGCAGCTCGGCTGACAACCAAAAACAAGGGCCCCACTCAATCGACGCGCCCTGCGCTGAGATTACTGCATGTGCTGACAGTGACGCCGCGACAAAGTTTTTCGTGGGCGCTGCGAACCCGAGAGCGAGACATCGGAGCAGGGGAGACATCGAGAGGGGTGACGAATTTCTAATTGCCAATCTTCGGCCGTGGTGTGTCGCTGCTCGCTATGATGCTGCAGGTCACGCATTAAAGCACATGTTACGCGCTCAATCTGGCGCTGCTGGCGTGCGCACCTACCAAAGCGAGGACGTCTCTCTCTCTCTCTCTCTCTCTCTCTCTCTCTCTCTCTCTCTCTCTCTCTCTCTCTCTCTCTCTCTCTCTCTCTGAAATCTGTCTGCGAACATGTCCGCACTCATTCTCACACACACACACACACACACACACTGGAAGGAAGAGGGCGAGCCGATGGCGGCACTGCGACTAGTCCCCCATAATCCTTCAAGCGGCATTATCGCTTCTATTTTAGCTCTGCGAGCACTTCGCCGGCTGTTGACTTTCGAGCTCAGAGGCGCCTCCAAAATGGAGTCCGTGCGCGCCCGAATATGCCGCCTGCTAGCTTCGCTGTTATCGTTTCACTTGGTTATTTATTTCTGCCTTTCGATGTTCGGGTAACAGCGCCCTGGTACGTGCGCGCGTGCGTGTGTGTGTGTGTGCGTAGAAGATCGCCTCACGCTCTAAGCGCCTCGGAAGCTCCGGGCCGAAGCGGAAACCCCAGAACCGCCCAGTCGCGACTTACCACCTTCTCCTTCAGAAGGCCTGGGTTTAACGCCTACGCCTTACACCAGCTAATCGATTGGCTATAAACAGGTTTATTCCATTTTCCCCATGCTGATATAGTTTTTAGTCTGGCCCATTGATACCAGCAAAGTTGCCCTTCAGTGATGATGCCCGCGCACGGAGGCTTTTTTTTTTTTTCGAACTGGTGGGTGATTGGCGACGGGGCGTCCGTGTGGCTGGGTGTTGGCGCCTCCGGAGCCGGTGCCCCCACGTTGTTCTGGGGGCTGCCACCCGATCGCGCCAGCTTCGGTAAACAGCGGAAGTGCCAGCAAAAGCGCACTGCCTGTCATGCGAGCGCGTAAATTGGCTGCCTCGGAGCAGTGGGCCAGCAAAAAGGTTCACCCCAGGCGCCAGCCCTGCAGGACGTAGGCAGACGTCCACGCCGCTTTGAAATGGGCGTCGCCTTTTCGGCGCTGTGAGAGGGATGAGGGCGCTCTGCAATCGCGTGAAAATATACAGGTAGTTTTGATGCTTGTGTGAATGCTTCGATTTGTCGTTTCGACTTCCGGCATTTTCATTCCTGATTTTCACAAATATCCGGAATCCAGGAATCCATTACGAAAACTTCCAAATTCGGCACTTTTTCTTTTTCTCTTTAGTGCTTCGCAGTTGAAATTTTTCGCTAATATGGTAAGAAGGTTATTATTCTGCCGTAGCCAATCGCATATTTGTATCGATAAATTCTGGTGGTATGATCCAATTCACATCAAATGCTTGCTAGCTTGTGTAAATTTGCAGTTTAATTGATGTTACTCGACACGCTCTGTGTACAGTGTAATAAAGGAACCGGTTACACCACCACGTTTTAGGGACGTTAAACAAATCTTATTGTGTCTAAATACGTGTCCCACAAGGTGTTTCTTTCGATGTAATAAAAGCGGGAACGTCAATAAGTGCTCAAGTGGTTCAACGTATTATGTGCCTGTTTCGGTTATAAGGACACTTTAGGGCCATTTACTTTATAACAATTCATAATTCACACGCTTTGAGCGCCAAATTTTTGATCCGCACCATTTACGTAGAACACCAATTCTAAGCAATAAAGACGACGGATTTCCCTTGTAGTTGCCACATTTGCTGAAACTAATTTAAAACTCATAATTAATTTTTTTCAATCTGTGCTTGTTCGTCCTTCTCTTAGTAGCGAGTGCCTGGGAAATTTATGAAAAAAAATGTTCTGCTGGTAAAACCTTTCTTCGACAAAGCCCAGAAGAAGAAAATGACTGCTTTAAGACTCGGGACAAGTTTGAAAAGCCTTGAAGTGCACCCTCCCGAAGAAGACAGAACCATTTCATGCTGCTTCACCCAACATTCCTTTTCTTACGGTTTCTACCTTTTTCCGAGGCTGTTTTAATATAGCGGACATAATTGTAAGGCGCGCTTATTTATCTCCCCCGAGTACAAAGGTCTAAATCTAAAGCCTATTTCAGAGACGTCAAACGAAGGAAAGATAAGCCGAGAAAGACTCCCCCGTACGATGGAGGGCTTCTTGGAAAGGAATCCGCTCATTATAGATTTCAAAAGAAAAAAAAAAAGCTTCGATCGTGCTCGAGTGACACGGCTCGTGAAACTTTGCATTTGAAATGTGGAAGTGGTGATCGCGAAGCCCAAGACGTGAGGTATTTATGCAATATGGTGTAAATCATCTCAGCCTTGCGGGAAAAAAGAAAAAAAAAAGAACGCAAGTGCAAGTGGGCCACTCGTACTTTCCTTGCCGGCTTTTATGGCCTTTTCCTCGAGTTTTGTCTGGCAGTTCACGGCGGTTGTTCTCTGCACCCACCCGACTGTTCTGATTAGTCCGTGCTGGATCGTGTGTGCGTGGGTGTGTGTGTACGTGCACGTGTGTAGGTGTACTTTCATGTGTGCGTGCCGGGGGGTAGAGTCTCAGACGTTTATCCACAGTGCAAACAGACACGTATAACCTTGGTGGAGAGTGATATATTTCTCTTGTGTTTGACACCACTCGAAAGACGAAACGACGCACGAGCCGTGGCGTTTTTTTCCCCCTTGTTTGTAATGTCAACATTTTCGGTGTCGTATCATTTTATTTTTTGCGGGAGCAGCCCCCCTTGCTGGTATTGAGACGACTGGCACGGGTATGCCAAAGCACGCGTCCGGATTTGTGAGATTGCGAACGCGCACCATAGCTCGGGAATACTCTTGGGTGATTTACATGAGATAGCGTCCCTCACTCGACATTTCTTGCTACTTTTTCCGCGTTTAAGTTTTCCGTTGAGAGTATTGGCAGATACCCTACTTGAGGAGAAGTTACGCTTTATGATCCCGGGTACGTTGCGGAGAATATGTAACCGTGTTCGAAGATTTTTTCTCATATGTTACAACCTGGCGACCGGGCGCTGTTTTTGTAGACGAGGCGAGTAAAATGCTGCGTGTGAGATGAAACAGCCAAGTACGGTTGGCACCCGTAATGTCAGGCGGGCTGTCAAAACCGTAATGTCAGAAACTTTAGGATTGGGCTCCGACTAAGCTAATTTTGAACCAATGGCTACGACGATTCTTAATGTCGAGCTCTTGCCTAAGTGCGTTGTACTCAAGATTTAAATTTATAACAGTGTTTCATTTGATGAGATTCTGTGTAGGTTGCGTGCACCACTATCTGAAGGTAAGAGGTTTTGTATCCTGGAAGACCTATCGAAGATAAAATGCTTCGTTCGGTATAAGAGTTAGACTCATACAAATTCAGAGGCCGGATGAGAGCGTTTGGGTTAGCCACGGCCACCTGGATGCAAGAACAATATTCTGAGGAAGGAATTATCGTTGAGATGATGGCTTTGATAATGCAATGGTTAAAACCGTATTTGAATGTTGAAGCTGGACGTGAAAGTTTTGATTTACAACGGGGAACAATGGAGAGTGACGACTACAGGGCGCGGGTGAAGTTCAAATCCAGAAAGCGAAGCTATATGTGAGGTTACGGATTGCAAGGACCTTTATTAGGGTATATGATCGTAGTTACGTTGCAAAAGAGCTATCCCCAGCCACAAAGAGGTGGTGTACTCCGCCTCGTGATGTGGTGACGGTAGCGGTCTTGCAGCTTCAGACAAAGAAGTTGCAAAGTATCACTAAGCGCATTCTTATATGAGAGCGCAAAAGCGTTTATTTTGGGCACGTTCACCCACCAGCCTTCTACCGATGTTGACTACAGCAAATATTCTCGACATTGGATGTACTACAGCTAAACCATCTCTACAGATGCTGACAGCCAATTGAGACAACAGGCGAGATGTATGGCGCAAACGCAATGGAAATTGCGAGCGCGCCGTGTGTGTGTTTCATTTTTGTTTTCTGATGCGGGGGCTATCTAGCGATTCACAATGGGAAATGAGGGGCGCGTTGACTTCAGGCAGAAATAAGGGTAGGCAGTCAAGAAAGGCAAGTAATGAAAAGCTGAAAATAGGGTAGGTATTTTATTGTCCTCGTAACGGATACAGTTTTTTTAAATTAAGAAAGTGGGAAAAACATGCGCGCCGGGAGGGCTCTGAACCCACGACCTTCAGAATACCCGTTTGTTGCGATGAACACTACGCTACCGGCGGGGCTGTGCTCCCCTCCATTTTCTGGGGTATCGATGTTGAGGTAATTGTTTCCTGCTCACGTTAAAGATCCCCAGGCGGTCAAAATTAATCCGGAGCCCTCCACTACGGCGCACCTCATCACCTGCGTTGCGTCGACGCGTTAAACCCTACAATCAATCACTTGTTTCCTGCTGTTTACGGTAGGCTCTTTATGGCCGCTCCGACTACTCGGTGTGAAGGGGACCTTATTTTTAACCCCCGGGCTGTGAATCGAACGTTTACGACATGTCGAGAGCAGTCGAAGAGTGTTGAACCTTCTTAAGCTACCTATGGCACCAAGACTGCCAGTACAGAGGCCCTCGCTATGCATGTAACGAATCAAAATGGGAAATGAAGGGCTCGTTAAATTAAGATAGAAATAAGGGTAGGCAATCAAGAAAGCCAAGGAAAGCAAATGGGAAAATGTGGTACGAATTTTAAAACGAAAATTTTTTATTCTGCGATTCACGAAGATTTCACTTACGTCATATCCGTCACGGAAGTGACGCCAGTACAACAAAGCAAGCGGCCTGTAAAGGGTGCACCCCGGCACACAGGATCCTCTTGGAGGGAAGCAACCTTTAGAACTAAAGATTACGTTATATTTTGAGTTGTTTGTTATCGGCTTTTATATTTTAGACGAAAGTGTTTTGTGCTCGGATACACCAAGATTTCACTGGCGTCATATCCGTAGCGGTAATGATGCCCGCACACCTTTGCCGAAGCGACCCACCAGCAGGACGTCGCTCGCCAAGCACACGCGCAAGACAGCCGCTGAACTGCAAATAATGCTCAGCTGCAGATTTCGCTGCACATTTTGCTTTCGTGTTTTACCGATTCCTGTGACAGAGGAATCAGCCACATTTTTTTCGTATATCTACCACTATTGTTTTACTGATATTAATGCCCCGGTTTGTTTCAAACAAATGATTGTTATCAGCAACATTGAGCCCTGGAGATTGTTGAGCTCCTTCTCCTATAATCTGTCTCTCACTTCATCTGTGACGTATATCCTGTTGGTTTGCAGAGTGGTTTGCTTGCTTTGAAATAAAATTACTCTTGTTTTCGTGTTGCCTGCAGCCGGAGCGGACCCTAATATGCATTCATTTATGCTCGTCTTCTAACACATCATTTTTCAGCATAACCGAATCACTCGTTACTTGCGCATATTATAAAGAGAATTTTTCTTTTTCACATCATCAAACAACAAAAACATGTGCTGTGAAAAGTTAGGCACAAAGAGATCATAAAATCATGGGATGAGCCTAGAATGATCTCAAACCCTATGGGCGCTAATCACCCATTTCCCTTTGGAAACGGGAATACATTTTTTATATTTTGTGGCATCTGAGAGGGGAAGTAAACACGGAAAGAAAATAACAAAACGTCGCCGCAGGATTTGCGGATTTGTCGCTTCGTGGCGCAGAATATATATCTTTGTTACAGAGCCCACACTACAGTGAAACGTGCACATAAAAAAATTAGCCAAAAACGTGCACGTTATTAAAGGCAGACGTTCTCCAGTCTGCGTGCCGCGCAGGTCCACGCGCCATTGCAGATAAGGCTGGTCACGAAACGCACCGCCAGAAATGTTATGTCGCAGTTATCCTGTTTTACTTCGATATGAAATGCGCAGCAGACTCGGAGTGGAGCAAAACAGACGATGTAATAACCTGTACCGAAAAAAAAAAAATCAGGCAGAGCAGAAAGGCCATCCTCATTAACATTTTGTCACGTTGTTTTTACTTCAAGCCTTTTTTTTTGCAATTCTGTTTTTTTTAATCTCTTTATCTTTTTGCCAGGAAACAGGTTCATTTTTGTGGTGGCAGCACATTTGTTGGCTCGGTTAGCCCTTTGAACTTCCTTAGAGCGGTGCGGAAACAGCCTAGTCAGCATGCGACAGATAATGAAAGTTGAAGGAGTAGATAAAGTAAAAAACGGAAAGCACCGCGCGAGGCTTATCCCGAACACACGAAATTTCCTAAGGTTTTTATCACATACGGCGGCCATTAACGCTGACTAATCACCGGTTCGCTTCCCCGCCATCCTTTCGTTATACTTTATCTTCCCCAACTCGTTTATACATTTTCCCCGCTACCGCATTATATTTCGGACGATTCATCTTTTTCCTTTTGCGGCACGGAGCCATGCATTAAGAGGTCCCGAGCCCCAGATCAAACTGAGAAAAATAGAAACCAGAAGGAGCTCCATTATTCATAGATATGACGATACAAAAACAATGGTGGCAACAGCAGTTCGTTCGAAACTTTCGTATTTCTTGCGAGAAGGTTTCATGGAATGTTTTAGCTTTATTGTGGTCTGTGAGCATTGACTGTACAAAATGCGTTAGCACAGCAACCATTAGCGCGAAGGGATATTTTCTGAAGAATTTAGAATTTTTGATTAAGGTTCGTGTTTACTGTGGTGCTGAGAGTTGAGGCAAAAATTTTATTTTATGCGCACATTAGTTTATTCGCTTGGTTTACCTGTCATAAAAATCAAATATGGCATCAAAAATAGCGGAAAATATTAGATAACTAACACCCACCAGGCTTAGCGTTCTTAAGTCTAGCACGTGAGACATCATTTTAGGTTTTACCTGCCCAAAATTTTCTATTGTTTTTGACGGAGAGAGATATACAACATTATACTCACAGCAGCAGCCCTTGTTCAGGCCACCACGGCCATTGATGTCAACCATGCTACTGCGGCCGCGTGGAGCACAGGTCACTGGATATCGGCGCCGGGTCGACTCAGTCCGGCCCGTTCGAAGGGTCACGGTTCAATGTCTAAGTCTTCTCCACCGTACTGGAACTTGGAGGGTCTTGGTTTCTCTTGGAAACAGTGTGGAGGTGTTTCTTTGATAAATGAGTTTGTGGGAATTTTTCCTAGTGCGCTTGCTTCTTGTCTCGCTTGAGATGCTTGCGGTGTAAACTGATTGGTGTGCTGCCCGAGAAGCTGCTTTAGGCGCACGCCTATATGGAATGATTGTTTTAGCGGACTTTGTTCTGGTGCAATGAAAAAGCGCTAGGCAGGCATATCGTGGGACGGGCATGTCTACCCGCTCGCTTCCTGCCTCGTGCTTCGTGCCCTGGAAATGTGGTTATGTGAAACGTGGGACTGCCATTCGTTGTTGGCTGCTTCCATAAGGTGGCTTGTGTGCCCGTTTAGAGCGTCCCTAATGTGTTGCCTTACTGCCGCTTGAGAGTGAGGGATTATTTTCTTGGTATGTTCGTGGGGAATGTGAGGCTCACTTACTTGTGCAACAGCTCGGAGTACTTGTGCTCATGTTTCCTTGAGGTTACTTAACAGCCAATTCATATTCGTTCGTGGCAGCAGAGGTGGAAAAATAGAAAAGTAAGGAGTCGTTTATAGCAAGGCGAACAGTCATCCTGCATTTATCGTGCTTATAACTTTGGTGTGTACAGAACGTGGTTTGCGAAAGCGGATGCGGCAGCCCTTGCATTCTAGATTGCTTTGAAAACGCAGCTGTCTATCTGGACTTATCCAAACAAAGCAGTACGCGGTTTTGCACTTTGCTGAAACCCACTACGCTTTATGACGCAATGTGGGCAATAAAACCATCGGGGAGCTGTTTTGTATCGACCTCGGTTGAATGCGGTCTTCTGCAAGGTATTTTCACTTCAAAAATCGGCAGGCCTCTTCGCCGCTTTGCCTCTATCCGATACACGCGAGAATGTCAATCATGTCAAATACCTATGCTCAAAGTTTGCGGTGCCCAGGAAGACGGCAGTTACATTTATTTGTAGGCCACATTACGTGAGGCTTGAACTGAGGGCACCTAGGCCCATGGTCGTTTTCTAAACCTCTCTTGATTTACGGTCATGCACAAATGAAAAGCACAAACAAAAACACCAAGCAAAATGCCCCAACTGCACGATTTACTGCCGCGCAAATTAATTCTCACGTGACTTCAGTTGCAATATCGAAAGGTGATACAATTATCATCTAACAATGCCCATACAGGGCTTACAATTGGGGTTCACGAACCACAACCTCCGACCTATTGGGTAGTGATTCGTATTTTCGCTTTTGCGTTTAATTTCTCTACTATTGCACTTGCGGAGCACGGCACTGAAAAAAGCTTTTTCATGAACATTAGTTTGAAACACTGCGGGTGGGATTGTGCGCATCGGTTCCCATAATTTCATTTTGCTTATCTTTCACTTCTAATGTCGTAATCTGAGGGTAATGACCTGGCTCACAGCACAGTCTTCATTACGATACTTTCCTTCCCTCCGGGAAGCGTATAGAAGGCAGCCTAAAAAGCGGAAATTTTGAAACCCCAGTTGTGGCTTCAGCGTTTCGAGCCAAGGGTTAAATAGGGTACCTCTGTCTTTTTTTGTGAGCTAACGGCTTGCCACTCATGTCAAAACGGCGATGAGAGATGACGGAATTGCGTGCAGGCACCTCGTGTAGCGCCAATCTCGCAGTTCTTTATTTTACTTGCCCGTTTGAAATGCATGTTTTTAAATAGATTTTTATCCGCTTCTTTGTAACAAAATCCATACGTCTAGAGCTTTTCTGCCTCATCTACCCGAAAGAATGGCGACAATACAATTGCGATGATTGAAGTAACTGCATCCAGCTGGCCTAAGTTTGACCTAAGTCCAATGTCTAGGCTTGACCAATGTCTCTGGAAGACCAAATTGAAATACGCATTGCCTCTATACGTCGAAGAACTGATGGATGAGATGTTCGGAAAGGGCAGGCAAGTTCCCGTTTGTTTACGGGTTAGAAACCCTGGTTTTGTTTATTGATTTCTTTGGATACACCTTCTGTTTTCCACAACCTCTCAAGCGTTTTCATTCGTTTTTCTGCGAGGGAAAGTTCCGATTCCCTCCTCCTTTATTTTCGGTTTCTAGATGTTACATGCCGAGCTCTTATTACAAAAAAATATATTATTCAGTGCTATATTTTCGTTGCCTTAAATTCACATTTAAGGAGTTCATTACAACCATTTCCTCGGTGGTTTAGAGGGAGGGAGGGAGAGGGGGGCCAAAAGATGGCCAATTTTTTGCGGGGCTGCAAGTAATGGATGCGCCGGCACCTTACGCAGTTCTCTGCTCGCCGCAGGTTATTTCAGTTGGCTAAATTTCACAGTAGTGGGAAGCCGCGTTACGTGTAAGGTTTAGTTGCGTTTTTTTATGCGAAAAAGAGAGTTCCGCGAAACATATATAGTGGATAAACACTTTAACCGGAAGTTAATTAGGACTTCCTTCAGCTGTGGCGTCGCCATTCTCCCACAAATTAATATCTGCAAAATCAGGTAATAAATTCTTGTTGCAAATTATTTGGCGAGAACAAGTATTTCTTGTTGTAAATACCTTAACACAATCACTGGTACTACTGTTTTCTCATTCTGATTACCACCAAGGAAAACACGCAGTTTCGTACTATGCCGTAAATTCGAACTCCTGCTGTTTTTTTTTTTTTTTCTTGGGCGCGACTCTTGGTGTCACACCATTTTTACACAGACCTGGAAATGAGCCGTTTTTGAGTTTTCGCCTATGGTTATACGCTACCAACTTTTGTGGTCTGGTTACGTTCTTAGATTGTTAATATCGAATACAGGTTACGCGGTAAAAGTCAAACGCCTGTCTCGTTTTTAAAAGTTTCAGTGGAATTATGTCTGCTACCCGAACCACCCTGTCGGTTGGTTCTTTTCGCACCGTTTTAATGCGTGGCATTCTTTGCCGAGTACCCCCACAGCCACGACCGTGTGACTCTCTGCCTTAGCACAAAATTGCCTTATTGGCGGAGTTAACACATCTAATCATTATAATAACGTAAATTGGGATAATTAGTCGAACGGTATTTAAAAACAATGTAAAAATGTAAACAATATAAATGTAAAAAAGAGTGTAGAAAATAAAACCGTATAAAAGGAAACTAACGAAATAAAAACATATGCATCGTATACATCCCTGCGCCCCCCAAAAATAAAAATAAGATGACTGAGTAACAAGAACCGGAAAAAAACAACGACCGAAACAAGAACTGAAAAATCGCGAGAATGGACCAACCGTGTAACGTCCTCCATTAGCACAAAACTTCATTATTGGCGGAGTTTAGGCAGTGAATCTCTACGTTAATATAAGTGTATGTACATCATTCGCGAAGAGAAACAAAGTGAAGGTGTAAAGCCATGAAATACCCCGACGTGTATGGCTGCTTATAGCCAAATGTGGCCTTAAAAATCACGTTGAAGACAAGCGGCGTGAGAACGCTGTGCATCAGTCGACAATTTTATGAATTTTTGCAGATTTGTGGTGATAAATTTCAGCCATTTTAGAAGGTATTTTCAGTTGAATTTGTGCCAGAGTCTGTACGGGAAAGAGGCGACGCATTATGGGTCTTCTTGCTCCTTCAAGGAAACGTGAAACACGGTAATACGAAGCTAGCCACTTTACCAGCTGTAAGCGTTGTTTTAAGCCACCTCTGGCGCTGTAAAATTAATTTTTATTTTTGTAATTGTTGTTCCCGTTGCTTTCGGAGGACGCCGTTACGTAAAACAGTGGCTTTTGTTTCAAATCTTGGCATTATTCCAAGTTCACACCGGGCATGGTTAATCGTTATTTTGAAGTTTCCGAGAAATGTGTAGAAATACGTATAATTATTGTTTTTTTTTTTCATATTTACACTGGTAGAAACACTCCGAGATATTTTTCTAAGGCGGCATTTTCAGCGTAAACTATTTTAATGGGAGATCCTTTTTTTTTCAGGGTACAGGAATCGCCGTGCGCGATTGTACAGTGGCGATTCTAAAGGCGGCGTTTTCTAGATATATCGTACAAAATTTAATTGAAGACCGTCCTTGGACAGGACTTGTTGCTGGGAGAGTTGGTAAATACTGGACAACACGTATGGAGGACATCCTATTTTGCCGATAACTGTATAGCCACGGACTTATGGATACCCGTTAGCATTTGTCATAACAAAGGATGACGCCGTTTAGCTCAACCGAACCGAGGTTGACATGCTCCAGGTCTGGCAACAGAAACAAGTGGCACACACTGTAGAGCGCCCCAGAAAGGTATCCTGCTCATTGGTTTAAGAACTGAACTGCAGGGCCGTGCAGAGCAGTTCGCACTGATCGTCCCCGCAAGCCACGTCTTGATGAGGGCCTATGAGCACAGACATTGCAAATTGGAGTTGGTTGGAAAGAACATTCGCAAACATCTTGTAGTCCACGTTATAAAGCATGAATGGCCTGTAACCATCATTTGAAAGCAGTTTTTCTCATGCTTTGTGGGATTTGCTATTAAAGCAGTGTTACTCTAGGTTACTGACCCTGGAGAGTAATTTGTATCAAGAGCACAAGCAAATCCTTATCGGAAAACAGGTCACAAAAAGGTCGTATAGAGTTTGCAAATTAAACTGAGATTACACCAGTCCCAGGCTACATAGGAATAGAGGGCTGGTAAACAGCAGATTTTACTTCATTAAAGGTACCAGGGAAGTACAGAAGTCAGCGCAGCACTTTCGACAACAAACAATAAAGTTTAAATTATTACAACACCGCCGAAGCAAGTTTAGTTTGAGATCCTTCATAATTATATGTTTCTAAAACTTGTGTAACCTGTAAAGATTACATTGTTTCACCACAGCTGGTATCAGCCCGACTGGGCCATACGTACAAACTACGGGCGAACATCGACAGTTCAGCCTTTGGAAGTTCTTTTTACCCCAAGCTCTCAGAGAGCAGAATCGGTTACCTTTAAAAAATTCGTAGTGCATTCGGAAGTAGATGTTTTTACGATGCTCTGCCCTAATTTGCGCCATGAATTTTTAACGAATGTAAACGGGACCGTTTATTGCCTGTGGTGGCAGTTTGCAATTTTTGTACTATTTTCGCTCTCCGCTGTGAATGCGAGAAACTTATGCCAAATCAAACACCGCAGTGCACGCCGAGAGCGGAAATCGACCAGGTTTAACCAGAGGCACTCTCCGCTTCTCCACGTGGCTATGTGCATGCCCGCGCGATCCTTTTTTTTTTTTTTTTTGGTTTTATTTCTTGAGGCACGTGCTATGAAACGCATCGCAGCCAGGGGACGTGCGCCTTCTACAGCGAAGGTGTGTGTGGTTGGGATCCAGCAGGTGTTTTCCGACGGCAAACCCAGCGTAGACCAATTTTCAGGGTATGGAAAATATTCATAAGAGAAGAAAATGCCCCGGGACTTTCATATTTTTATACAAGACGGCTTGTATTGCCCCCCCATTTAATCGCTTCCCAGCAACCCATTTGCATTTAGAGGTCAAGGTGAGCTTAAAAAATTGGGGTAAGCTTGGTTATTTTCAGTTGGCTTTTTCATATTGCTTGTTGGGCAGGGACGCATGGTCATCTGCGGAGGGAGTATGGTTGCAGTTCTACTTTAAACTCATCTCCACTGCCGCTGCCTCTTTCCAGAGTAGCGTATGCTCCTCGCCACGCGCTGAATCTCTATACCCTATAAGATTGACAATGGCGCGTGCTCTTCGGCGGCCACCTGCACGGCGCACTAGAGACGTCGTTGTCTTTATCCATACATCGTGGGTGTCATTTCTCTGGGATACCGAGATCACGCCACTGTCGTTATATTTCAACATGCAAACCGCCAACACAGCAAAACCCCAACATAACAAGTCCCACCAGAACCCCAGCTTCTCTGGACTTCCCTTTTCGCAGGGTGGAAGGGCACTGAATTTTACAGCTTTTTTTTTTTCTTGTGGACACCTCATAGAACTCCTGGCATCCTACCGATATTTGAAGTCTGCAACAGACACTGATGTGGGCGTTTTCGCTAAATGAGATGTTTAGTGAGATTTTTTTTTTCCGCTCAGCCGTAGAAAAGGTGCGTCGGGCATAGTTCGCGTGATAGAACGGCTGCGGTTCGTTTCGCAGCCTTTTTCCCATACGAAAAGAGCGCAATGATTGCTTTGTGCTGCCTTTTTGTGAACCGGTTGAATTCTTTGGCTAAATAAATACTACAAAGTTGGCGCCGTTTTATATTGCACCAAAGCTGTTGCGTTTGAAAGCTGAAGATTTATGGGACTGGCAAAGCCACATCAGCGCATTCCGAATAATTACCGCGTTTCGTAAATTGTTGTATGTAAGTGCCTGTTTGTTTTAGGGGCGAAGCTCCTTAAGGCGTGGGTCTGTCCATCCTCGACGTATGTATGTAGCCACCTCTAGTTTAGTTCTTGGATTGTTTACTAGATGGCGTGGCTACCTCTAGTTTAGTTCTTGGATTGTTTACTAGATGGCGGTACTTGTATATGATGAAAAGATGCGCTTGGATTGTTTATTAGATGGCGTGGCTACCTCTAGTTTAGTTCTTGGATTGTTTACTAGATGGCGGGGAGCGTTGTAATAAAATCCGTTCGCTGTTGGCGCGCGCTCGGAGTCGCCCGATGGATAAGGCTGCAGATGTGCGAGCCCGCGAGGCAGAAGCGCTCCGTGAAGCTGCGCGACGCCGCCGCCAAGATCCTGCCGTATGAGAGCGGGAGGCCGAAGCGTGTCGTCTGGCTGCGCGACGACGCCGCCAAGATCCCAGCGTTCGAGAACGAGAGGCCCAAGCGTCACGGCAACGGCGCGAGGACCCTGCCGTACGCGAAGCGGCACGGCTGCGGCGCGAAGAGGATCTCCAAAACGTCAGAGAACGGGAAGCGGCGAGAAAGCGCGCGTATCGGCAGGCAGACCCCGATGCAGTGAGAGCTCGTGAGGCGTCTGCAAAACGCATTAGGCGAGCTCAGCCCCAAGGTGCCGACGCGCGGTTTAAGCGAGACTTTCTAGACGTTACGTTCGGACACAGATGTAGTGGGCGAACTTTCACTGAAGAGTCACGGTTTTACCGATGATTTCCCCTCAGGAGCTTCGCCCACTCATCATCATTCACCCCGTGGATATGCTGTGAATTTTTTTCAATAGAATTTCAGGTGATAGTCAGCGCTCGTCTTGTGAACTTCTTCGCTCTCGCTACGTTTAAACTGCGCAGTTAGCCGTCCCTGAGGGAGTCGCCTTCCGCTGACAGTGAGTCACTTAGTTCATTACGGGACTATAGCGTTTCTTCTCCTGCAGACGAGCTTTGAATTTGAGAAACAGGCATTGAAAATGAAATGCGCCATCATCATTCTTTTTTATAAGATACAATGTGTCCATTTCCTTCATGACAAACTATAAATGTTCCTCAGGCTCTCTTACCCCGAGAGCACCCAGCTGGACTGCATGGATCAAGATACTTGACTATGTCGGGTGCATCGATTCTTTTAACATCCGCTTCCCCCCTGCCACAAAAAAGCTCGTCGCGTGGTAAAATGTAAGAGGTGGGAATTGTGCAAGGGAACTCCGATCATTTTTCATTTCCCCTCTTACGATCAGACGTCGGCTGCCTTCAAAATTCCGTTTAGCCTTTCCTGTAGCATATCATTGTTGTGATTGCTTCCTGAGGAACCACAAAAGTGAAATTGACGCATTTTTTCTTACTTAATTTGATAACTTTAATTTCATAGCTTTTTAAATTCGCAATACCGTATACGGGTCTGCGGCGCGAGAATGAGACGTTCCTGTAAAGCGTGCACCGCTGCTCATTCGGTATCAATGCGGCGAAGCACTGCGCGCAACGTGAGTGAGCGGCAATGAGAAGAGAGAACCAATTTAATGGGAACGGCGATGTTACCCGAGCAGTTGCGATGGCTTCATGTACGATATGATAAAAGGAAAACGAAAGAATAAAAAATTAATAGAAAAAGTGTAAATATGTCAGCTGATGCGCAGAAAATTCTCAGTCACAAACAGAAGTTTCTCACAAAACTGTCCAGCCGTGTGCTCCGGAAAAAAAACACCAGAAGAGCCTTGGTTGCACCTGCAGTCTCACTGGAACCAAACCAAGACCAAAAACAGCCTTCAACTCAAGTCCCGCATCAATTATTCTATATAAAGATATTACGAGTTTCTTCCTGTGCTCGATGCACTCTAATACACGCATATGACATGATGGATGTCTTCACGTGTGTCACATATGAAGTTAAGTGGTAAATATGCCGGGTGAATTTTGTGCAGGTAGTGTCCTGTGTAAGCCGCATTCAAACGAAGTGGATATGGGATGGCTTCCTCATGCTTGCTAAGCATGGTGGCATCCTGAAAGCGCACTTGGGGTCGATTAGGTGCGAACGTGCGTATTGCTGCCTTGAGTCAGCTCAAAAAGGTAAACCCTGCCTGCCCTCCTAGCATTTTTGGTCTCTGTAAAGGGTGCACGAACACAATTTATGGCACAGTGGCGAAGCGCTGAGTCGACACTTAGATGCATAGGTGTGTCTCTAAGCAGCTACAAACAGTTAGCTGAAGTGTAAACTCCTCTATAGTAATGCGGCGAATCAATGCACATATTTTTAGGCACATCCGTGAGGCCTTGTTATGGAGAGGTGAGCTTCCTAGTAGCGGGGGTAAGTGACGCCTCTCTTAAAGAAGAAATTACGCATATGGGCTTAAATAGCGGCGAAGCAATACGCACATTCGTCCAATATACACTTGCTTTTAGTTGTTACAGGCAAAAAAATGATGGTCCGGACTCACCACCAACGGGTTATCATGCGGAACCAGCATACATCTGTTCTTATGAGTAATCTGAAAGCCCACTGCGAGTACCTGTGACTCTGTGTGTATAACCCTTTGCTGGCTTCAGATTACGGGTACAAGATTCAGAGTACGGGCACATATTTCTTGTGGTTGACTCTCGTAGTGCTTCCTCTGTAACTAATTGATTAATTCATGCCTCTTTAGCTTGTTGCATGACCTAGAGGTAACAATGAAAGACCTCTACACTCCGGAATATGGCGGATAATTCACTGGTGTGGAGACCAAACTTATTGTGTACAGACATTACAGATGACTACACATTTGTATAAAGAAAGGCTTTATTTAGACTACTCTTTTTTATGGTGTTGTATTGCACAAAATAACCAAACAGCAAGTAATTCGAAGTTCCGGTGGGTATCACCTAGACCAAAACTTCCAAGATAAGAGCATACTTCTCCAGCCAGTGCAGAACGTGGTTGAAATTCGAAAAAAAGGGGACGAACTGTACGAAAGCGCAACAAAAAGGACGCAATGCGAGCAGTATTGTTTCGGGAAGTTTCAGAATAACCAAATGAATGCTAGGTACAATCTTGGGTACATAGTCAGATGAGGTTTTTGGCCAACTTATCTTCTCAGTGTTCACTAAATGCATCAGTGCATAATTGCTAAACCACAAATGCTGTGAAATGGTGGTACATCTGCGTTAAGCCTGCTCCAGGCGACTTTGCTAACAATTCCAAGCCTGCTACAAATTGCACTTTGGCCTGCTCCTAGGACTGCTCCTAAACCCGTGTAACCTGTTCCACCCCTGCACATGAGGCGCCGCAGCCAAGGCTGGCACCAGACGAAAGTGTACCGACATGCGCAGCTGAACGGAGATTGGGCGCAGTGTGTTCTGTGAATTGCGGCTGCTTCGCTCGATGAGCCCTAATGCTTTCGCATTAAAATATGCCCAGTGAAACCCATTGTTCGGAGCAAGCATCACCGAGCGCCTACAATATTCCAATTTGCTCTTCTGCTACTATCGACAGCAAGCAGGTGCAACACAAAGCGTGGCGTCGTTGATGCTGTATTGGACCATGTGAACGTCAATGTGAGCAAGACCCACCAATTCAAACACGTGACTTGCTGGCAGCGCGTCAGAGGTATGCATATCTGTAACCAATAGGGAACACGATGACGATGATGATGATGATTGTGGGTACTGGGCGCAAGGCCAACGAGAGTAAAGGGCGCCAAGAAAAGTTAACAAGAGTTGTTTAAGTGCGAGTACTAAAATCTTTCAACAAAAATATACGTGGAATGACTTAACGGCAATGACGATGGCTGGTGTTTAGAACCAGTTTGGGATCACGCATGATATGAAATAAGTTGTAAAAAGTGAAACTCCCTCAAAAATTTAAAGTACGTTTAGGAGAAAACATGGGTGTTAGAAAATCTGGTCTGATTGGAAAGACGACGAAATAGAAACAAGAAGCGAGTAGCCCCCGCAAGGGCAGCGAAGCTCGTGACATCATCATCATCCTCAGAATTGGACAGAATCACCCGTTGGAAGGTCGCCAATAAACTGGTGCTCCTTTAACCGCGTCTGCCTCCTGGTCTTCAACAATGGGGTTGTCTCACAGAAAGTATGCTGGATGCAGTGAAAGGTTATATCTGTATAGCTCTGGAAAGTATTTATATCGTGTTGGGTTTCGTGCTTTGCATTGTGTGAGTATGTGTGTTATGGATAGGCCCTCTCCGCACCTGCTACACAATGGTCTTGTGCAACCAGGTGTGAGTGGGTTACATGTGTGCGGTCCATCCGTAACCTTGCTAATGCAACCTCCGTGTGTCGGTTGTGTGAGTGAGTTGTGTATCGCTCCAAGTGTGGTTTCACTATGTGAAGTTTGCTGTCTGCTTGTTGACTCCAATCTGATTGCCATGTTCTACGAAGTTGTTGTTTGTTGCGGGGTTTGAGGTCGGTGGAGGATACTGTTGTGTCTACGGTGCTAGTGAGTGTAGAAGCAGGAGCTATTTGATCTGCGGTCTCATTCCCAGTAATCCGAGAGTGGCCAGGGACCCACATATAGTTATTTCCAGATCTGCAGCATGTGTGGAGAAAATAACCTTGGAAATGAGATTAATTAATTACATGGTTTTAACAGGCTTTTTGGTTGACAGTGCGCGTACAGCGCGTAAACAGTCAATATACTAGATGTAAATTGGCATATGATGTCGCACAAAGTTATTTAAAGCAATTAAGATGCCATGTGCTTCGTACGGGTGCTAGAAGGCAAATTTGTATGTAAATTATTGCAACTTAGCGCGCACAGTAATTGTAACACAGTAGCATTAAATTGAGAAATCACAGGCTACATTCTATATAGTGAAGCATTTTTTCGTGCAGTACATGGAAGGTCGATTTCTTTTTCCAATTACATTTTAAAAATAACGGCTAGAAATTAACGCCAAAAATGGTGGGTTGGCCGCGACTCGTGGTCATTTGCTGTTTCTTATACAATAACAAAATGTTGTTGCTGCTAAATGCTGCGAAAAAATGTGGTCTGTTTCCCTATTCTGACACTCACACAGACGACCGCTTTTACATACCATATCTAAAGCACTGAAAATATGGAGCGCACACTAAGAATATATTTAGTTTGCCTAATTTTTGCGGAAACACATGAGTCGTCCGATCACCCATCCACCTGTCTCAACTAGGCGACGAGTTGACTGTTCCTTAGGAAAAAAATCCCGGGCCGCCTTACTAACGTGAAACCAGGGGAGAGGCGAAGCATGCAGTGTATATCTGTATTTTTGGCGCCTTGGTGCTTTTGACGACGGAGATTAAACCGTTGGGGGTAGAGGTATAAAGTTTTGCTGTAAAACTGAAGCAGGAAGCTTTCTTGCGCGAGGCGTAAACGAGTGTCCCGGTGTATTTTTTTTTAGTACGCGTTACGACGTGATTCAGCGCGAGGCGTAAACGAGTTTCCCGGTGTTTAGTACCGTGACTACACGAGACGATTACGACGACGACGGCGACAGGAGATGCCAACAGCGCCAGCTCCTATAAGGGGCGTAGCCCCTAAAATAAGAAAACAGGCATAGGCGCCAGCCGGTGCCACCAAGGTACAGCCAGTGAGGAGAGTAGGAAGCCAAACCTCAACGATGAGTCGTGAATAACGCCCCGGAAAACGTAATTTTGGAGTTCAGCACTATTTTGAAAACAGTCGGCGCTCGAAACACCTCCCTTGCACATCAAAGTTGTGCAGGCGGGGGCTGCCACGAGGCCGACAACGCACTGCGATCCTTCGGTGAGACGGGTGTCGTGTCTGCCGGATCTAAATAATTAATTTAGACTACAGGGACTCCAGCCTACAGGAACTCAGCGAGCATAGGCGGCTGGGACGGCGTCCAGCGTGGCTTGATTTGTAACGCAGTGAGCTCTCCTAATTAGCCTAGAGAGGACTCACCAGTGCTTTACTTGGGACGTAATGATAATCCTTAGAACGAAAGAGACCGAGGCATATTCGTCTTGGTCAACCACTACTAAATAGCACATAGCCTTGCAGTCCTATTTGAACACCGCTAGGGCACGAAAAAGGAGCAAAACATCTTTGGCAGCAGAAATCTCGACCTGTAGCTTGTTAATGTCGTCCAGTGAAGCTAAGTCAGCTTGGCCACCCAGTCTCCGCACACTAGCCAGTTCAGCGCAAAGTTTCGTCACAATCCCTTCCTGCACATTTTCCTGTAATCCCCAACGTGCTCTTTCGGATATTACGCGTGACAAACCTAGTGCTCTTTTCGAGAATCGCCTCGAATTGTTCTCCCTGCTTTTACTTAATGGCATCCGCCTAACCTCTGTCATTCCTTTTTACTGTACTACTTTGCGACATCTTCAGTAACGAGTGTCGGCGTAGGGCACCAACACAGCGTGGAGTACCTGCGGGAAGGGAGCATGAAACGTCGTCCTATCTCCATTGGGCACTAAAATGGCTAACTGGGCTTGTTGGTTGAACGTGATCAGGGGAAAGACAGCGCAGCTCGTGTGTGTCCAGTTCCCTTTTTTTGACCGTGTGCCAGCTGTGTGGTCCTTCCTTTGACCATTGGGCACGCTGGACTTCTAGTGTGTATACTCAGTCTGCGCCCATGATCTCACGCGCCTCCCACAAAACTGGACTAACCATTTCCATTTTCTTTTATTCTGGGAAGAATTATGGTTAAGGCTACTTATCAATGACTGGAAGCATGCATCTTTTCGCAGTAGTGAGGCTGGTGCTCAAGCGCCGCACACGCACATATATCCCCAGACGACAATGTTCCAACCGAGTTCGTTAACAGCGGAGCTGTTTAGCAAATCGTGATTGTTCGTGTCCGCAGTTAAACATACCAAGAAATTGCCGAGCGCGCACGGGAGCCCGTGCGTCCGGGAGACGTAACCGGGAGACGTAGCCAGCGTTCCCGGCACACGTTTTTCAAGCCAAGCATACTCACTTGGAGAGATTGACCAAGATTGGCAAACAAAATTTCTAGCGCTCGCCGTAATGGTGGCAACGCTTGCTCGGAACGAGAAAGACACGTCAGAGCGCACGCCCCTCCAAGGTGATGTCCAATGATGATCACTTCCAAAAAAATGAAGGAAGCTCACACTTATAGCAACAAGGATGGAGTAAAGGTCATTGTGGCAGCTAAGAAGCAGCAAATCGGCTGCCTTCGTGAACTTAAACCGTCGTGATGATCGTGAAGGTTGCGTACAACTTCGCTACCTTCAAGGCCTAATTTACGCGTTAGTGTGAGCTTCCTTTCTTTTTTCTTTTTTTAACCGAAATCGCGCTCAATGCTCCCAGCAAGGTGCAGTCGTATTTCTCACTGGGATGAACAGCCCGGCTAATGGTCGAATTATTATTTTAAGTGCGAATGCACTTTATAAGCGACCCTGAATTCCGTTGACCGCCGTCCGTCCACATAGCAACAGCTGCGGGTGCGCGCGCTCCTCGTCTTCCTTGGCAACGGGGGGAGATGGGCGCGCGCTGCCTGGCCGCTGACATGGCACATACTCACGTGGGGGATTGGCCAGGAATCTCCTCGTCTTCCTTGGCAACGGGGGGAGATGGGCGCGCGCTGCCTGGCCGCTGACATGGCACATACCCACGTGGGGGATTGGCCAGGAATCGGGCGTGAGAAGGGCTAATGCACCCGCTTAAAGGAGTACTGACACGAAATTTCAAAGCTGAGATCCGCTCTAGCAATCAAGTACAACGACAACACAAATAGGTATCTGTGCATGGCACATACCCACGTGGGCGATTGGCCAGGAATCGGGCGTGAGAAGGGCTAATGCAACCGCTTAAAGGAGTACTGACACATTACCGAACCGCGCAAATTCAACTCCTGCATTCGCACTTTCACATTCTTCCCCTCGGGGAAATGCGGGGAAATTTTTAAATAGTGTAAGGCTGTTAGTCAAAGATGGCAGGCCGTTACGCTCAGGCTCCTTTATTCGAACCGAGGCGGCAGACCGCAATATGGCGACCGAGCCTCGTTGCTGCTTATGATCAGCCGAAGAACAGGTTTTGCCGGTGATGGATACGTACGGGAGTTGATGTGGTAGCAGCAAGCTACTTGTGATTATGGTTGCTACTGACAGCGAAAAACACCATCTAGCAGGAAACAAGACTCAAACTCAGTTTTATGTGTATCCAACCTGATCATCTTAGCTGGGACGCACTCTTATCTCATGCTGCCTATGCTTACAGTACCGCCGTTCAAAGCACCACACGATACTCCCCATTCTACCTTGTGTACGGCCGTAACCCTTCACACACTCTTGATACCTTCTTCTTCGCCGATTTTGTGCCACCTTTTGCGACGTCTCCCGGACAATTTTGCTCGGGATTGAACACAGCCCCCAACTTGCCCGCATGCGCACTTAAGCCAGTCATCAGGACCGCAAGCAGCGCAATGACGCTGTACACCGGTCTGTTCCATTAAGACCTGGTGATAAAATCTTGGTGTGGACGCCGGTGCGTGTTCCTGTTCTCTCTCTGCGAGAAGTTCTTGCACCGCTTCCTTGGTCCGTAGAAGGTTCTCGAGGCGACCTCACCAGTAAAAAATTGCGTCACCCCCGTTTGTGCAAGTTCGCACCGCGCCGTCGTGGCACCGAGATGGTTGACGTTTCTCAGCTACAGGCCTTTAATCGCCGCCTTCAACTCTAAAACGCGGTCAGGCGGCCGCTTTTTCAGTCGCTTTTTCAGTTTGAGTCTTGCTTCCTGCTAGATGGTGTTTGTCGCTGCCACTCGCAACCATCATCACCAGTAGCTTGCGGATAACGCATCATCCCCTGTATATACTCATCATCACCGGCACAACCTCTTCTTCAGCCGATCATCAGCAGCAACGAGGCTCGGTACCCATATTGCTGTTGCCACCTAGGTTCCGAATAAAGGAGTCTGAACGTTACGGCCTGTCATCTTTGACTGTCAGGTTTACAATCGATCTATTTTTTAAATAAAATTACGTTTACGTTAGGGGGATGTTTACTTACGGTTAAGGGCACTCCTCTATGCCGAATTTCTGGTGATATGTTAAACAGAATACTTTATTTAGTATTTGGACTGCCCGATCGAGGACGACAGGATTGTTTAATGAGACAAAAGATGGCAGCCCTGCACCATTCTTATTGGCGAAAATGTAGTGAGGTTAAACGATTAACATAATCAAGCACACATGATACACAAAAAGATAGTAGAGAAGATGACAGACTTACCTGAGACAAGCTAGCTGTGCTCAAGGCCTAACAAAGCGCGCGGAAAAGTGCAAGAACGGGACTTTGGTTCGTCTCGACATGTAAGAATTCAATTTATAATCTCCCACCAGCCGCTTGCAAAGCGGATTGCGACAAATGAGTTTCTTTTTTGGCATTGGAAATAAAGAAACCAGCATAATACATTGCGCTATGTGTTTTACCAGACTACATAAAAGGCTGGTGACTGCTTGGTTAGTAAAATAAAGCATTGATAAAAACGTTGAACATCTCCTTTCTAATAATCCCGGGCATCTTATCTTGGGAAGTACTGTACGCATATTTTTTATTGATTTAGGAAGTTAAGGGCAGAGGAGGGTCAATTGGTTTATGTCTAGTCAAGTCAAGACAAGTTTTATTTTTCAACATTGTTACAAGGTTGTCAGTTTCGATGGTTACTCTGGCAAAAAACTGTGGAGGCATGTTTTGGTCTGAGCAAGCTAGGTGAATGGTTGCCTCCATTCACCTAGCTTAAACCGGTGTTTTCTGCCTTGTAGTTGTCACATGCACTGTTATGTCCAGCCAGTTTGAATCACGTGTTCGATTTTGGTCGGCTGTATTCGGGTGTCTCCCCAAACTCTATTGATTATTTTCTCAGCGATGTTCGTCCCGCGGTGCTTTAAGGAACATTTCCGCATATAGCTTTGATCTTTCTTTGAATTTTATTTTTATTTGAGCGTACAGTTGCGAAACACGCTCGCCTATCACACAAAGGCAACCTGTGGTATGACGGCTTCTTGAAACGAATCCGTATCCAAATGCGGTTTCGTAGAGCTACTGCTCCACATGGCATTATACTAAAAAAAGCCACAAATGTAAAGACAACGCATACCTAGCCCTTACTCTATGGTCTTGCCCGCAGGCGGGTACACTAGCTGGAAAAATCAAACACTCAGGTGGAGGAATGGGAGACCGTGTTGCTCTGCTCCGACCCAGCGGATCAGGTCGGGGCGAGGACCCTGCGAGAGCTTAAGGGCTCGTTCCCGACGCTTGGAATCACGAGCTCCTCCCAATAAAGTTATCTCTTTCTCGTGTCCAATCTCCGCAGCTGTCGGCAGGGATTAGTATCCTCCGAAGTCCGAATCATAACTTTCATGGGAAACTGAAATCCCTCAAGACATTCACGTCAACAAGCTCATTTCTCGGCTAGGTACAGCTGTCATTAAAACCGAATAGAACAGCGGCTGATGAGTCTACGAGATTTTATGCATTGTGACGGGCCGTGTGGGCGCTTTCAAAACAGCCCTGTAAGCTTGGAATAGCCATGCCAGTAAGTGAGCGAATGGAAAAGAACTCAAGCGAGTTCAATAAAACCTAATTGTTCTAATTATTTTACGGCACCAGCACGTCTACAACAGGAGGCTAGAACTTATCAAACTGCTGCCTCAGTTTTCGCTTCGGGCAAACAGCTAAGCTTGCGTATTTTTAATCAATTTGTTAGTTCCGCCGTGTCGCAAGTATTTTCATGTTTTCATCACCACGCACGCGCGACGTGCCCCGAGCGGTTTGTCCACCGTAACTTGAGCTTTCCACTGTATTGGTTACGGTGAACAGCAAGCGACAAGTCACCTACGACGGCAAAAGCTGAGGTCGGATTTCACTCCACGTGCCGTTGGCCTGGCGTTTTTTCTCTCAGATTTCTTGTTATTTGTTGCTTGGCGGCCAGAATGTCGTCTTTCGCCTCTTGTTCAGTTTTCTTTTCCATATCGTCATGTCTTACCGGCATGTTCTTGAATTTATTTTCTTCCTCCGTGATTCCCAACGGCTTGTGGAGAGGCCGGCGACAGGCGTTTGCCAATATTCTCAAGTATCCCGACGGGCTCGACTAATCCACCCGTGGCCTCCCGACCGTTGCATTTGATTGCACAGAGGCTGTTCCTTGGAAAATAATCCGTGTCACTTCGGAGTACGTGAATAAAATGGCGCCAGCTCTGAAAAAATCAAGTTCTTTATATGTGACACCACTTTGCTGATTCTTCTATCAGCGCTGAGAACAGATGACATGTTAAAAATATGTGACATGCACATTACTTTGCTTCCATACGTCGCAAGGACATCGCACGGAATGACTCTGGAAGTACCAGCGTTTATTTTTGTTTTTTGCGCCGGTTATTTCTTATTTCTTTCCGTGCTATAATTTAAACTTTATTGTTTCGGAGATATTTACTATAATTATCGGTGTTGTATGATGTGTTAGCATTGTGTGACAAGTACGAATCCACCCGTTTTGTCGTTCCACCCGTCGGTCAAGGAAGCATCGCTTGGATGAAAAGAATATAACGGGGAGGGCACTTAGAGCGTGCTAAACCACACGGCGGAGCTTTTATTTCTAGAAAAAAAAGCAGAAACAAAACATAGAACAATACTTGATGTCTTCTACACCCCTTTTTACACAGTATTTTAGCCTGAAAAAATAAACTGTTGTGCATGTTATTCTTTTATCTTGCATTCTTAAAACTCTCTTGTGTCACACGCAAGCGTCGTAACTTCACTATTATGTAGCGGTAATGCGGCTGCGGCGACCTGCCGCGGTGGTTCAGTGGATACGGCGTTGTGCTGCTGAGCACGAAGACGCGGGTTCGATTCCCGGCCGCGGCGGCCGCTTTTCTGGTGTAGGCGGAAAGCAAAAACGCCCGTGTGTACGAGATTTCGGCGCACGTTAAAGATTCCCAGGTGGTCAAAATTAATCCGGAGCCCTCCACTACGGCGCTCCTCATCGCCTGCATTGCGTTGGGGCGTGAAAACCCTACAATCAATCAATACCGCTGTGGCGAATAGCTTGGCGCAGACTTGACGAAAATCGCAAGCAGCACAGTGAAGAATCTAGGTAACGCGGGGACGAGTTAAGTAGACTCGAATGGTAGCTCCAATAACGTGAGGCACGAAGCAGGCTATTCTAAGGTGAAGCTGTCGACCCGGTAAAATTGTGCAAGTGGGGAAAATTCTAATCTCGAGTAAGCGAGGCAATGGATCGTGTTGCAAATATAGTCTTTTATGCGGGAAATCTACACTTGTTATACAGTTTCTGACGCAGACTAGTCCCAGTAAACCTTATTGTGACTGGAAAAACCTGCTGCAACATTTACGCATCGCATCCCGATCCCCTGTTTCGCTGCGGTAGAGAGTAGTAGTAGTAGTTGTTGTAATAGAGTAGCGGTAGTTGTAGTAGTAGTAGTAGTAGTTACATAATCTTCGACAGCAGTCAACCCCGACACGTGTTATGGAGGAGCGGTACGAAGCAGATATATTACAAATTTGTGTGAGCGTGTCGTTCGGTCACCTGTAGCGACTCCTCAATACTGGCTTGCTGAAATATATGCGTCGCAGCAACATGGCTTTCAAAGCGGAACGCACACACGTGCCAATTCCTCATGGTTCATAATGGTTTTACATTAAAAAAAGCCTTCCAATATTTCTGGATAAGGGTCCTCAGTATGTTCCCGTAACAAAGAATTCCACCGCAGTCGCAGCCCGAATCGCTTTAGCTGCCACCTTTGCCCTCGCGCAACAAAGCCGTAACGAAGGGCGCCTCGCGTTAGGCGAGAATCTGAGGCAAACGAGCATACTCGGTCGAGATCATCCGTTTCCGCCGCGGAGTGCGCCCCCGCCGCCCCAAGGCGGTACGTGCTCGCGGGCCCCAAGCAGTAGGAAACTGCATGGCAGCTTGCGACGCCAACCCCCAGGCGTACATGGGGAGAGTGGGCCGCGGCTGAACGGCTGTCGGATGTGGGCCACAAAGAAATCACGGAGCGTCATTAGAGTGTTATCGCCACGACGTATTCCGCGCCGTTGTTATATTTTTACCCTGTCACTGGCGAGCAGGCTGCAAGTAAACACGTTAAAAGGCGAAAGCAGGGCCATTATGAAGCGGACTATATCTCCATGAGCGCGTACAGCCAGTGGTGTTTTCTCCGCCCTTCCTTTCCCGCCATTTCTGGCCTGCGGACTAGGTGGGGCCCATCCATCTCAGGTGCACAAAGAATGACTCCATAGCACAAATGGAAGGGCGCGCACGGGCAAGATAAAAGAAGAAGAAGAGAAAAAGACGAACGGGAGAAACGCTTCGAGTGAAACGGCGCCTAAGCGGAGTTTGTACACCGCCGCCACTGCGCGCACATAGCGTCATATCCGACGTCCGGACGCGGCAAAGGGTGTCGTTAGCGGGATCCCGCCAGTAACAATGGAAGAATGATGTAGGACGGGGAAAGGCGCCGTACAAACTTGGTAGCGCTCCGACGAGCGCGTGCGAGGGAGCACTGAATGCCACGCTGAAAATGTGGCATTCGTGGTGGCTGCTGGGTTCGGGAGCTTCGTTGTTTCGTTATAGTTTCGCAGACGTGTTTTTTCTGAAGTTTCTTGCCGGTTTTGGTTGGCTGTGTTACTAAGAGCTCACTCGCGGTACTCAGTGAGTCTGTCTTGGCCGGGCTTTTCTTCCAAGTGAGAGCTATATTAAAAACAGGGTTAAGGTACAAGAAATTCAGGCGTGCTGCAGGGGTGTAAAATGATTACCAACTCCGAGAACACCCGTCACATCTCTTGCGATACCAAAGAGGCATGCAAGGGTATGAATAGAAAACAATATGCAGTCGCCGACCAATTTTTTCCGCTTTCCTTCATTTCGGACGTTCTTGCAGGTATTCTCTAAAGAAATATGAATGGTTTTAAGCATTCGGCTTTTCAACATGTTTAATTATTCGGGAATTTCTACTGACCACGTTCCAGTTCAAAAATTGGGTAACTGTGTAATCGGTAACGCATCATTGGACTGTCCAACTGAAAAAAATTATTCCAACAATTATGTGTGCTCGAAATTTCACCTATTCCTAATTACATTCCATATTTATTTTACTTAGCAATATAGTATATAGAAATTTGCAAATATTTCAGGTATCATAACGTTCCTTAACCAACATGTTGCGGTTTATGGCACAAGGTCACCAGAATATTTACATGTACCGCCCTCAAATACAAATTACACTACAAAAATATTTCTCCACAAATTTCCAATTTTCTTCAAAAACCTGACCCCGCACCAGATTGTTGTCATTCCGATACATTGCCTACAAAATTACTTCAGTACGTAGAATGATTTTTCCTGATATTTTGTGCCGCTGTTGCTGTTGTTCTTTCCTGTTTTTCTACTCTTGCCCGATTGTCGACGGGTGAACTTCCTGTATGTGCTTTTGTGACATGCAATTTTCTTCGTCTTATATTTCTTCAATTTTTTCCTGTCTCATAGCCCTGTCGCCGTTTTCGTGTCCTTTTATTTGTCCAATATTGCTCCTATCTTCTCTCTTTACCATTAATTGCTTATTTTATCAACAATTGAGACGTTCGTGCTTGCTGACTATTCTGCTGCTGCGTGGGTTCTTGAGGCCATAAAATTGGCTTTGAGCAACTTTTCCCCCTCAATTTCCCAGTATAAATTTCTGTACACACTGTATTGAAAAATAAAAAAAAAAGTTCTTTTGGGTCTTTGCTCCAATCAACAACGCAAGTTTTTAGTTAAGATTGCAACTAAAATTGCAACTGAATTGAAACACAAGGCGGATATTTGGGCTAGTCGGTTAGTGTTTGTCGGCTAAGGCAAGCGTTTGCGCTGTCCATTCCTTACTCGTGTTTCGTCCTTTTTTATGCTGATGCAAGGTTAATTGCAACTAACTGCAACTGAAAACAACAAAAATACATTGTCTCTCTAAGCAACATCTCCATTTGCATTTGAAGTCAAACGCAGTCACATGTGCGATGCACTCCACGCATGTTTGGGGAACTAACACCCGCCATAGTGGCTAAGTCGTAGTGCTGCGAAGGCGCCGGTTCGGTTCCCTGCTTGGGTTCATCTGCTGGAGTTCTTTGAACGATGGAGGTCGTGTATACGAGAGTTTGGGTGCGGGATTAAGTATCCCTATGCCGTAAATCACTCCGAATCATTACATTACGTGCGCGCCTCGAAAACCATTGGCAGCTCTGGCACTTTACTCGAACGTTTAAACTATTTCAGAAATGAAGTGTACCCGCCGCGGTGGCTCAGTGGCTACGGCGTTGCGCTGCTGAGCCCGAGGTCGCGGGTTAGATTCCCGGCCTCGGCGGCCGCTTTTCTGATGGAGGCGAAAAGCAAAAACGCCCGTGTGTACGAGATTTCGGCGCACGTTAAAGATCCCCAGGTGGTCAAAATTAATCCGGAGCCCTCCACTACGGCGCGCCTCATCGCCTGCGTTGCGTCGGCGCGTTAAACCCTCCAATCAATCTATCAGAAATTAAGTGTGTAAAACACACTTCCGGTAACTTCAGAAACCGTATGCGTTTTAAATTTGTATGCCTAGAAGGGTAGCGTTCTTGCCTTGTAAATAGCTACACGCAGCACAGAGCCACAGAGTAAGCGGCTACGAGTTCGCTTCGCACTTAATCTTCGGTTTATTATTCATCATGATCATTATTGATCATCATCATCATTATATTTATATTAATCATCGCAATCACCATTTTTATCATCCATCTTATCCCATCGTCATAATATTGACAATCGTTTTTGTGTTCGTCAGCATCATACTTCACGGTATCTTTCTGGAAAGTCTGACTTCAGGGTGTTCCACAGCACCACGTACACAAACAAAAAGGTTACAACGTTACCTAAAGCTAACGTTGACTAACCAAAGCCTCGCTTAGCCTAGCTTAGCGTAGCCTAACCTAAACTAACGTAACCGTTTTTTTTTTTAATTTGTTGCCATCAATGGGTTCATTATGCAGCGGAATGACGTGCAAAATACTCACCCATATATGTTACAGGCTGATGACCATTCCCGGTGACCTTAACCCGCTGTTCTCCTCCATCAGCCTTTTCTATTCCTTGTTCCCGAATTTTCCCGTTTCCTTATTCCACCCACCATTTTGCCTCCTCCTACTTGCTTTCTTGCGGCAACCACTATACTTTGGTTGCACGGTAAAGGCATCTTGTTCGTTATATCCCGTTTAAAAAAAGTGAATGCTTTTTCGCTGCTCGGTAAGGAGACATTTTCTTCTGTCAAACATGCCCTGTCTGACTTCAATTTTGGTAGTCAGAATGTATTCCATTCAAAGCGTTTCTTCGAACCTGGATGGGGGCTCTCTACCCAACTTTGTGTATTTGCGGGTGAGGTTGGTGCTATTTTTGTACCAAGGTACTTCGTAACTATGCTAGTCTCGGCCTCCTAAGTTAGCATTGCAAGTATACATTGACGGTGTATCATTTTCTTATGGAACATAAAGAGAAGCCATTCTAAGATAAATTCAGTAAACTGAAATGAAACCATGCGTAAATATCAGTAAGAAAAAACAGGTCGCCTTACGTGCTTCGAATGCGAAAGCGGCATCTCTTCGCCTGATGATGCTTATCAAATTTTTCTTTACTGCTTACATCGCGTGTGCGTCTCTTTCACCACTTTCTTTTTTGCGTACTTATTGGTTGCTATGCGGCAGACCATGCGGAATTCGTTACTGAGAATCTGCAAATCTGTATTATGGTAGCGTCGTTAAACCAGCATAATGCACAAGAGATATAACAGTAAAGTATTGCGATGAAAAGCCATGACGCTTTTGCATTCAAAGAACCTAAAGCGACTCAGGTCCACAGAAAAATCCTCTACCCTCTTGGCATTCTTTTTTTCCTATGTAAGGTATCTCCAAAGCCATGTTCTGCGTGCCGTCGGCGCAGTGTAGAGGTAAAGTCACTTGGAAGGCACCGTGCGTCCCATCCGTGCTGTGGTGTTTTTCATCAGTGAGATGTCGGCACGTGGGTTTTCGGCAACATCTGCTGTTCCCAAAGCCACGTGTCTCGTCTAATGAGGCACGTAATGCTTTCGCATAAAAGAAATTTTTGTAGCGTGAGCTGCAGTGGCCGAGTTTGAGCAGTTTCGCGTAGCTCCTGGAGAGCCGTGATGCGCATGCGCGAGGAGCAGTGACGTCTCACGGCGCACAGCTGGCGCGCCGGAGCCACCGCCGCCGCGACTGGATTTGATTTGATTGGATTGGATTAGATTGCAAGGCGTTTTAGCAGCAGTAATCATGATAATCAGCTAATCCTAGACAACCAGGAAACCCAAGAATAACCAGCTGAACCTTATCTCACGCTACGTATATCCGACATAGCCGAGGTAAGCCACTGCTAAATTTTTTGTGACGCATGCGGCAGTTGCAAGGTCATCTATTATTAGCAGCGTACAAGTAGATGTAGTCACCACTCTCAGGGAGAGTAGAAAGAGCATGTCATTATTTTTTCTTTCGTTCTCGCCATTCGAACATGATCACACCTGCATTTCGTTCCAACGCGGGGCCGAGTCACAAGGCTTGAGTATTTTTTTTTTGTGTGTTCTGCTTCCGCTGCGATTTGAGAGTGCCCCAAGCACCACGTCAATCTGAGGTCAAGTTTACACTAATATTGGCAATATTGGCCATAACGGAACTTAATATTGGACCATTATTTTCCTCCCACACGGGTGTAACTAGACCAGTTTTGGCAGTAGCGCACCCAAATGCCAGCTTTTGTGGTCTTCTTTGCGTACTGTGTCAGTACCATCAATTTTGACCAATCTTCTTTCAAGAGCACACAAAATATCTGCTACAGTGGGCCACTATTGACAATAACACATCGTTTACGCTCCAAAGCCCCCATTGTCTTGGTTTCTCCTAATACTGCAGCAACTTCGAAAATCGGCAATCAAGCAAACGCTGCAGAGTTAAGCTTACACGCGGCCAATATTCGGTCCATGTTTTGCAATAAAATAAACGAATGAACCGCTTCTTGCTGAAGGAACACATGCCCGGAAGTCATTTACATTAGCTTAAATTGGGCAAGTTCGTCCGACATTTTCCAAAAATATAAAGGTTCTGAAAACGTGGTCGAAAGAAGAAACACCTCGTCTGTCGTGCTTGTTTCTTTTTATCGTCAGTTGTTCTTGTGCATTTATCTTTTTTAAATTTGTGATTTGTAGTTTTGCTGGATTGGTGCTGCTGCTTGCTGTTCGCCTCATTCTGTTATAGCGTCGTGCTTTTTGTTCTATAGTGTTGAAAACAGTAGCGTTTAATTTGATCCCACTCGTAATCTGAGAAACACGTCCTGCGAATGATCGAGTAAGTTCCGATCAATGAATCCGACGCAGCTGTGCTTGACGCATGTGCAGCCTCGTCGATCTTGGAGTTTTAGACTCTGACTACTTCGGAGCCACATAGATTATCCACTCAAGACACTGAAAAAAAAAAACGATAACCTGTCCCCTCCAGAAACAGGAGGGCACGTGATGCTTGGCCTCATTGAAAACAAAAACGACCAAAATTGAAACGCAATGACCGCAACTCGAAAACTAAAACACTTCTGTCAAAATGAAAATGCAATGACCGAAATTAAGCGCAAAACACCATCGATCGACCAAGGTGAAATGCTTTCCAGAACGCAAATGTTTGGTGTCCGTTATTGTAGATCATTCTTCTGCTATTATCGGTAACGCTTCGTTGTCAATGGCTGCCCGCTCTTTCGCTGAGCGAACCACGCGCGTCCTATTCATGCCGCCCTAGAAGGCGATATGCCCGACGAGAGCGAGTGACCGCCCCTGCGATGTGGCGTGATGCGAGCGGCGACGACGCTGATTGGCTCCCAGTGTGGCGTGATGTAACCCGACACATGTGCGCACGCGCTCGCGCTCCGAACTGCGATTGAGGGCTTCTCCCGAAGAGTGAGTAAAGTTGGCACAGTCACCACTTTACCCCTGGCAAATGTCCTTGAGTGGCTGTGTGCCAAACGCTTCAAGGGTATCAAATCATCATCACCATCGTCATCATGCGGAAAGAGAGAGAAAAACCTTTATTCTCTTAACAGCCCTAGTCCGGGCCGTAGTGCCACAATCTCTTCATTAGGAGACAGCTGGTCCGTAAAACTCCCAGAGGTCTTCACTAGCATGAAGGCAGTGGGAGGCCAGGAGTTCTTGCGTCGACTGGACATCCACGCCAGGACCCGGGTTCAACCAGTCCTCCCAGGAAGTGATGTGGGAACGCAGGTGTGTTGGTAGGTCTGGCGGATGGCACTCCCAGTAAAGGTGTCGTAGTGATGGGAAGGAAGGGAATGGCTTTGCCGCGAGGAGTTTCGGCGTACGCCAGCACTGACGGCACAACTCAGCCGATACAAGCTTCGCTTGAAAATTCTTGATGACTTGAACTCGCTCCCATTCATTGACGGACACTTTACTTGCAGCATGCAATAACCCACGAACAAGAATGTCCTGACTAACGTGATAAATATAATATTATGGCTGCACAAACCAGACTTTATGAATCAATTTGCTGGTTAAAGACGCCATGCAGATAAAACGGAAGTTTGGTTTATTCGAAAGATTCCTTCGTTAGAATCATACTGACACCACTTTTAACGTAAATCGTTCAAATAAGCTATATAATTAGGAAATAAGGGATTGGCCACGAGACTCACTAACTCATTTCCCGCACTAGAACCTATGGTGTAATATGGAGAGATTTGCGATGAGCGGAGGCCTCCAAAAGCAAACGCAAATTAAGCAGCACTTCTAGGCTTGTAGAACGAGCTATTTTAGCTTAAATGTAATGCATATTCGTTTTATATCAGTAAGAACGGTGATGCAAACAATGGAAGTTACGAAGTACACGTAAACATACAAGTTTGTGTTGGAGTCGAGCATCGCATCAAGTAGCACAGTTGAACTAGGCAGGTCAGACGCTTCCCTCAGTAACGTTTCACGACAGCTCGCCGTCATTACGTCCAGATGTGAGGCCGTGGAAAAGAGACTCCGTAGATCAAATCTACTAATCTTTGGCATTGAAGACGACCCGAAAGAAAACTGGGCAGCATCGGAACTTAAAATAAGTGGTTTCTGCTCAGAGAAGCTAGAAATTCCAACAACGAGTGCTCAGTTAGGGCGCGCTCGCAGGATGGGCAAGTGCGTGGAAGGAAAGGACAGACCCATTATAGCCAAACTAACATTCTTCAAAGAGAAACAAACCATACTGTCATCGCCGCGCAAGCTAAAAGGCTCTCAGGAATCAGTTAGTGAAGATTTTTCACTAGCTACGCGACAAGTTAGAAAAAAGTTATTGGACTTCGCCAAGCCACTAAACGTGCCGTTGTAGTAGCAGTTGGCAGGTTTCTAATTGATAACAATACTTGTATTTATGACTCGATCACAAACACCATTGTTTGTTGAAAAGGTAGCTCATAGCTAGCCGCAGCACATGGAGCGTGCGTCACGCATCTAAGCTACCTTTCACCGCCGTCCGTGTTATCGTTATCCTTTACTAACATAGGAATGATAATGCCTAAACGCGACCATGTTGAATCCTTAATAGATGACAACAACTCTGATATTCTCACCTATACTGAAACGTGGTTGCATCTGGACGTGAACGATAATGAAGTTGTTCCTGTTAACACTTCTTACAAAATTTACCGTAAAGATCTCGTTCGCATAGGCGGTGGCGTCCTTCTTGGAGTTACCAAACGTTACCTTCGTATTTAATCAATTCCAAGTCCACTGTGGAACTCGTACGGGTTGTGGGAGTAATAATTTCTATCAAAATACTAACAGGGGTTTGTTACAGACCACTTAGCAATACAAACACAATTTATCTGTTCGGCGACTTTAACTTCCCGCAAATTGACTGGGATTATTTATCATCCCCTTATCGCATCTCGGAACATTAGTTTAACTCTTGATTTAATATTACCTCAGGTCATTACCCATCCAACTCTCGGTCAGAAAGTATTAGATCTAATCATAACAACTGCACCCTAGTCCCTTCACACTGCATCACACCGTGAAAGATTTAGCGACCATCAATTACTTCAGGCATCAACTAAACTTCCAGTGCCGTTCTCCGGTGTCAAAACTGAAAAAGAAGTCGTGACTACAACAAAGCATACTTTGCTAAAATTGATAACAAGCTAGATACGTTCTTTAACCAAATATTAATTCTAGGTTTTTACAGTAGAACGGTTCAAGATAATTGGCTGAAATTTTAAAACATGGTATTTACCCTTACCATCGAGTACGTCCCCCTGATACAAATACGTAAAGGCAAAACTAATCCTGGTTTACCAGAGCGCTGAACATATAAGTAACAAAGAAACGAACGCGCAAAGCACACTCCCACACCCTCCGCTTGGCACAGTTACAGAGATTACCTTGACGCTTACTCCCGCAAATTAGTCTCCGCTAAACATAAGCACTTTTCCCACGAACTGCCATTGCTCCTGAAATCAAATACAAAGAAAAAGTTTTGGCGAGGGATACCACCTAATCATAATAATAACACAATATCTTTGCATGACGGTGATCACAGGCAACACGATGGCTTTGCATGACCGCGATCGCGAGCCACTACCGGAAAGCGAAT
Organism: Haemaphysalis longicornis; assembly: GCF_048455015.1. NCBI lineage: Eukaryota > Metazoa > Arthropoda > Arachnida > Ixodida > Ixodidae > Haemaphysalis > Haemaphysalis longicornis. The sequence goes on from NW_027526361.1 coordinate 24,590,730, forward strand.
GCCCCTCAGCTTTTAATTCATTCTTTTCATCGGTATTTAATCAGGGTGATTATTCTAAATTGCTTCATTTTCCCGAATATGCCTCGCCGTACATGAAACATATTGAAATTACTGAGGAAGGTGTCGCCTGCCTTGTTAATAATCTAAAACTACCTACATCTCTAGCGTGGATAACATTAATTACGAAATTCTAAAAAGCAACATCTCCGTTTCCAGTAAAATTCTTTATCACACTTTTAGACAATAATCATCATCTTGATTGCTTCCAGATGACTCGAAATTGGCGAAGGTCATACACATATTCAAAGCAGGAAATTCAAGCATTGCCCAGAGACCTACCGCCCTATATCACTCACGTGCATGTTGTAAAATGATCGAGCACATTATCGCTTCCCCCATTTACAATTATCTTGAATTAAGCAGGGTTATTTTAGGGGCGAAGCTCCTTAAGTCATGGGTCTGTCCATCCATTGTGTCTCGTGGTACGTGACCGCCGGATGCTTTCGGAGATGTCGCAAAGTGGGCCGCGTTGCACGCGCAAGAACCGGCTGCAACCGGCAGCGCAAACTCGGCACCGGGAGCGCGAGCTTGTCTGTGTTCGCCAACGGAGGCGCAAGCGCACGTGCACTGCGAGGGGGAGATCACGCAAGAGATCACGCCACGAACGCAGGCAGTCGTTCTCGGAGATCGAACGAGACGCAAGGACCTTTGCTCGTTTCCTCTCGTCTTGTTCGGGCACAAGTTCGCCCTAAATAAAAGTTCTTTCTTTACCGTTGTGTCCCATCCTACGTGACAAATTGTGGTGGAGGTGCGGGGTAGTCCTCGATGGCGCGGGGTCTTTCACCAGGTCTGGGCCTGGGAGCATTGACTCCGAAAATAAAAGTTGATTTGTACAATGTACGCACACAGTCTTACGTCTTTCTTAATGATGTAATGGGCGAACTTTCACGGGAGAGTTACGGTTACCGATGATCTCCCCCTCTCGAGCTTCGCCCCACTTATCATCATTCATTCCGTGGATATGGCGTAATTTTTTTTTCTAACCAACATGGTTTCAGAAAAGGCCTATCATGTGAGACACAATTATTTAAATTCTCGACTGACTTGCATATTAACATGGACAGTAACCAGTAAACTTACTGTAAGTTTAATTTCTCCCATGTGTCATGTCGCCTCCGGAGCACACACTCCGGTGTCCTTGGCCCCTTACTCTTTTTAATATAGAAAAATGATTTGCCCCATGATATACCTTTTACCATGGGAATTTTTCGAGATGACTGCATTATCAGTCTGTAGTACTGATGAACACATATTCCTTCAAAATGACCTTAACATAATTTCTAATTGGTGTAACGCATGGTTAATGTCACCAAACATATCGAAAAGCAAGGTGGTCTCCTTTACTCGTAAGCGTGACATATTTTTCAACTATACCATTAATAGCACTCAACTGGATCGCCATTCATCCTGTAATTACGTAGGTGTTACACTTACAAAAGGTCTTTCCTGGAGTAACCATATCAACGTCATCTGCGCCAAGGCTTCCACGTCATTAGGTTTCTTGCGCATAAATTTGAGTCATCGTCGTTCTAACATACGCAAACTTGCTTAGATAACATACGCTCGTCCACAGCTTGCGTTTGCGTCACCAATCCGGTCCCCACCCCATCACTATTTGATTAACAAAATTAAAGCAATCCAGAACAGAGCTGCAAGGTTTATTTCACGCAATTACAAGTACCCGCCCAGTGTAACCAAGATCAAACTTAATCTTTTGCTTCAGACGCTAAATCTCCGACGCATCACCGTCCTTTTCTGCCTTTTTTCACAAATATGTTTACAATGCACCCCACTCAATCCAAAATCCTAATGTTCCGACGAACATGTCTCGTAGGGTGAATAATCAATATAGTTTTTCCCGCCGATAGGGTGAAACAGATGCATTCGACTTATATACACTTCCTCTGGCCATCAGGCTTTGAAACAACCTTAGTGATAACATTGCCACCGAATCCAAGCACGGTGCATTCCGTGACTGTCTTCAAGCTTACTTTTTCTAGTAATATGGTTCTGACCTGTTATTCACTGTTTTATGTAAATTTTGTGTAACCAATTTTTTTTGCTTGCTATTGCCTGAATTAGGTTGAATTTCCGGCATGTCGTTCTCTGTTAGCGCAAGATATAGCGTTTGTTATCTTTGTACTTTACGTTCGTCTAGTACGTTCAGATTATTTACGGCAGATTTACATACATTGCGGTAAGCCCTTAGAAATGATAATTAAGGCGTCTGTGCGCGTCACGGTGTATATTAGGCTCACAGGGGTGGAAGGAAGGAAAAAAATGAGCGGGCGAGCACAGCGAAACCAATGCAAGTTCAAAATCAATTGTCAGTATCGGCAGATGGTAGCGCGGGGACTTCGTTAATGCTGTATAAATCGTGAACTGGCTGGGAAATACGCAAGTCTCAGCATCGACAAATAAAGATTTATTTTCTATATCAGTTCAGCGAGTTATAAATAACGACTAATTTATTCACTGCAGGCGAGTAGCATAGTTTTAATGTACTACCATAATTCGTTTGCGTCGGCCAGGTATTAGTAATGTGGGCTAACTATCGTCTATGTATCTTGTTATAAGTAAAATATCGGTCTATTATTGGGGGATGCCTGGGGATAGTGTTTCGGAGCTGTCTATCGCCTAGGCATGTGTGCGATTGCCTTCCACATAGGCTGCTGTCTGGCATGAGCACTTGGGTTTCGGGTGGTACTATGTGCTTCGGATGATACAGGGGTCAACGTATATTACGAGTTGTCCAAGGAGTGAAACAGTGACCGTATATTTGCCTTCTTCGAAGCAATAAGTTGGTACGTTACTGCACACACCTGTTGAAGTTTTTTACCGCGAGCTTACCGAATCAACGCTTCATAGATGGAAGGAAACCCATCTATCGGGTCATCACTTTGAGCCCGTTGCACTGTTGTGACTCGGATAACATATTAAGTAATATATCAGAAGACCTACCTGACAATGTTACTGTCAAGGTAAGCTTGGATTAAAACAATGAATTGATTATTTATGGCTGAGGTTAAACCAGTTCGGGAAGATTTGCAGACATTGAAGGGACATAGCACATACTAAGTAGAAAATTGCCTTACAGCATTCTGACACTCGCTGGCTGAGATGATGAGCTGAAACAGTTACTCATGGTAATACTCAAGACAATAGGGTGCACTCGACGTGGGAAGGTCAGAAATTCACGCTGACACACATCCCCAAGAGTTTTCGTTCAACTTGGCAAATAACCAGCTAGACAAACCATTAAAACATTTTAATCCGGAAATTTTACGCGCAGACGACGTTGTTCTCATGGCGGGCAACGAGAGATATCCAACTGCGCAAGTGTCTGCGGCCAGAAAACCACAGAGCTAGGTTTTATATTTTAGTGCAGAAAAAAACAACACTAGTAACTGTTTTGAATGCAGCGGCAGTAGTACGTACGCAGTGACAATTTAACATAACAAAATGCCGTAAGTAAATGAATGTAAATACAAATATACGTGAGCACGAATATCCAAGTGAATGAATGCCTAAACACTTGCGTGGAGCATTTTTAATTAACGGAAAACGAACTGCGATCATAATGACATATAGAAAAGCTTGAAAAGCTTGCACACGCAGTGAGTAAGGAAGATTGAAAGGCCGATGGTGAAGTATATCAATACAGTAGAAAATCAAAGACAGGCAAGATAACCCAAAAGGAGGAAATGGAAGATAATTGGAAACAAGAACGCCGTCAGAGGTATACCGGTCAGAGAGGTGGGACATCAGCAAGGAAAATCTTTACAAAAACATCAAAGGTAGTGCTCTGTTTTCTTGAAACCTGCGCAGGGTGTTTGTGAAAAGGAGAGATTTCCAAAGAAGTATAGTCCAAAGGATCACATGTTTGTGGTCTGTATAAAAAGAAAAAAACACTCTACGAGACATTGTGTCAGAATGTTGTAGAGTCTATCCAAATCCGTGGGAGGAAACTGTTCCGTTATCTTTAAGTCCCCTGACTTAAAATTTACACAGGTAGTAAATCATACAAAACGGTGGAGGGGACCAAAAGAATATTGAAATACCGGTGGAGTAAAAGCAAAGAGGTGGATGTAACATTGATGAGCTGCGATCTGCTATAAACACAATTCAATTTACACCAATCCACACCAGCCACTAGCAGCAGTGCTAAAATTATAAAACTATTTCCCTTCATCTATCTTCAATATTTGTTCAATTCAACGATGATTCTTCTACCCGAGAAAAGATGTGTGCCTTCGCTCGTGCATCGCGCCAATTCTAAGCTCTGTGTTTTAAGGGCACAGTGTCAAGCATATCGATGCGCGCCTTGAAAGTCTCTGACAAGCCGTTTTGGTATGTGGATGACTCTATCGCGGCACCGGATTCAGCGAAACATCAGGGAAATCGCAGTGTTGTGAGCAGCGCCTTTGATAATTTTCAGCCTTGGCACAAGGTCTTACGTTCACAAACATAACACCGAAGAATGGCTGCATGCGTACAGGTTTTGGGCGTCCCATATGACGGCTTCACAGGCGCGCGGGTCCGCTGGAGGAATAGGCCGCCTTTCAAAAACTACAACCTTGTGTATCCAAAATTAGTAAATAGAGTAGTCGCAGTAAACTGCCTTCCAGCTGCTCTTGAGAATTCATGCGTGCGTGAAGCGTGCAGCATTGTGGAAAACCAGCTCATCCGCCTCAGAGACGCACGATACCCGAAAGAGGCATTCGCGTCAGTTGTTGAACGCCCCATGAGTGAGATAAAGTTTAAAAATGGGGAGCATGAATGCGAAAAAAAAGTAATCATAATAAGCCTGTTATTGTGCCTCACGAACAGAATCTTTCCAGCCGCCTTCAAGAAGTTGGCGGAAAAATGTGTAGTTGGTGTAGTGTTTTCTGCCTCTGACAAGTTGGGTCGTATGTGTGCGATGCTAGATGGCGCAGAAATAAAAAAACAAAGGGAAGACGCCTGTGTGAAGGAACACGGCACGCAGTTTGTTGGCTTGTAAGTGTGGTGTACATGATTACAGGGCAGTGAGAAAAAACTCCTTTCGACAATGATCTGTAAACGACAGAATCCAAACGCTCCGTGCCGATCAGTAAGCGGTATCAGCTGGAGGGCGTCTAAGTGGGCTCTCCCGTCGCGTCCTCTGCCAACCAGAGTTTAGACAAACACGTACTTTGTTGCGTTGTAGTGAGAAAACGTGCAGGATGCATTCCATCCCACGTGTATTTACATGAGAACTGCGTAAGCGCACTTTCCCTCACTTTGTCAGTGATCGCGCATGCCAATAGGTTGCAGGCTCAGTGCGGGCATGAGAAATGTGGGATGCAGGAATCCTGTGTTTCCGTAATATTTTTTCCCCTCCGTGGGCTCGGCGCAAGTAGCCTTGCGCTCGTACAATCCAGTTCATGCCTGGCGCATATTCCGCTTACGCTCTTTTTTCTGCGACCTGTGCTATAAGCATGCCCACGGCGTTTAAAAACAGCAACAAAACCTTGCTAGTTCCCTAACATTGGCGTGGTTGTCTTCCTCACGATTCATGCGCATTGGTACGGCGAAAGAAAGCAGACGTAGCAGCTATACAAAGTTTTCTTTTTAAAGAAAAGCTTTACTACTTTCGTCCAGCGGTTTCGCGGAGGGTGCGCAAGTTAACCTTTTGATCGGAGACGTACCCCCGGGACACACCCCTCGAAGCGCATCTCGCGATTCACCGGGCCTGCTGTCAGCGATGTGCTCAAGGCACCGTTTTAATCGTTCTGCTCACGTAGCGGGAGCGGCCGATCGGCTGATCGGCAGCTGACCAAACCCGCAGCCTCACACGCATGAGCCGCTGGGTCGTCTCGGGCTATGTGACTCACGTTGCGCCGCGTTCGCCGTGAAATAGTAACGCCGCGTTCGCCGAGAATGCAAGCGAGGCCGGCCCTACTCCTGTGAGTGTTGCACGGGGCCTAACTGCTTTGACTCGTGGTCGGCAATACAGCTACATCAAAGGTTAACCAAGCGAAATCAAGACCGAACCAAACTAAGCCAAGCTTTTCTTGCTTTGCATATCCAAGATTAGCTGAGCTATGTTGCAAACATTTCTTACCCAAATATTTTTGTAAACTGCATCAACGAAGAAATGCGAAACAGCGGTGCTTCCTGTCGGCAAGTGTAAGCAATGTAAACATTCCACAATGCGGTCGCTTTCGCCAATTCTAAACTATTTTCTTTTCTTGTCGTTGCAGTTTGGACGCGGTAGTAAATTACAGGGCTGTTGAAAACCTCCTAACTTTGATAAATCATCTTCGTTCATTTCTTTTCTTGCCCTTTCACTTGTCTACAAAATATTTCGCTGGCTGGCACGTTGTAGCCCGAGCCACTAGGGGGCCCGAATTCACTTCGGCGATACCTGCGCTCGTCAGGAGTAAAGCCTGCGGAGCACGATTAATGCTGGCACCTGTCGACTCAGCCTTTGAACTAGCAGCCGCCCGCGAAAGCCAGCAAAATTTAAAAATGCAACTGTTCGCGAAAAAAGAAACTCAATGAAATATTGGAACTGCGCGCCAAAAAAGGAATAGAAAGGCGGCTCGACAGGTGCGCATAACGAGCCTTGTAAGAGTACCCGAAAAATAGCGTCGCAGACACCGCTCGTATATCGCAGCACCTATGTTTGCTGCTTGGGGGTCCAGCACACGTGTTGGTTCACAATTCCCCGGAGTATCGTCGTTCTGCGCTCGGCTGCGGACGCAAGATTTATTTACAAAGCGCTCAGTCGAGGGCGCTGTTTTCGATCGCGCGTCTGTTTTTCGTTTTTCTTCGCCTTTCGCTTTCTGTTTTGCAACCGTGCTCTGCTGAACGCAGAGGCGAGTCAAGCCGTCTTTCCGGAGAGCTTGTTCGAACTCGTTTAGCTCATGGCGTCAGGCCACGCATACGCGAAGCCCCTCGCAGTTTCGGTTCCCCAATAGCAAATCTAATAAAAGTGGCAGGGAAGTACGTACGCGCGCACAAAAATTCCGAACGAAAGTGAAAGTTTGCTGCTTACAAGAACAGAGCAACAAGCTTCAATTGGGATAAAAGGAGGTGGGGTTAATAATTCAACACCACCTGCCGGCCTCTGCGAGAGGCGGCTTCTGCGGCGGCGCGCACGCATGCAGCGTAGCGCAGCCGCTTCAATGAAAGCGGCATCCTATTACGAGGTTCGCGTCTGTTTAATTCCCGACTGAAAGGAGTCCCAGTGCAGCAGCCTGGGCGTGCTGAGTTCGTAGCGCGTGTTCCCGCTCCCAGGCCGAAGCTCTCCCGTGCTGTCGCCGCTCTGCAGAGTGCTAAGTAGAAAACAATGGCCGCTAAAAGCTGCGCCAGCGTTGCAGGTAATGCGTCCCGAAAGCTGTCTACGTGCACTTGAGGTAAACCGTAGCGAGTGGCTTGGAGAATTGGAGAATTGAAAAACGGCCATTTCAGGGCTCGTTCAGCCCCACTAGGGGGTGCATTGTAAGCCGAGATGTTTGGCTGAGGAGATGATGTCCATGGATATTTACAGAAAAAAAAAAATCCCGGGCCACCTCCACTAACGTGAAATTTTGGGAGGGGCGAAGCATGCAGTGTATAAGTGTATTCTTGGCGCCTTGGAGTTTTTGCCAAAAGAGATGAAACCGTCGGGGGGTAGAGGTATGCAGCTTCGCTGTAAAGGTCTGGTGTCTTTGAAGCACGATGCATTCTAGCGTGAGGAGTTAGAAAACAAGTATCCGGGTGTGTTCTTTTAGTACGCGCTACGTTCTAGCGCGAGGCGTCAACGAGTGCCCCGGTGTTTTAGTACCGCCACTACGCTGACGATGGCATGAGACGACGACGACGTTCTATCGCGAGTCATAAACGAGTGTCACGGCGTTTTAATACCGGGATTACATCGACGATGACATGAGACGACGACTTGAGACGCCGACAGACCAAGCCTCTAAGGGGCATCGCACATAACATCCGTAGCCACAATTTTGTTATTACCGTGTGTTATCACATTAAGAGCTTGTGCTAAAGTGCGTGAGTGGAGAAGAACCAGGGAAAAATCCAGCTCCTTGTCTCTAGTCAACGTTTCTTGTACCTAGCTTTTGACTAGCTACAGCTAACATCGTTTTGGCTGCTTGTAGCTGGCCAATCTGCGAGGCTGGCCCTATTTATTCATCACGCAGCGCGTCAGCTGGCTTCGTTGCGTCACTCACTCACTCACTCACTCACTCACTCACTCACTCACTCACACACTCACTCACTCACTCACTCACTCACTCACTCACTCACTCACTCACTCACTCACTCACTCACTCACTCACTCACTCACTCACTCACTCACTCACTCACTCACTCACTCACTCACTCACTCAACCTTTGCTCTATTAGCCGCCCGGCCCTCCATGAGAGGTCTCAGAGCTTTTGTCAATTTTTCACCATCGCCTTGACGAGCTGAAAGCACCATATCGGTCAAAGGCTAAGGCGCTGCGCTGTCGATCGTAGGGACGTACGCTCAATCCCTGCCGTGACGGTCGTTTTCGTATTCGAAGCGAATACCCAAAACGTGTGTACATCAATGGCGCACGTTAGAGATTGCCAGGTAGCTTAAGTTAACCCGTCGTCCTTTATTACAACCGGCCTCTTGACCAACTTGAATTGACCGGGAATGCATCATGGTTTGTTCCCATGCCCCTCAGGTCCTATACTTGGCTACTGGTGGCCGTATGCTGTTTCTTTCTTTGCGGCAGACAGGGTTAGTAGTTCCACTTGCATGGATCCCGCCTCGACATTTTGCCAGCAGTCATGGTAGCCCAGCTAGCAATCTTTCTTCGGCTCCCGAAACCGAGAACAGGCGAGGACTAGTACCCGAGGTCCGCCGAACGTCTTCTTTAGTACTCGGGGGATCTGGCGGGTGTTAATTCGTCGAGCGGCTTAGTACCGAAACGGGCTGGAGGATAGTGTCGCCACATCTATGAGGGTTCTCCCTGCTGCTTCGCTGATCGGAGCCCAGCTAGTACGGAACCTATTGTGGGGTCCGCCAAATTCCAATTGGCAGTCTGATGCCCATCCTGAGCAATCAGGCCTTTTATAGGAGTCAGACCTCGAAGGATCAGGCCTAAAATCTCGCTGTCCCCATTCCCACCCGACCTCCCATAACCCATTCCTTTATTCCAACTTCCCTTTTCCTTCATCCCAACCCCTTCCGCTACCTTCCTAGGGGAGATCAGGGGAGTCTCCCCGGGCCCGCTCTCCTGGCTGTGGTGTCGCTTGGTAGCTTTTCCCTTTTCATTTCTTTCCACTTCGGTGGTCAAAAACATCTTTTGCCTTTCGGCCAATTCTTTTATATTAATATTGGGTTAAGCCTGTTATACCTAGTGGCACAGGCGGAGGCATTTAAATATTTTATGTTCTTTTTAACTTGCCTCACAATATCCATGTCACCGCCGGTTAGAAGTGGAGCATGTTACCGCTATAATCAAAAGAAAGGAGCACTTCGGGCGCCTCACACGTGCACTTGTTTTCCCGAGGGCTGTGAACTTCCCCCAGCATCTAACCAGTGCCTAGGGAGTCGCACATCGGAAGATTAACTCATGCCTTGAACCGACATTGGCCCAACCTTCGACGTTGTTTGCATGTTCCATGATGCCCTGTTTGCCATCTTACTGGGCTGAGGCGGATATCTGCCCCTTACTGAGGCCCCGTGCCACTATGCGTCCCACGAGGACAGGGCGTCTCGCGGTCACGGGCCTTCATTCGGCCCTAGATACTGCCTAGTTTGCGTGTATCCAAGGGCGTCATTATCATTCGCCGCCAGTCTTACTCCGAGAAGTAAACCTTTTCTTGTTCATTTGACTCCTTTCCTGTCGCATTTCACTTCTAATCATTGACATGTTTTATGCTTTGAGACAGAACTAAGATTATGGTGAATCCACTCTGTGAAGGTGCAATGCCAGCGAAGCTCTCTTCTGCTCTCAAATTCGCCCTCAATCCGTGATGCGAACGTAGTTGGACGGTAAATCCGAACAGGATTTACCTCGGCGCAGTCCACAGGAACGCACGAAAAAGAAAGCACGTTTGTTTGTAATTTACTTCTTGGTTAATTAGCTAAATGAAACCTGGAAAGACTGAGTGAGTGAGTGAGTGAGTGAGTGAGTGAGTGAGTGAGTGAGTGAGTGAGTGAGTGAGTGAGTGAGTGAGTGAGTGAGTGAGTGAGTGAGTGAGTGAGTGAGTGAGTGAGTGAGTGAGTGAGTGAGTGAGTGAGTGAGTGAGTGAGTGAGTGAGTGAGTGAGTGAGTGAGTGAGTGAGTGAGTGAGTGAGTGAGTGAGTGAGTGAGTGAGTGAGTGAGTGAGTGAGTGAGTGAGTGAGTGAGTGAGTGAGTGAGTGAGTGAGTGAGTGAGTGAGTGAGTGAGTGAGTGAGTGAGTGAGTGAGTGAGTGAGTGAGTGAGTGAGTGAGTGAGTGAGTGAGTGAGTGAGTGAGTGAGTGAGTGAGTGAGTGAGTGAGTGAGTGAGTGAGTGAGTGAGTGAGTGAGTGAGTGAGTGAGTGAGTGAGTGAGTGAGTGAGTGAGTGAGTGAGTGAGTGAGTGAGTGAGTGAGTGAGTGAGTGAGTGAGTGAGTGAGTGAGTGAGTGAGTGAGTGAGTGAGTGAGTGAGTGAGTGAGTGAGTGAGTGAGTGAGTGAGTGAGTGAGTGAGTGAGTGAGTGAGTGAGTGAGTGAGTGAGTGAGTGAGTGAGTGAGTGAGTGAGTGAGTGAGTGAGTGAGTGAGTGAGTGAGTGAGTGAGTGAGTGAGTGAGTGAGTGAGTGAGTGAGTGAGAGTGAGTGAGTGAGTGAGTGAGTGAGTGAGTGAGTGAGTGAGTGAGTGAGTGAGTGAGTGAGTGAGTGAGTGAGTGAGTGAGTGAGTGAGTGAGTGAGTGAGTGAGTGAGTGAGTGAGTGAGTGAGTGAGTGAGTGAGTGAGTGAGTGAGTGAGTGAGTGAGTGAGTGAGTGAGTGAGTGAGTGAGTGAGTGAGTGAGTGAGTGAGTGAGTGAGTGAGAAAACGGGCGGACCTAGCATTCTGAGGCGTGCAGGCAAGTGCTCCGGATCCCCAGGCGGTCAAAATTAATCCTGAGCCCTCCACTATGGCGCGACTCATCGCCTGTGTAGCATCGGCGCGTCAAACCTCAAAATCAATTCATCGGAAGGCACTTTTTATAACTATCCCCAGCTAATCACCACGAGTCACGGAAGATTCGGTCCTTCATCATGTTCTGGACAAAGCGTAAGATGTCCCGCCTAGCGATCAAATATCCTTTTGGGAATACTATGTCGAAGAAACAGGAATGCGGAAGGAGCTTCTTATTTGAAGAAGGAGTTCTTCAAATAAAGCTGAGCGCTCCATCGCATGCACTGGGCAATCCACGAAAAAAATGTCTGACGTCATGAAGCACACCACACGTTTGGGCATAGGGGCGACAAAGCGGGATTCACTTTATAAAGCTAAGCCAGTGTTTGGCCTGAATCTGTCCCTATGAGGAGGAGGAATGGAGCTTCTGCTCTTTTCATTACTTTAGTAACACAAAGTTGGGAGCATGGGATCGGTAATCGCCTCCGTGAGGTTGCGCCGGTGGTCTGATATCCCTCGCAACGATCGATTATGCGAAAGCGCTTCTCGAGCCAACATAAATTGTTGTCCTAGCAGACAAATACAGTCGAACACGGATATATCGAACTCCAAGGGGATCGCGAAATAGTTCGATATATGAAAAATTCGATATAAAAAATATGGGCTCTGAGACCTCACCTATGGCGGACGATCACTTGCCGATCGTCGCATTCAAGAATGACAACTAATTCCGCACTCAGGACGCAACAGGACACTTTATTTCTGTGAAAAAAAATCGCCTGCTTCTTCGTCCTGGAAATGAAATTAAAGACGCTGGTCTCGATCTTCTCGAGGATGCACAACTAGAAAATTCCAGCAGTACGCTGCGCCTGCGCACACCACGCACAACACGCACGCAAAAGAAGAACAGCGCGCACGTACCACAAGAACTTTGAAGGTAACAATTCCAAGCGCTCGCGATGGTCATCTCCGAGAGAAACAGTGATCTCCGAAAGGTGCGGGACAACTCGCCAAACAGCAGCAACAGCAGCAAGATGCAAAAGAAGGAGGAGGCCGCCAGCGCCTTCGTTCCCTCTTCCCTTTCCCGAGACGACATCGGGGGAAGACAGACCCAGAGAGAGAGAAAACAAAACTCTTTTTCGGCAAGCCGGGAAACGTACGCAGCCGAAAAAAAAGGACGTGCGCATTCGGGGCATCCCTACCTCGCACTGTCATATTTTCCCAGCGTTCGGGCTTGTGTGCCTAGAGAGATTTAGCATACCGGGCTCCGTCCGCTAACGCTACGGCGGCCGGTAGCGGGGCACGACTGGGCAAGCGCAAATTCGTTCCGGTAGGGGGGATTAGTTTTGCGAGCCAGCCTCCGCCATGCCCGCGCATTCCTCTATATCCTCCTCAACCTCAATCGGGGGTGCAGCGACCGCCGAAGAGCACCTTACAGCTCGCGCGGCGTTCGATATAACCAATGTCGGGAAAAATGCGGTTCGATATACAAGTACGAATTCCTATACTTTTACACAGAATTTTCAAGGGGATAATTTATGAGTTCGATATAGACAATAATTCGATATACCCGTGTTCGATATATCCGTGTTCGACTGTATAGAACTGTTCATTTCCTTTAACATGAAGCCTATGCATTGCCAGAAGACAAGAATTCTGCAACCTTGGCAACTTGTGAACTACCTAATCACGAAGAGTAAGTGAAACTCATTGTAATGATAGACTAGTCTTAGCGGCTAGTTGTGACAGAATTTGTTGCGGAATGGTTTCAGCAAAACAAGGCTGACATCTGATTTCTGTAACCATGCTCCTCTCATGACGTTCATGTATTAGAGTAGGAAGACGTTCCGTATATATATTGTTTGCAACTTCTCTGTGAAGTAATTTTGACAAAAAATAAAACTCGGCATATAATACAGTCATCTTAGCGACGATTTGTAATTTAGCTTTAGGGTATAGTTTCGATAAAACAAAAGTTATTGCCGTTTCATGCAAAGAAATCGTATAGTTGGCTTCGTGCGAGACATTTTTGTTCCTATACGAACGTAAGCCACCCAGAATACTCCCCTTGGGGGTGCTTGCGGGGGTGCATAAGAGTACTGCAGGAAAGCTGCTTCGCTGTTAAACGCTACCGGACTGGTTATAGCCTCCTTTCTCTAACAACCCACACAAGAAGTGCAAACTTGACATCGAGCCTAAAACCGAACACGAGTGCTTTTTAAGCTGGTGGCGCTTACCACCCGCTCATTAGTCGTACAGCCCCCAAAGAATACCGAACTTGGTAACTATTTAGCGCTACATTCTTTCCGCCACTGCATAATCCAGCAAGCATGCATCTAGGTTGAAATTTCTCTGCGGAAGTGCTGTTTCGAGAAAGTGCCCCGAAACAAAGAATCGTAGCTGGGTGGACCATTTGAGAAGCCGAACTACCGCTAGCAAACTCGATCTACTTCATTACTTTCTCTTGCCCGCGAGAAAACGTACACCGCGCACCAGGGAGCGGGTCATTACTGCGAGGCCCAAAGGAAAACGGCAGGAAAACCCACGAAGTTGCACACAAACGAGCGGGGAATACACACCGAGGGCTTAGTATCGATTACTCGAGTAAACTTTCCCTGAACCGCTCACAAACAGCAACGACGAAAAAAGCGTGTCTCATATTTTAAGAGAGACAAAAAAACTTTTTAAACATCTAACGAGCTATCCTCAAACTACTGGTACTTTTATTAGGCTCTGAAACTTAGCAGTTTCTTTTTTTGAGTCTGTTTCGCGACTAAACTCCGATTTTTTTGAAGCTAACCTTTCATACTTCGCGGTAAAAGAAATTGTGAAAAAGATAAAAGGAAGTAAACAAACAGACGTCTGTTTCCTCTCAGGCAGAGCGAAAAAATGTAATGTCTATATATCAATCGAATTTTTTTGCAGCGTTTTTAAATATTTCTAGTTAGAAGCATAAGATGTTATTTTCTCGGTTACCTTTTGCATATTGGCCCCAGTCTCCAAAAACCACTGTAAGAAGTACCAGAGTTATCCTGCTCCCATTGTTTAGTTTTAGTTAACGCTAACTAAGAGATTATCAAGTACGGGTTGCGTTACTGGCGATTGTCAGGCTTAAAAAGGCTAATAAAACAAACTTCGTGCTGCGGAGATGACTAGCAGGTTAAAAGAATAATTATGAATGCCCTCGCGGCCAGCGATGGGGCTTTTGTACTAACTAAAAATGCCGTATTAGTAACGAAAATGAAGCAGTACAGATGTAGTGTATATTAAAATTCTACCGTTAGAATTAAAATTCTACCGTGTTTCAGTTCTTACTTTCTCGGCTTTAGTGATCAGTGGGTATAATGAATGCTCTCGAACATATCTCTTTCTCGAAATAACGCGTGTAGCTTTTATAGCGAAGCTTCGAACCTCTCACTGATGATGTCCGTACGCGACACCGCACTGCGGAAAGGCCAATTTTGTGACACGGGATGATGATAGTGGGTGAACTGCAGAAAAGGTAAAACGCTTCGCTGTGAAGCTTGGTGGCCACTCCATTACTAAAGCTTGGTGTGCAACAATGGGAGGAAGTGACACAGGTGTGCGACGACGCAACGTATGTATATGCCTAACATCGTGTTGTGAGATCAACGTAGACATGGTTACCCACAGCTCGACGTACGTTAGGAATCACGTTGCTGTGGATGCGGTAAGGCTGGTAGCGGCAGGACGTTAGGCTTAACACCGCATTTTGAGGTTTAGGATGTTCGAGGTTGAACACCTTGAACGGGCACCCACTCGAAAAAGTAGTCACTGTACGCCATGCAGCAGGTAGGGATTCATGCACGCCGTATACCCCAGGCCACACGTTGGGCCTACGGAGTCTATGCCCCAGAAGTAATGGGGTTGTTCTGGGGAAGCGGTGCATTGCCTAGAGAGAAGCACATACCGGCAGTGTGGGGCTGGCCAACGAAGGAATCCATCACCAGAAAGCTTCACTTTCAACCATGGTCGTTGTTAGGAGATAGAAGCATGAGTGTAAATTACGGCTGGCATGAGAAAGACGTGCTGTCGGCTGCGATTTCCGACGTGTATTTTGGAATCACGTGGAATAAGACAGTCGTATGCACACATAACACAAAACAAAAACGCTCAACGAGAGATTGGCTTTATGTAAACGCCCTCTTTCGGAGGGGAGCTTGTATAACGCCAGCCCTCTCAGTTGGGGATCGTGGCCGCTGTGTATAAATATAAGGAATCTGTATGACAGAGCTTTATTGAATTTTTTGTCTATTGGCCAAGAGGGAGGTGTATTGCGAGGAAAAATGAATGGGGCTTGTTCATTCACATCTGGTGTTCGCTGGAAATCTCGCAGGTTTCGAAAGACAAAAAGAGGGCTTTGGGGCACGCCTTGCTCAAAGCACGCCTTGCCCAAAGATTTATGGAACTATAAAGGATTGTGGGGCATGCAACGAGGGGCAACAGCTGTAGCGTGAAAGGAACCATTGACCCTTAAAATAATAGTACAATTTAATTCGACTTTTTAAAGGGTTGTGAGTTTCACGAAGTATAATTTTTCGTTCCAGTCTAGGGCACTTTGAGAAGGAGATCTTTTTGGTAAAGCTTAATGCACGTCTACCTGCACACTTCACTTCTCAGGGTTAAAATCAGGTACATGTTTCGAACAAATTCGCGCAGCACGTTCCCAACCAAACATTGAGAACTCTGCCTAATGCCTAAGACAAATCTGAGATTTCGCAGTTCTTGCGCAAGTAAAACTTGAAATTCGTTGCATACTCCTTCAAATTGTCCTGAACAGCTTGTTTTAAAGTAACACAATACACTGCCAAATTCTGCCTATTTATGAACATAAAATTGAGCGGGTGGTCATTCATTAAAACTTATTGTTAGGGACCAGCACACTTGTGGTCCCTACAAGTGTGCTCGTGCCTATTTGCGAGTTATCAAAACCGCAAGAACAGAAAACAAGGTCATGACAAGTATTTTCTCATCTCGGCCTTGTGTCCCCGTTCTTATATTCTGCGCAAGCATTAGTGTGCCGTCTGTGAAATCGGCGAGGCAGCTCCAGGAGCCGTTCTCGGGCACAGCGCGTGAGGCGTACTATTGCGTCCGGCTACGGCAGGGTGCAGAAAACACCCGCAAGTAGCGAGAGAGGAGAACGTTGGCGCTCCCGGTTTCCCGTATTTCTGAGTGCATAACTCGCTTACGCAAAGGTTGATGTGCAGCGGAGGGAGGGAACGACACGGGTATGCGACGGCTCGACGTTAGATTTACGTCATGTTTCGGGGTTTATACGGCTCTGTGGTCATGCAAGAATACTTCCAATACAAAAAACCGCCGCTATACACGTTTCATGACATCTGGGTGCAACTTAGAGATCGTCAGGTTCTGTCGTTGCAAGAAGGGGAGAACCAAGTCTTTCCTCTGCTCACCCCCTGAGCATTTTTTTTTTCAGTTCAGCGCATTCTTTAGAGCTCACTTCTTTGCTATTGTGTGTACACCCATTTATTGGCGCCGCAAACTTACCCATCACCATAGGGTTGAAGAGGGAGGCGCATACGGATGCTACCGCTGCGGGGCCCCTCGGCTAACTCGAGATTTTTTTTTTTTTTTTAAAGGGAGAAGCACCTTAGGATCTCGCTTTGTCTGTGGCTTGTCCGTTCGTTGGCGTCCGTGTACACAGGGTTGCGCATGCGCGAGGAGCATTGGATTGGGTTGGATTGGATTAAATTGAATTGTATATACTGTACACACGCGTTGTCACTCATTTACATGCGTGAGTGGGCAATATGACGGGTGATTTACGGTAAGAACGATCCCCAGTGCTTTGCCCACTCGTCATGATTCACTTCGTGGAGATGCGTTATTATTTTTGTTTGCAACAAATCAGCTTGAAATCCTTGATGTTGTCACTCGTACGACCTTTTGTCGGGAAATAAAACGGCGTAAGCGCCGACATTGCTTCATGTTGCAGTTTGCGGGCAACGCAGTCACAAAATTAGCCATTACACTTGTGATCATCAAGTTTACACAAACTTAGTTTTAAACATCGGCCTCTAACTAGATGTGCAACGTTAAATGGGTCGAATGGTGGTTTTTATTACAAGAAATAATTAAAGCAGCTCTACAAGGACTTCCATATGATGGGAGTTTTGTACAGCAAGTGACACTGCCTTTTTGCTCTCCCCGTTTGCGAGAAATACGCTGTTCCCTTCTGTTTTGTACACAGAGCAAGCTTTGTTAGTGTAATAGCATTTTTGGATTAGGCAACAAGCTTAGGGTGGCTACGATAGTTGGTTAACTCGATGTCATTTTTATGTTTCTGTTAATATTTTTGTGAAAAAAAAGCATTGCCCCTTTCCTTGTCGTTTCGGCTAACAGTGAAGTGCGGCTGTTTCGTACCTATGTAAACGGGCCAGATCTCTTCGTTGCCATCTATCGATAGAAGAAACCACGCTCTTGGAACTTGATGCACGTACTGGCAAAGTACCGCTCCTTCCTTCACCCAAATCTTCACCCAAATCTTCGGCCCACAAACTTGTCGCCGCAGAAATTTTCAGGTAACGCGCCGAGGCAAGAATTATTACCCCTGAATAATTGGCGCTTCAAGGTGGTAAGTAGTGATGTTTTATTTAGACTTGATTATTCTGCATTAAAATTTTACGCATTTATTCTGGAATGGTGCATAGAATTATGATAGAAGAGCTGTGTTTTGAGAGCATTGTGTTTCAGTAAACACTAGGAAAGAAGGCAGAACCACCTAACGTTTCTTTGTTTTGTAGCTTCTAACTTTCATGCCTTACTTTAAGAACGAAGAAAAAAGTAAATTGGTTTGCACAAAACATCGCGCAGAAAAAATTCGAACGTCGAAACCAAGTTCGGACAATCAGTAATGATCCCTTCACATCACCTTTCCCAGAAGACAATGAACCCGTCACTCACAGTCTACTTCCACCTCACCGTGCAACTTCTTGAGTGCAGCTTCACTCACTTCGCGGGCCCGCTAGCTCCGCCAGAGAGAGATAGAGAGAAAAAAAATTTAAATAAATCAAAGTAGAGTAAATGTTTTCTGCAAGATGCAAGCCGAATGCCTCCGGCGAGCCTCTGGACAGAGTTTACCGGTTCTTCGGCCACGCGGTCAATTGTCGAGATTGATGAAGTGCGCCCAACGCACAGGACCAGACGCCGGGCACCGAGAGGCCGACTGCCCAACTCCGAGCGCAGCGAACAACAAAAGCAAAGTATTTCCATAAAAAGAGCGAATATCAGCACGAAAGCGATGCGAGCGTGTACTGCGAGGCGGCAGGCGGTGCAGGCATTGGCGGGAGCCACAAAAGGTTACGTGGGTGTGCCACGTCGGTAGGATGGCACAGGCTTCGGTGAACGGCACGCGAGCGACTAGGCCTGCAGACTGCTTCCATCATCATATTTATGTTACACCCGACTTTTGCTGTCAACTTTCTTTTTCCAACTTCATTTTGCGGGCTGTATAGCACTGAAAGATTATAAAGACTCGGGGGACTTGGCACCTGACGACCGCTCCCCGCGCAACCTTCGTTACCTGGGCAGCGTTGCCGCAGTCCTCGACGACGCGCTGGGCCGTGAATAGCGGCATCGGGGCATGCGACGTTCGCGACGGGTCACGTGCGGGGCCCCGGCTAGGGTTGTGACCGCGCGCGTGCGTGCTTGGAGCCCGAGCGCGGGGCTTGGTTCGACTTGACCGGCGCCCGCCACCTCAGTCCACGGTGATAGATGACCTGATACGGAGAGACCGCGCTCTCGGGAACACAATGGTGGGGCCAGGGTTCCAGCCTGGAGTGGTCGGACCCGCTCGCGATAACCTTGCACGCGGGCTGACTATTCTCGCGGCAGCGCTGTTCACTGGAGTACCGGCCGTTTTCTTGGCGTATAAACTGCCCGAGGGGGTAACACAAAGGGGGACAAAATGATGCGCCTGCTGGCGAGCCAGTGCTCATTCACGCGTTAGCGTGCCACGCAGGGAGTTTGGGCTGCCTAAGTCTTCCTGTAAGCTGCATTTAACGAGAATTTTTTGGTATGCATCGCATTGTCTCGGTTTTTATATGCATTTTCGCACACCCGGGCAGGGTATTCGTGTCAATTTTTGTCGTCGCCCCTTACATTTGAGGCTGTTTTCAGCGCCCATCGCAAAAAAACACTTCTGCCATAACAAACAGCGGGAGCAGAAAGTGTAAATAGAACTTTCCAAACTTTTGGTTTGTATGGCATAGCTCGTCCATGCCAACATTGTTCAGAACCAAGTAAATCCAGGGCATATTTGAGACAGCGCTTGGATTAAGCCGTGACCGTATGTGAGTGAATAAACTTTAATTCGACGAGCGTCAGGTGCTCCAAAGAAAAGAAACATGTGAGAAAGACAGCAAGAGCGCAAGAACTATTTTTTTATGCGCCACCCGCTCTCGGCTGCTACGACCAGGTGCCAGACGTACTAAGACCAGTAGAGCCCACAAATCTAAAGCTTTTGAAACTCCTGTCAATGTATGCGTGATTACTATAGATAAAAGCAATACATCCGCATATCGCTGTGGGCTAAGGCAACGGTTCCCAATGATCAACCAAAAAAAAAAAGAAGCGCGAACACACTTCTTAACCACTAGTAAGCACTTCTTATGAGTTCTCAACGCGAAAGCGTTATTGGAAAATTGAACGCTTCCGAGTGTTCCATCGAGTGTGTATGTTAATGAGACAGCCGATGTGGACTAAGGAATTGGCCGTAAGCCTCTGACGTTAGCTGTCATCGTCACTGGCCAATTGACCTAAGTGGATGTATTTTGAGGCGTACATTCAGACATAAAGTGGGGTTAATTTGAAGTTGAACCTAGCGACGGGCCAAGTAGCATCAAACTCATTGTACGTAGAGCTGCGTGCAACGGTCATGAACGTTTCAAAGTAGAGAGACACGACGCAATCAGTAGGCCCGCCGCTAGTCAGCTATGAAACCGAAGTGGAGTCGAGTTTGGTTCGTTCTAAAGGCTGATTTTTCCCGATAACAATAATATCGCAAACTTCGAAAAAATATTATCGGAGATGCTAGAGAAAACATGCGAAGCAGTAGTGACTCGCTAGCCACTTTCCGGCAACTTTTCTATGACGCCATCGAGTTTTGTTTGCGTGATTGGCGGCCGCAGAACTAACCCATCGCTAAGACACATGACCCGAGGATTGTAGTTTGGCTATAGTTCCGCTTGGCCGCATCACTTGTATGCTAACGTGCAGTTACCACACTGAAAACGTTTTTCGTGTTGCTGACATGACGTCACTTGTGCCCATAACACGTAACTGTCGCGCGAAATTTGAAAATTTTAAATGCTTCTTGCGTTTTTACGGATAAAAATTAATCTTTCGCGGCTGAAATAGAATAGAGGTAGTGAAGCCTAGTTTTTTTAAAATTAACAAAATTGTATTTTGTCGTCACGCATTTAAGTTAGTTCGTGACCGCAGGGGGTGCACATACGGCTGTGTAATGTGATGGAGAGACTTTGTAGACGTACGCATGAGAAAAGTTTCGCTGGAGACAGGCAATCATCTCATTCCGCTAAAAAACGCAAAATTCAACGACGATGTGTCCACCTAACGCACATTCTTCGTCTACCGCCAAACGCGCGTGCAGGAAATAAGAATCTTGCTTCCTTCGCAGCACCCACGAATATAGATAGACAAGGCAATTGGATTACGAACGTTCTTCCCGAACGATTATGCCGGTCGATGGGCGTAGGAAGGGGGCCTGGAGAAGCAGTGCCGCGCCGAGCTTGGCCCCGGTGCCCAGTCGCTGGCGCTAATTTGCCGCACACGTGCAAAGCCCTACGAGCACACGCGGCTGGCGCAACCCCGGAAAGCGCACAGGGGAGCAGACGGGGGCTAGAGCTATCCAAATCCTGGGCGGCTCTGCGAAGTGCTGTGTGCACTGAGGCGCTTCGTGCTGGTCGACGGCAGCGGAAAGCACCGCCACTCCCCCGTACAAAGAGTGTGTGCGTACGAGCGTATGTTTGTGAGCGTGTCTGCTCTTCTTCCGCCTATCCCGGAGGTAGAGGACACAAAAGGCACGATGCCCGATGGATTTGCGCGCTCATTTATGCCTCGGTGTGCAGATGGGTTTACGGTTCGTGAGCAGTGTGTCCATCGTCGCACTGGAGGGCCACAAACTGTGTTCTCTTCGAGCGATTATTTCGTATACACGCAATTGTACGTAAGTGTATATACCGGAAGTGCATTGTTGGTGTATAGCGCTCGACGAGAAGCTATAAATCTGTGGTTTCGTTCACGCGCCTCGGTGGCACTGATTGCCAACGCTCTGCAATACGCGATTCAATTACTTACGGCTTCAGTGAAACCTGTGCACACGCACTGGATGCGTTATGCAAACCGGGAAGACGTGTCCGATACAGTGGTGCTTATAACGTCCTTGCGCGTGTGTAGGTAGCGTAGCGGGTGCGTGTTTGTATGCGTGTGCACGCGTTGTGCTGAGCCGTTGGGTATTCTGACTTCCGCCCTTTAGCCGACAGCACGCCCACTTAACTCCAATCGCGCATCGTCTGTCAGGCAACGAGCTGCCCGTTGTGTCGTTATGGACGTTACTTTTTCAATTATCATCTCTTCCTGGGAACCTCATAATTCCCTGAAAGCAGGAATAATTACATTCATAATCATAATCATCATCTATATTATTATTATTATTATTATTATTATTATTATTATTATTATTGTTGTTGTTGTTGTTGTTGCTGTTGTTGTTGTCATTATCATCATCATCATTTGTTTACACTTTAGGTCCCCTGACGTGTTATTAAATAGGGGGGGTCGAACAAGCATATACAAAGGCAGTTGCAGACTAAGAACACAAAGCAGGATAAAATTTACAAATTGGGATTACAGTGCAATAATAATAAAACACGTTACACGACTAACAGCACAAACCAAGGTGGCATGAAAGTGCAAAATATAAAAAAGCAAGTGGTTATACATTACGATGGTACGGTTTTCAAACGTGTTTCGAGTGTGGAGGAAGAGTATGGAGGTGTGTTTGGAGGTAGCAGGTAGTCATGTAAGTAAGGAAAATTGTGGGCTAAGCAGCGCTCATTTCAGTCCCCATGCACAGTAGGATAAAAGAGCCTTGCTTGCATCTGTCGAGGCTTGAAAGGTGAAAGAGTAAGTTAACTTTTTTGTATATATACCAATGCGAAATGTAATGTTAGCGGGAAGCTATTTTAACGTGCTTATACTGCCGCCTTGAAAATAACATCGGCTTCTTTAGAAGATTGACACTAGAAAGAAAAGAAAGGCGCCTAGAAAGGTAAAAAAAATATATGTCGTTCTCCTGAGCGTAAGAATAAGTTTTCTGAAATATATGTCTCACAATGCCTAGTCGACGCACGGATCTGACAGTGTCTGAAAACTCGAGGCAGCACAACCTGTATGCGCGGAATTGGTTCCAAACCTGGCTCTACCCTCAGGCGACAGTAGCTCGCCCTTTAACAAAGGCGCTGTCGGCTTCAGGAACTTCGGCTAAGTTCTACGCAAGGGAATAGAAACGGTGTTCTTGGTTATTTTGGGGATAATTTATTTTAATTTTAATGTTGAGCGAACGTATAACTTAGCACGCACTCATGTCAGTAACAGACGAACCGTTTAATTTGGGTTCTATATAACTGAAGCTTACAAAAGATAAATATGTGTTGGACTACCTCATGGTCACATGCTATGGAGCGACGTAAAAAAATGGTAGGCCAACTGTTTGGTTACAGGCTATCTAGCTATTCAAACGAAAATGATAACAGCTGAGCTGGAAATTCTATCTGTTTGGAAAACAGTTGATATGGCTTTATGTGCACACTTACGTTCCTAGCAAACTTTTTGCCTTATAAGATCCGGACACATCAAAGGAGCCAAACAGATTTAGTTGTCTATGTTGGGCAGAAAATGTATGTCCACTGTTTCCATGGATCATTGAAAGTTAAACCTTGCTTTCTGTTCAACATGCCGCTTGGTTTTACCAGAGTCCTTCAATGCTTTAAAGCATTGAAGGACTCTGGTTTTACTAAGCTTCAGAGAAATTGAAGCCGTGAGGCGTGTGGCTTTATGGGAAGCTAGATTTGACGATGAATTGTAGAAAGTCTCGGAGATTTTTGCAGAGCTCTATCACTGAGCTGGTATCTGATAGCTTACTCTGCGTGAAATATTGCCTTGGTAAACATTTTCTACAAAATTTCGGTAAATAGCACCGATAGTCTGAAATTTCCGACTGGGCAAGATATTTTGTGAAATCAAAAATGGCTGTTTATCCTTCTCTGAGGAAGTCACTGAGCGCAGGAAAGGCAGTAATGAACATTGCGATTCTGTAGGCAACCCAGCAATCAAGGAAGCGGGTAAAAAAGCGAATAAGCTGGTAATTAAACCACGCGGCATGCAGATGTTATTTGCTTGTTTGTCGAATTCGCTGCGTGGATATGAGCAATGGGCCGGAGAGTGAAATTTTCGTTAAACATTTCGGTCAACTCTAGAAGATTCCGCAGATAATTCTATTAAATAAATGGCAGTATTCTTCACGGGCAATAATTAAACGTACAGGTCTATACAGTTATAAAAATTTGCATATTAGTTATCTTTTTAAGTGCGAATGCACTTCTTAAGCGAGCCTGAATCGTCCGCCGCCGTCGTCCGCATAGCAACAGCTGCGGGTGCGCGCGCTCCTCGTCTTCCTCCTCGTCTTCCCTAGCAACGGGGGGAGATGGGCGCGCGCTACTCTCCTCCTCCTCTCTCCGCTCAGTGACTGCGGGTGTTGGGCGCCTCCTCTCCACTTCGGGCGGGAGAGCTCTCGCTCGCGTAGCGGGCGCTCCGCATTCCGACGCGTGAGGGCGCTCGTGTAGCCCTCGCCGTAACGGCGGGCGCTACTCTCCTCCTCCTCTCTCCGCTCAGTGACTGCGGGTGTTGGGCGCCTCCTCTCCACTCCAAGATCACGATATCCACCGTAATCGCGCAATCAACAACCGTGCATTCGCACTTACACACTCTCCCCCTCGGGGAAGTGCGAGGGAATTTTTTATTATTACCGCTTTGAAAAGAGTGGGGCCTTAAGTCCCAAATTGAGGGATGCATTTTTTTTCTAGTGTGGCCCAAAGATGTCCACGCTTGCCAAAAAAAATGGAATGAAAGCTTTGTTCTGCTAAAGCAATATCACGCATAATTTTAGAGTCATAGGACCCCAGAAGCTTCGTTGTTTCTTCTGGTTGCGCCATGCTTCCACGTTACTATCAAGGTAAATATAAATGGTAGCGAAGGTTCGGGCAAAAAGCGGTTCAGAACCTATTGCCAGCGACATCAGCATGGGGGCTTATGGGAGTGGCGATTGAAGCGCGACTAGGTGAGGAGGGAACAAACACTAGTAACAAAAAACCAAGTTTTGTTCAACAATAAAACAACATTTATATTTTACGAACTATATTTATTTCTGAATCACATTTATTTAGGCGCAGTGTATAAATAATTTATAAAAATGCTGTTCATTCTCAAAAACCTTTTTTGTAGCGCCCTCTGAAGAATGGCACATGTCATTGCTCTGTGATGCAGTCCTTGTAGTGATCGGAAAGGCGCTCCCAGAGTTCGTCTGCTATAGGAAACGCCCCTCGCGTGTTTTGGTGGTGCGAATTTGCATTCGTTTTTCCTTGTTAATTTGGTGTGCAATTAATTTTTGCTGTGCGTGGAGTTGCGAGGTGCGTTGTATCGTCGGTGAATACGTGTAGTACCGTGCCCGGCAGGCACGGTGAACTACGGGACGATGCTGCCAACGGTTGGAGCGGAGCGCTTTCGTCGGTACCTACAGAAACGATGTGCTGTACAAGGTTGCAACAGCAACTCCCGTACACCTGGCGTTTTACTGCACCATTTTCCTCTCATTTCTACAGGTAACGCGAAACTATTGTACTGTTAATATGTGCACGGGGGTTGTGTAAGGGGACGTGGTGGTGCTTCGAAAAAAATGGGTCTAAAGCTTTGTTATGTCACAGTTATCTCTTGATTTCACCTCAGGCTGGCTCAGAGCAAGTTGTGTCAATTACTCTAGGACTTCTCGGCGTAGTACCACTGAAATTTAAACGAGTCGCTTTAATTGTCTATCTCAGTGTCTTCTCTATTGCATTACAACGCCTGTAGTGCTCGTTGCTTCCCGCACTTGTATGCGCAAGCATTATTTCCATCGCAGCACTGTGTTGTGCTGCTCCGTGCTGCGCTGCTGCCAGATCTTTCCTGCTATGTGCTTTTACATACTGCCGTCGCTTTCGTTTGCACTGATCCATTTTTCCTCTTTTTACTTATCTGTTGCGACACTTGCCTAATAATGCAACCAGGAAATTGCAGGCGTGAATGCTGAGTGAACTTCTGTAGAAACCCTTGTCTACTTGATAAGACGCCGGGACAGCTGCAGTGTGCTCGCTGAACTTTCGTGAATCGGCATTCCTGCGGCCCGGTTTTCTACGTCAAGATGCAGTGCCTAGTTCTTTTCTCTTGTTTCGAAGTAGTTCTGCTGTTGACGCTTTCATTGCTCATAATGCTATGTGTTACGGGTAAAGTCAATTTTTCGGCGCGTAAGGAAAATCATAATGCATGTAGTGCCCACGAACATTTTGTACTTATTGTATACGTGCTCATTTTGTGCAGTGTGGTAAATTTGTTTTATGTTTATCCTGGAATAAAATTCAAATGTCTTGATTATAGCATGACTATGCGTTATTTCTTCTCTTAGAACAGAAGTACACAAACTGAGCAAGAATTATATAACCTTGATCTATACTTAAGGTACGCACGCCTACCTGCGTATGTGCGACGCAATTAAACTTAGCAGTGGCGTTGGTAGAAATTGGTATCGGGGTAAAGAGTGGGCACGTTTGTTATATAAAAGGGGGGCCGGGGAGAGTGGTCAAGTGTCATTTTGGGCTCTGTATCCCAAGGCAGAAAAAATTCCGGTCGGGGGAAGGGGGGGGGGGAGGGGGGTGTACGTTTGCCACCCGCTGCAATCAAAATAAACAACTGATTGCGTTTATACAGCAGTGGAAGGCATGAATACAGAATAAAGGTTCAGAGAAGATGCAAGATGCTTTTATAAACAGCGAGGCGAATCATACGACAGTATGCTAAAGTACGTTTCTCTAGTCACGAGTATAAGCTGGCATTGACTTGAAGCACACACGCCAAGGGCTCGCCAACTTGCGTCAGATTGCAATGGCATGAGCCCTCAGCGATCAGAGTACTGCTAAGGCTATTATGAAGTCAAATTTTCCCGCTAATGCCACCAAAATGACGTCCCTTTCTGACCGGATCTTGCGTCACATCCTGTTTATTTTTTGTTCCGCCGGAAGTGTTCCCTCCTCGCACAGATGGCGCTAAGCCCCATGAGCAGCTTAAGAGCCGCCATTTTCTGAACGTATGGGCTTCTATGGAAGCTTCGCTACCAGTTATATTTACCTTGTTACTATGGCGTTCATGGTGTGATTGATACGCAAGCCATATGTACAGAATAAAAGGCGACCTGCGACTTTTCACTTATTTCAACAAAAGCTTCCCTCGTGCTGCCCAGAGTCTAGCAGATCATTTTTTTTTTCGTTTTCCCTTTCCTCTCTTATGCCTTTATTTCAAGTTGTTTACTATTAGTTATTTTAAATCCTTTTACCTTTTTTTTTTTTTTGCTTCGGGGGTGAGGGGGGCAAATTGTTGGAGCGAAAAAGGCGTGCCGGGTAGTCATGGTAAACGCAGCACAATATCTCATCGGGGTTAAGCGGAAACACAGCACGCCTCGCTGGCCAATTAGCGACCATCGAAAATCTCCCCCCCCCCCCCCTTCCACCCTTCTTCAGAAGACTGACGTGCCGTCCCCGGGCGAATGGAACAGCCAGGCTGGCGAGGTCCGGCGAAAAATATATACGCAAACCATTACCGCATCTTCGTCCACCGCTAGTGTCCCTTCACCTCTTAGTGTCCCTTCACAACGCCAAACAGCTGTTACGAAATCTGTGCTTTTTTTCGCAGCGTCGATGTCCTAGAAGTCTAAGCGCCGACGACCTTATCCCCTCGTACGAGAGCGTTCGTTTCGCACCTCTGGTTACGAAACAGCTATGCCTGTGCAGTTTTGTCTCGCTAACGCTAAGGGACGATAATGGAGGCTGCGAATCGGATAAGCGTGCGGGTGAGAGAACGGGCGCGCTCTCCGCGCGCGGAGGCTTTGGAGACGAAGCATCGTGGGCTTTTCCGCAGGACGGGCCAATGGCACTGTTGCGGACCCGCGGTGCCCGCGCGTGTTCCGTTTCAACAAACGTTTCTGAAGGATTCATTTTTGGAGGGCGCAACTTTCGATGGGATCGGCAAGAGCAGAAAATGCATTACAGCCGATCCGTGCAACCATACACACTCAAAAAACACGCATGTTCAATTTCAATCCGCTCACTAGGCTCGTGGCCGCAAGGAGTCGTGGCCATTACATAGCCACGAGGAGTTGTGGCTGCTTCGTTTGGACGCTTGCATATCCGAGTATAAAAAATAAAAATTAAATGGTTACAGACACTTACGAATACCTGTGCAATAACGATAGAGGGGAATAGAGATCACGTTAATTTCTAATCCAGCATTCTGTTTACTTTGTATACCTAACGGGAACCGCACAGAAGTTCTCACATTCGCTATGGGCAGACCGCAGAATGGGCATTCTATCTGACGGCTACCAACGCTATCTGAGTGCGGCCGGTGTCTGCCTACAGCAGAGGTTACATGGCCGCGGCAGAAGTGCAGCGAACCCAGTTTCTGCCCCGTTGGTGTTATGTCAACGGCAGCATTCGCTCGGAAGACGTAGTGAAGTCACTGCGCCACCAGGCTCTGACATGTTCCCTTGCCGTTCCGTTAGCTCACATGGATGCTCTTCGGTCTCAGCCGCATCACCGCGGCTTATAATTGAACCTTCAATATAATCCAAACATGACGGTCTAGGGCCCAAGCGCCATTTTTGCGGCTGCTAAGCAGACATATGGAAAACCTGATGTCTGGGCAACTGCGTTATGTTTCAAGACGGCGGCACAGACGCAAGGCTCTGTGCTTTCACGAATAGCAGGCGGACGGAAACTTAGAACGCTTAGAATTGGCTCGTCGTCCGCGTCTTCATAACTGCAGCGTGATGCATTCGCTTCTATTTATTTACTATAATGTTTTTGCTGGGCCTTCTCCGCCCGGAGTGTGCAGTTGACGCGTCTTGGTTGCAAAGTTGATGTCTGTTCTTTAGACTACAAGGCATGACCATTGAACGCTGTGATTAGAACTATGCGTATCAGCGTCTTTGTTTAAGCTAAGGTTTCTCTTTTTTGCCTATTTTCCATTTCCCGCGTGCTAGCAAGCTACGCTCTAGCCAGGTTAACTTCCCTTCCTTCCTTCCTTCCTTCCCTCCTTCTGTGCCTTACTGATGGCGATATGGTTATGCCAAAGCGTACTGCAGGAAAGCCGCGTTTACGCAATGGGTTTCCACAATGCACATCAAGCTTGTGATGTTGTTTCAAAAAGATAATCGCCTCAAAAAAAAAAAAGAAAAAAACAGTTCCCGTGGTGAGAATCGAACCTGGGTGCCTCCCGTAATGAAGCCGTCGTCTATCCGATTGCGCCATTCGGACACGATATTAAAGCGAAGCTGTCGATGCCTCACTAATGGCGACGTAGTTACGCAAAATGCACTGCAGGAAAAAACCCTCTACCCAATGGGTTCCACGAAGGCACATGAATCGTGCCACGGACGAAGGCAATGGGAGTACTAACAGAATCGCTGATGATGATGAACGTTCTATCGTGGCATTCGGGCTTCACAACATTTTTGGGGGGATCGTTGCGCGCGCGTTGGCTTTGCACTTTGGCTGAGTTGAAGTCGACCATAGCGTTGGACTTTGGCAATTAGGATTTTGGACTTTCAGAGTGGAATTTCGGCCTTGATTTGACTGAGTTTTCAGGGAGAAAGCTTTGCGTTGTCACGTTTCAATCATCTTTCTCCTAAAAAGGGGGCTTTGATATTTTTAGTTTCACGGTATGGCAAGGTCGAAATCAGAATAAAGATTGCGCACAACAGTCTCTGTTGAATCAATCTGCTCACAAGATCAATCATAGCGATTGTAGTGTGTGTATTCCGTTCAAACGAACTGCTGAGAACGAACGAGTCGTATAAATTTCGTTAAATAAACTTGACAATAAATTCTGCTTATCGGCGGGGCTTGCTGCACCATATTGTGCTTGCTCTAGCAGTACAATATTTTCCCATACACTTTGTCCGTTACCTCTCGTTTTCATTGAAAACCTTTTTTCTTTGCAATGTTTACAACTGTGTTACAGCGTCAATTGACTCTGGCACTGGGTTGAGCTCTAAGTACGTTCGTTCCTTTTTGGAAATGTCTTGCACTTTATTTTGTGTTTTCAGCCACCCTCATGGGGAACATTTGTTTCGCTTTGGTGCCGCCGCCATTTTGAAACGTCGCTATGCCGGTGGAGCTGTTGATTGTAATCCTGAAGTGTTCCTTTCCCCTTTGAGAGGTCGATGGGCTGAGTAAACTCCATTTAATTCATTCGTTTTTAAATGCAGAGCATTTCAGTAACTCACGATGTCACCCGCGTTGACGTCCGTAGTCGTAGTCCGCACCCCTTCCCCTACACTATATAAAAAAAAATACTATCCGGCGCCTGGTTTCGAGCCCTCGACCCTTCGGGCGGAACGCAATGTACATGGTGCTCTACCCACTGCGCCACAAAGCCGACACAGAATGGGAGGCTACGAACGCGCCTTATATCCTTGACTCATTCAAACTACGTCGAGAAGCTGCTGATACAACGCATTCACTGCCACCAAACTCCAAAAAAAAGTGGCAGTGCAACGCCAGCATGCGCGGGAGGGAAAACAAGCACAAAAAGAACAGAACTCCTGCTGGCGCAGTTTCTGACAGGGGGCGCGCCAGCACTGCGAAGGCGGGAAATTTAAAATGCGTCGGGTGGTAGCAGTGAGCGGATAACGGCGCTACAGCCCATTATGGCGAATCAGTGCTCTGCATTTCCGACAGTTTTCACGTAGAGTGGAACGGCTGTAACTTTTTAATCTTACCGAGGTCGACACACGCGCTTGGACGCTTCCGGTCACGGACGCTCATTTTGCACACCACCGAAACGGGAGCACCGTAAACGAAGCCAATACCGCGAGCACAGATTCGTCATTTGTAGTCAGGCCTATAGCAATACCACGCAGAGCGTGGACGGTAATGCAAATTGAGTGACAAAAACTGGTAAAACGAAGAGTTTGAACGCGGTAATATGAATGCAGTGGTTCTCTCTCTCTCTCTCTCTCTCTCTCTCTCTCTCTCTCTCTCTCTCTCTCTCTCTCTCTCTCTCTCTCTCTCTCTCTCTCTCTCTCTCTCTCTCTCTCTCTCTCTCTCTCTCTGCTCCATCCAAGTGATCGTGGCAGACAGTTCTACGGCTAAATATTTGTGCCGTTTCACGCTCATTTTCTCCCGACTATCGGTTGAGATCTCTGCTTCTAGAATAGCCTTCTCTTTCCTTATTCTAGTAAAAGCCAACGTAGTATTTAACGAAAACGTAGACGACGCGTCGATCTCCGCTTCCGTGCGTTTTTTTTTTTTTTTGCTTCCTTTTTTTTCTCGTACAATTCTCCCGATCGAATACGTTCAAATTTTCCAAGTGCTGTTCCTCAGATCGGTCTCCAATTTGACTTTACAATTTTCATACGCGTTCCCCCAATCTAACGCGTGCAATTTGCATAAAAAGTACTAGCTCACTTTAAGGCTAAGCTCGTTTCCTCCCAAGCACAGCGTTTTCTTTTATTCTCTACGGGCGCAACTTCGGAACATATATCGGCGAACCTTTTTTTTCTACCCAGTTTCGTCGCATAAGGCTCCGTGGCGGATCATTCGATATTAAAAAACGATGAGAAATTCAGTTTATCACCGGATAAGATAGGCGCACGAGAAGATCGGTGGCGTCGCGGGTGGCGGTTATTGAAAATTTTTTTACTATCATCGCTTTCTCGTTTTTTATTAGTATTTTTTGTTTATATGTCCCCCTGGGAAACATCTGACTGAACGATCGCGGCTTCAGTTCCGTCGCCTCGTATTTTATTCTCCATCGTTTCTTCTTAGACACGCTCTAATTATTTTCTCGCATTATTGCTCTTCATCCGCATTTGTAGATTTTGGTTCTCCAAGTTCTTTTGGCCACAGGCGCCCGTCGTTCGAGGGGAATTAGGCTCGGTATACGGACAACGAACGCTTATATGATGATGTGTCGTAAAGAAACAGAATGAAGTCAGGTTTGAAAATTGTTCATTCCGAGTAAATATTTTCCTTGGTGTTGATTCTAATGCGAAGTTATAAGTAATAAATGGCCGATTTACGGACTGTAGCGGCGAAACGGCATCTATATGCGTATTTGGTTGTACTCGTCATAAAGCTCCATAGCAGACGCTTGAGAAACGAAACACAAAAAAAGAAACGAGCGCGGATCTCCCTTTAAAGGGGCCGTGAAAACAAAATACAAGTTTGGTTTATTCGAAAGATTTTGTGTTCTATAGTGTCCCCAGCGCTTGTCCGGAAGCAAACGATGCTTTCTTTATTGCGAAATTAATCAATTTTTAAGCTAAACTTTTGATTATCGCGCCAAAACGTGTGTTTGAACGACGTTTAAAATGACATCATAAGAACAGGTCTTTCAGTGGAGACTCGCTTACTGTTAGTCAACCTAGATGGCGCCACCACACCGCGCCAAGCCGTTTTCTACCTTTGGTTTGTTTGTGACCGTATTTAAACCTGGCTTGTTTTTGTTCACGGAGAAAATAATCGTTTCCTGAAACATAGCGCTCGGTCTACAAATATGGTCCCGTGAGACACCGTCGCTTGCGCCAATCGGCCAGTGTCCTCTGAGACAACCCTAAAGCCCCGAAGTGCTGTGAATCTAAACGAAGCATAGTGCGCGCAGTACCAACAGCAGTACGCATCGGTACTTTTATGTTTACGTGTGCTTTCGTAACTTCTACTGTTTGTCCCACCATTCTTACTGATATAAAAAGAATGTGCTCTAAATTTAAGCGCAAATAGCTCGTTCGGCAAGCTTATAAGTTCTGCCTAATTTGCGGTTGCTTTCATCGGCCTCCGCCAATCGAAGAGCTGGCTGGAATGACATCATAGGTTCTGTGCTGGAAATGAGCTAGTGGGTTGCATGGCCGTTCTTTCTTTTTTTTCATAATTATACAGCTTACTTGAGCGAAGTTTACGTTAAAAGTGGTGTCCGCATACTTCTAATGAGGCAATCTTTTGAATGAACCGAACTTGCATTTTGTCTTCATCGCCCCTTTAAGCTAACGGCGGTGCGCGCGCAGAACCATGGACGCAGAAGAGCGAAGAGGGAGGTGGCGACTGTTCCTCGACTTCCGCATCCCACGACAGCACCTCCGGTTAAGCCGGTCTCATTTAAGCTCGCGCCGCACAGAACTTCGCACTTTGACGCTTGTGCTGCTCTCACTCAGCGGCGCACCAGTCACCAGCGAGCCAGAACGCTGTGCGCGGTGCCGAGCGCTCCTGCGGAATCCCATTGGACATCAACACTTTCGCGTTGAGAGCTAATGCGAATTGCTTAGGTGTCCTCGGAGTTTCTATTTTTCTTCGGTTATAAAAAAGAAAAAGAGTAAAGAGAGAGAACTCCTTCAATAAAGTGTCAACCTTGGATTTGCTTGCCGCTTTGTTTAAAGACTCACAAGGAAATTGTGTATAATTTGTCGTGCCGTATACCGTGAGTATGCACATAACACTTTTCTGTATGCAGTATACGATTGGTGAAGACATTAACAGTGTGTGAAATGTGAGATTAAACAACACTTGCTTTTTATAATGAGTTTCGACCCGCCTCGGTGGCTCAGTGGCTAAGGCGCTGTGCTGCTGAGCGCAAGGATGCGGGTTTGATCCTGGCCGCGGTGGCCGCTTTTCTGATGGAGGCGAAACACGAAAACACCTGTCTGTCGATATTTCGGCGCACGTTAAAGGTCCCCAAGTGGTTAAAATTAATCCGCAGCCCTCCACTACGGCGCACCTCATAGCGAATCTGTAGCACCGACGCGTTAAACCCCACAATCAAAATCAGAAGGGGTAGCGAAACATTTGTGCCTCGGGTCGTCGGCCATATCGTCAGTGGCTCGGGTACACAAAGGACTTTTGGTGCCCTTTTTTGAAACTCTCCAATCATGCTCAAATACAGCTCAACATGCGATGCTTATTCGTGGGTTCTTGTAGTTTCGACTACGTTGAGTAAAGTGGGATGTGTTAATAAATACACCCCGCTTCGCGAACTCCGTTCATTGTTGGGAAAGCTAAAGCGGGCGTCAGCCAATCATTAGAGCGGATGCAACAGCGTCCGCCCATAAGGTGGAGCAGACGCAAAGGGGACCGCTACCCTACACCGAATTAGTCTCTTGCCGTATGCACTCACAGGGTGGCAGCAGAGGTCGCGCCTTCGGACTGCCTCCGAGCACCTCCTATTGGATCATTATTGTTAGCACCTGAGTGAGTGAGTGAGAACAACTTTATTGAGATCGCCTGCAGATCGGTTTAGACGTCCCTCAGCTCCCGAGTTCCGCCTCACGGGTGCGGAAGGGCCACCGCAATGTGTGTACACGCACGCAATGTATGTATGCACACCCTTAACACAAGCTGTACCAAATTTTCTCGTTTGCGACAAGCGGTTAACTTCCGCAGATTGTAAAGCGTTTATCTCGAATACGGGGCACCCAAACTATAGCAGTGCGGTTTTTTATGAGCGAGGCGGCTTACGGCTGCCTATACCGCTGGCGCGCCAACGTGCAGCGCCGGTCTTCTTTGAACATATTCAGGCGATGCTTCTGTGTTTTCAGCGGAATAGGGTAAAGCTGCGAGTGCTCAAAACAAGTTCGTCTGCCCCAAGCGAGGTGGGCGGGCGCGAATGTGAAGGAAGCGACCTACTCCAACGCATTTCACAGACTCTGCTCAACGGGTTATGCAAGAGCAAAGGGGGCAGGTGGAGCATAGCTGCGTCGCTGTGCAGGTTTCAAGCCAAAGTCGAGGTAAATGTGGCAACAAGAACATGAAACTGACATTGGCGCAAGTGAAGGGGCTCAAAGCTAATATGAAGGCCCATCCTGTCCCCCTTTATTTTTTCTTGGGATACCTGCACGCTGCCGTGAATCCAATATATGTGTTTTCTGTTTTTTTTTTACATTGAGATTAAGGAAACATAGAAAGTCATTATCTTTGTTTCTACCTGTAGAGGTTAAAGCAAAAAATGGCTGCTGATTAGCTCAGCTAACCTTGGATATGCAAAGCAAAAGCTTGGCTTAGTTTTGGTTTCGCTTGGTTAATCTTTTGATTTAGTTGCATTGCCGACCACGTCTCACAGCCGTTCGGTTCCGTGCAACGCTCACAGGAGGAGGCTGGGCGAACGCGGTGTTCCTCTTCACCGGACGTGAGACGAGTCACGTTGCCCGAAACGACCCAACGCCGCATGCATGGGAGGCTGCGGAGGTGGTTGGCTGCCTCGGCCGCAGCGGCGGTGGCGACCGCTGTCGGCGCCCGCAGGCGCCAACAGCGGGCCCGGCGAATCACGCGATGCGCTTCGAGGGGTGTGTCGCCAGGGGTGTATCTCCGGTCAAGAGGTCATTTGCGCATCCTCCACGAAATCGCCGAATGAAAGTAGTGACGCTTTGCTTTAAAAAACATTTTATAGCAAATATTTTTTTTTTCAATCTGGGTCTGTCCTGTTCTGTGGTTACAGGGAAGTAAAATACACAAATGGCCGAAGCGGCCGCACCGCCGGCAGGAAGGTGGACGCAGCGCTCGTGCCATACACCTAATGACATAATTTCATGATCATCTTTAGGGGTTGCACCGTCAGCATTACCACCGCCGCCGCCTTATCTCGTAACGGACCAACGTAACCAACGGACGTACATGGACTTACTTTATGCTTTTAAAATTTCATCGCTGAATAACCATCCTTTTATCTTGTCTTTAACAACACATCCACATCTGTGCTCATTGTAAATGGCCCATCCGTTCCTCAGCCCTTTTCACTTAGAGTGAGAGAGTGAGCCTCGGATCTCAGCGCTTCGTTTTTAGATGTGTACAGGTCACCCTTTTCAAAAATTTTACCGCCTTGGCAAGTTCGTCCTGTGTCCTGTGACCTTTCTTTTATAAAACTTGACGAAAATCGGGTACCGCGAGCTGCAATACTGCAGCACTTTCTGTCTCTGCAGTTTAAATACCCACTTGCAGAATTTTACAGTGGCGCTTCTAAAACCTCCACTATGGTCTCCTGCGCTGCTCATGGTCCGAATTTCAGTGCAGCCAAAACCATGAGCGTGCACACAACAATTTTTTCAGCAGTAGCGTATGGAATTTTACTGATTGTACGACACATACTTGAAAATCAAATTCCGCAGTCTATCATCTACACAGATTCTTTGAGTGTTGTTCGCGCATTGTCATCGCATACACCCCCCAAAAACCACATAGTTAATCTTGTATTCAACACCATCATGTCTGTGTATGCGCAGAAGCATCAGCTGTTCCTCTGCTGGGTCCCAGGACACGCTGGGTTCGCTGGGAACGAGTAGGCAGACGAGAGGGCCGCTGCTGCTGCACTCAGGAACACTGTAGACATAATAACCGTACCATATACAGACCTCAAGCCACACATAACACTTGCGCAGAACATGGCAAACCCACTGGAACGAACAGACAGACAACAAACTACATTTAATAAAGCCACACTTGGGACGGTACACAGCTGACTCACACAACAGACACACGGAAGTCGCCTTGGGTAGGCTGCGGATAAGGCACACCCATGCAACGAACTCGTATCTGCTGACGGGATCTTCTAGACCCCAGTGCAGCAAGTGCGGAGAGGCCCTATTCGTAGTGCACATACTAATCACATGCGAGGAACTTCACACAACACGACACAAACACATCAGAGAACTCTACAGGCAACATATTCCCCTACATCCATCGTTTTTTCTAGGTGACGATGCCATGGTTTTCGTGAAACGTGTATTTGAGTATTTGTCAGACGTCCAGTTTTTAAACCTCATTTCCTATCACGCATAATCAAATCTGGCCCTATACACCAGCCATCACCATTTTCTTTAATTGATTTTACTATGTCCGGTTTACACGTTTTTATACCTACCCTTGTGTGGTAATCACTTCTCTTCATTAAATAACCTCTTCTCTGGCGCTCTTTGCCCTCGTTGGCCTTGCGCCATTAAACACTAACCATCATCATCATCAAGTCTTTCGCCTCAGTCAGTGACAAGTGGTACGTGAGTGTTTCCGTCATGGTCAACATGCGGACGGCATAATGTAACTCCAAAAGTAACGTCGGCTAGCTAAATACGCCGTTGTTCTTTAACTCGAATGTGTTAGAGATAATTACGCTGCCATCGTTTATCTCATGTTTCTATTGTACAAAATGACAGCAAAAAAAAAAAAAAAAGAACTTGGCACAATATGATGAACCAGGGATAATCCAACTTTGACTTCTGTACTTGGCTGGTTCTTGCAGCTAGCTCTTGAAGCATGACGCTCAGAATGGGGCTAAAGGCAAGTGTCTGACCCGAGCCGGGGTCATGCTATATAAGCTGCCAGAAGTCGGCAACAACAGCTGGCGGAGACACCTTAAAGCTGTGCTGTGGAGCAAGAAGTAAGGCATCGTTTGATCGATAATGCATGAAGGGCTCGGCATTTGCCTTCGGTTAGGCCTTCGCTTTGCACGATTGGCATATCCAATGTGCTGCGCATGACAGCGGAGGTTCGGAGCGTCAATTCAAGAGGCTGTCCCGTAGGGCCCACCACACGTTAGGGCTACCATGACACACATCGGTCGTTTCTCTCTTCCTCTGACCCGCCGCGGTGGCTAAGTGGCTCAGGCGTTGCGCTGCTTAGCGTGAGGACACGGGTTCGATTCCCGGCCGCTTTTCTGAGGGTGACGAAAAGGAAAAACGCCCGTGGCCCTGCCTCTCACCTATCGACATGGCGCCGCACTTGTGAGACCTCGGTCACCATACTTACGATTTAGAGTTCAACCTGCTCCTCCGACGGACAAAGTAACTCAGAACGCTAACCCTGGAAAAACATCGCTCTCAATAATGTCAGACTACACACGCACTGAGAGGAAGGAACAAGAAGATTAGATATTAATCACTGTGAAGTTCTGCGGCATTGAGTTTACGACCCCAGCCTATAGGGAATGCTCACTTTTCTTCGAATCGGCGCTCTCCTAATGAGGACCGCGAGCGCAATTGCTTCCTGGGCGCATAATGGTGGCGCAATAAAGAAAAGTTTCTGCGCACTTTGGCGCGCACCGCTTTTCTTGTCATCGAAGCGATAATTTCGGGAGCCTCGAAATCAGCGACTGGAATTCCTTTTCTGCTGGTTGATAAGTGCGAAACATCCTTTTTCTCCGTTCGACGGACTCATAAGCCTAGAGCTCTGTCTGCTATACTAAAGCTCGAGGCAAACCATGTAGTTTCGATTTGCTACTGCCTTTCCTCTTCTAGGAAGACTTCCGCTGAGAGGTTTCCTCCCAGTAAACGAACTACAGCTCGTGTCACGCAACCAACGCTGTTTCCCGCAACGGAGGAGACTTGAGAAAAAAAAAAAAAGACAGAAAAGACATCAGACTCACCAGCAAGCAACGGCGGCTTGCTTCCCATCTCGGGTTGACTCGCATCTACTCGAATGACGCCGCGCCCACCTCCCACAGCCTCCCCTCCGCTAAGGGACTTATATTAGAATTCCACGAACACGCCGCCCGCTGCCGTCTTGCTCGCATCGCCGAGAAAGAAGAAGGCGAACAAAGCTCGAGAACAAACGTTATCGCCGATAGGAGTTTTCTTACCAGCGCCCGTAGAAAGAGTGAGTCGTCGTCGAATCAGAGAAAGGAACGCGGTTCCGCACCGCTTTCTCTCTTATTATAATACCGCGCGTCCTGCATTGTGCGCGGGGCCATGGCGGAGCTGCGCTCTATGGACTGATTGTGCGGGCTGGTAGCGTGGTGTAATGAGCGAAAACTATCTTCGGCTTTCCTTTGCCAGCCCGGATACGGAATGCAATAAACTGCGACCCTGGCCGCACGACAGCGCCGCCGCCGTCGCCGCTGCTGCGGCTGCGCCGGCCGCGTAGCGCGTGCAGCTAGCCCGGCTAAGGAGTAGTCATTAGCTGAACTTTCTTGTGAGGACATTTCTCCGTCTCCAGTCCCATTTGTCCTTTCGTCCGAGCCTCCTTTCGGAACGCGCCTCGAAACTCTTTTCTCAAAGTATTGCATGCCTGTTCTTTTGGTTCTTTTTTTCCGCAGCTGGGGTCATGAACTAGGAATAATCTGAGTGTGGCTGGAGGCTGCTCGGCGCATTAAAATAATTGCGGTGCGCTGTGTTGTGGCCACATTTGGAGTCACGACATTTCTTAAATGAAGAACAACGGGGTGGCGTGCATCTGGCTCGGCCGATTGCTGACTTATTGAAGAGCTGGTCGTGCCAGGGTCGCATCAAAACTTGGAATTTAGCGCAGGGTGTTTTTGCGTTCCAATATGCAGTCCTTTGATCAAAAGGTCATCTCATATTGGGAAGTTCGTCCTTGAATTAAAGCATATGTTTACCCGCTTGCATATGCGCTCGACTCAACACAAAGCGTGTAGTACTTCAGGGGCGTCATTGTCGGCTTTGCGCTCAGGACTTCGGAGCATGCATAGATTAGCTTCTCTACGTTTCCCATTTATTCAGCATTTTTTCAGTAGCGGTATTATTGAGAGAACCAGATGTTGCCACTAGACGCTTTTGTAATTGATGTTACATTGGTAGTTTAATTCATTAGGAGCATCCAAGAAATTCTATAAAATACGAATGCGTCTTTCAATAAACCAGTCAACGAAAATCGAAAAATAGGCAGTTTTACAACGTGATTTTGTTTTTCTTGTGGGTTTCTTGATCATATAAGTAGGGTTTGGAAAGAAAGTAATACAGAAAACGTACATTACAGCACAGGATGGCACACCGCAATATTTGATGCATGGCGAGGCGTGGTATTATGAGTTCAAGAAAACACTTTGCTCTTCAACTGCGTGGACGATCACACAGCGGCGCCACGGCTTGGCGATTGATATGCTTACTTTTCTCATTATGTGACGGGAGCAGTTATTAGGCATGAAATCGTTTACATGTGAAGCCATGCAATCTTAACGTTTTAGCGAATGCGCAGATATTCTCATAGCAGGTGCTCGGAAACGACATTATTTGCTAGTATTCACGATGCTATCCACACTGAGTAGTCTTTGGGGGGAAAGAAAAGAATTGTTGCGCCGCGATTCCACTGCTGATTCCGCATAACGGTTGAGCTCTAAATGCAAGTCTTACAGGCTGTGAAAAAGGGACGGTGGCGGGGTATTAGGTCAGTTTTGCAGATTCCGCACTTCTATTTGTTTCTACAGAGGCCTACAAGCCATTGTTAGATAGCTGCATATGCATGGCCATGCGCCGATAATAAAAAGATGGGGCATTTGTTTTCTTGACCCTAGGTATTGTGAAAATAGTTGCTTGTTACCTGCTCGTGACTGTGACTGCGGATTGAGATAGTTTAGTTCACCTTTTCAAGATGTTTGGTTCCGCTTGATTTGCAATTTTTTTGTTTGTAAACAGCGACTCTCGCTTCAATGGGACAGAAAATACGGAATGCGCCTTGAGCAAGCCGTCTGGTTTAGAATGGTGGTAGTGGAGGTAAAGTTATCTTGAGCGAATAAAAAATTCGACGGGGTTATTTAAGACTGCTTACGTGTAGGAAGACCAAACAAGCCAGGAATGAATCATGGTGAGGGGGGCGGGGGTGTAGAAAGAAAGCCGGTGTTATTTTGAGTTCAGTGTTTAATGTGGCATTGATGCATGTTGTCCCAATTAACGTGTGAAACAACATTCCGCCAATGAAAGATAATTTAACGAAACTTGTTGGCGGGATAGTTGGTTTTTTATTCTTAATTATGTTTATCGGCAAAAGAACCAAGACGATACACAAGAAAGAAATTTGATCGTTGATTGTAGGGTTGAACGCGCCGACGCAACGCAGGCGATGAGGTTCGCCGTAGTGGAGGGCTCGGGATTAATTTTGACCACCTGGGGATCTTTAACGTGCACCGAAATGTCGCACACACGGGCGTTTTTGCTTTTCGCCTCCATCAAAGAAGCAACCGCCGCGGACGGGAATCGAAGACGCGTCCTCGTGCTCAGCAGCACAACAGTTTAGCCACTGAGCCACCGCGGCGTATCACCAGAAAGAAGAGACCGGACAAGTGCTTCAGCGCTTGTCCTAGCCGTTGTCGTGTCTCTTCTTTCTTCTGTATCGTCTTGGTTATTCTGCCTTTAAACATATTTAAGATTCCATCAATGGATAGGTAACTGTCGTCGAACTACGGAATTGAAAAGAACAAAGAATTTGCTAGAACTCCCGAGTGCGAGTTGCTGGATAGCGCGTACGCATTCTTTCAAGTGGCTAATTTAAGCACACACACCCCCCTGCGTAAGTTTGTGCTGTAGGCCGCACGGCCAGAGGTCTCCGACTTCTTTAATAAATAAAAATCCCTTTAGTAATAAAAGGGCTTAGTGACCTTTAATAAACACCCCATACGTCACAGGTATACATACAGAGGCCATCCTGTCACTCGTTTCGAATAGACAGCTAGACGGACGGACTGATTTCTGGGGCTCTTCTTCTAAGAATGGTTGTGCATTTAAATCCTTACAGAATTAGAGGAACCTGACTCTGTAATTCGATCAAAGTGGCACCTGTAGCGCCGCCATAGGCAACTGATTCATACCTATTCAACACCTCGGACACACCCTTAAAGCGGTATATTGCATAGCGTTATGTAGGCGTCCCTTTGCGTTGAGCGTTGAGCTGGCCTTCGGAGCCAGTGAGCTGCCTTATACAGTGTCCCGTTTGTCATCAGGAATCCTTCGGCGTACACCGTTGCGTTACT
The DNA here is from genome assembly GCF_048455015.1 of Haemaphysalis longicornis. NCBI lineage: Eukaryota > Metazoa > Arthropoda > Arachnida > Ixodida > Ixodidae > Haemaphysalis > Haemaphysalis longicornis. The sequence goes on from NW_027526361.1 coordinate 24,631,964, forward strand.
ATGCGGTGTTCCAACGCGAATTCATTTTAACATATGCTGACCTCTCTCAGCCCTTGAGAAATCGTTCAAGCCCCCAGAAACACTAGCACGCCGGCTGGGGTGCACCCTGTTTTGAGTACGCTGTTAAGCGAGCATGATCGATGTTGTGCAGGCACACTATTAAGCGGACATGTGGGCACGCTAGCGAAGAAAATAAACACTCGTAACTACGGCTACGGAAGTAAAGCCCCTATGGAGTAATGGAGTAAAGCCAGCTTTTATTTAGAGGTGTTTTGTTTACACTCTTGTTCCCGCAGGAGCGTGCTTGCTTTATCAGCGTGCCTTCATGCAAGCGTGCCCACTTGCTGGGGTGATGATGCTAAAACTGCTAAAACAATGCTTGCAACTGTCCTCTGGGATTCGCAACGGCCGCCGTTGGCTGCAGAAAGTGCACGACGGAACACTTTAGGACGACGCAACAATCTCGAAAAAAATTCGGTGTTGTCTTCTCGAGGTATCGAGATGGTTCTAATAGGTTGTCAAGGGCGGGCCGGTACGATGCTTGTCACAGTGTTTCGATTGCCGCAACTGGTAGATTACATTTCTCACGATTTATTTTGTTGAACCCATAAAATGCCATAAAGGCGACGGGTAGGCGTGCGTGCGTGCGTGTCTCTGTTATTTAAGGCACGTATTGTGTGTGTTCACAAGTTTTCGCGATTTACTCCTGTTATGGTTCCGCCAATTCATTTGGAGAGCACGTATGATGATCTCATCCACTTTCCGCCTGTAGGAGTGGTACGTTTTTTTTTTTTTTTTTTTTTTTCTATGACGATATTACGGACGTATAACGTTATCTGCACATACTATGCTGCAGCAAGACAATTCGGTATCCTTGCTTCCTTAGGATGCGTCGCCATGTCTTGTGTTTCCTTGAGTAAAAGAGTCTGCATAAAACTAGCAACTACGTCTGGTGTGTAAACGAAAACACAGAAATGGCAGCATCCCCACTCAGTGGCTTTGGCGAGGGTGCGGAGTACGGGGACTCAAAATGACATCCAAGTTGCGCCCCGAGTGACATCCGATTTTCGCCCCGACCTTCATTCGATTTGATCCGTGAGTTGCACCTTGAATATTCCCTAAATGAAACTGCAACTCACGGCTCAAATCAAATTTCGCTTGATTTTCGCCTGATGGTGGTGTGCGCACGGATGGACGCAGACGGACATTGGGAGGTCGTAAGGTACTCCGCACGGTTACAGGCGAGGGAGTAAGCCGTTTGTCTCTCAGGCACTAACTCACTGTCGTAGCCCAATGGGTAAGACGTCTGACACTAACTCTATCTGGTCTACCAGGCACAGGCTGGAGTCCTGCCGGTGCCTGTGTGATTTTTTGCTATTGTAAATGCTATGCGCACGGATGCGGACGGACATTGTGCGGTCCTAAGGTACTCCGCACCTAATATGCAAGAAAGTCTACAGACCAAATAATAGCCGCACCCGCACATTAGCTTCCAATGCGTGACTTGGTATCCAGCATCAAACGGTTGTAATGCTCGTGACCAAGAAAAAGACGAAAATCCCTCTTCCTCGACCAGGCCAACATGTGTATCGTGAGAGAACGAAAAAGGTACACGAGGCAAGGAGTCAGCTCTTATGCCGTTGGATAAAAGTGGCAGCAAGGTTGAGCTCAGATTCCAATTTGCCCCACGGGATGATGTCACTGCACTTAAGGCTGCTCGAGCACGAGCAGCCTTCAGCTGCTTGTGCAGCCCTTGAGCTGCCCTTTTTAAGTGCGAATGCACTTCTTAAGCGACCTTGAACCTGCGTCCACCGGCGATGTCCGCATAGCATACCCACGTGGGGGATTGGCCAGGAATCTCCTCGTCTTCCTTGGCAACGGGGGGAGATGGGCGCGCGCTGCCTGGCCGCTGACATGGCACATACCCACGTGGGGGATTGGCCAGGAATCGGGCGTGAGAAGGGCTAATGCACCCGCTTAAAGGAGTACTGACACGAAATTTCAAAGCTGAGATCCGCTCTAGCAATCAAGTACAACGACAACACAAATAGTGTCTGTGAATAAATGCATCTTTCTTTCTTTGTAGTTTTGTGTGTGTGTGTGATCTCTCTTTCGCGAACATTACCGAACCGCGCAAATTCAACTCGTGCATTCGCACTTTCACATTCTTCCCCTCGGGGAAATGCGGGGAATTTTTTCTGAGAGACTGAAAGCAACTGACGGCTAGCGCCAACCGAATTGGTAGCTCGCCATGCTTACGAGAGCACTCGCACGGCATTCTACCTCAACATAATAGAGTGGGAACCCACCTCGATCTTTTTTATTATTATTATTACGAGTGTTTGCCGCGCGGCATATGGAAGGCGTTTTAAAGATAGAGGTAGAGAAGAAAGTAGGAAGGAAAGAGAAAGAGAGGCGTTTTAAAAATGGGAGTAGAGCAAAAAGTAGGAAGGAAAGAGAAAGAGAAGAAAATAGGGAGAGAGGGGCTGCCAAGAGCACAGAAGGTCACGAAACCGACAGGTGTTCAAATCTACAGGTATGCATGCAGTCCAGTGGCGTGCAGAAAGTCCATCAGCGACCTGCAGTATTTATCCTCCTGCACCCAGCGGTTGTAGTCTTCCCCATTTTCAATGCCCCCTTCCCCAGGTGTATAAACACCTGGTGACCAGCAGACCCCCGGGCGTCCAGCGACTTCTGGCCTGCGTGCCCATCTCCTGGATTCCTCGAATGGGGAACCATTTCCGCTTTCACAGCTCAATAAAAAGTTCGACTGCTACTACACGGGATTTTTTTTCGCCCCATGCACCATAGCTAATCCACGTGCCGAAATTAAACAGTTGTCCACCACAAAAAAAGAACGAGAAAACAAAAGTGGAGGGCACCACTTCAGTGTTTTTATGGGGAACAACACAACTGAAAAAGAAATAAAAGACGGCCTGGGGCCAATCATCACCAAACATAGCGTAGCCTTCACTACAGGGTTATCATTTGCAAAACCACAGACCATACATCATGTATTTGCAGCGAATCAGAGCTCCTGGTGTTGTTGCCGAATCATGCATTATGCGGCGTAATAAGACTTTTTTTTGCATACATGCACTGCCCACCAACAAGCCCCAGCAAATTTACGATGTACGCTGACTCGCTCTACCGTCACATAGCTTTGATACCCTTTCAGCAAATTCTTTATCTTGCTGATACTTACGGTAGCATAGCAGACCTCGGATTTGCATTATTAATAAAAATAAGAGAAGGTAGCTACTGCATTTTCCAGAAATATTTGAGCCTTCCCACACGCCGTTATGTATGCTGAAAACAATACGATTACTTGGGAAAACAACTATATAACAGCACGCTGAGTGCAGCTGTACTCTTCCTACAACTCCCTATGGGTTTTATGAAGTAATATCGTCAGACAGCTATTAAAATTTCGCCTGGAGGTTTTTGGGTCGCATTTGGCGGTATACAAAAAATAACACGAACGCCGCAAGATGTAAAACAAAAGAGGGTGACGCAATGGCCTTTTTATGATGCTCATGCATAGCACTCGTGACTATGCATGAGCTCTTAATCCTAATGTTCGGGCATGCTCCTTTACACTTTGTTAGGGGGCGTATACTTCTTGCCAAGCGGATGGGAAGCTTTTTATCTTTAAATAAGGTTGCGGTTGCTTAACACAATTTCCCGTATTGATTACAGGTATTTTTATACTTTCTGAGGGCTTCTTTCGATAAAATCTTGGCGTCGGGTTACCCCAGAGATGAAAGCATCACTTTATATATGGGCCATCACGAACAGTTTTACTGAGACGCATGAGCAAGAAGATGCGGACTGACATGAAATGTTTCCTACAAACTGATGTCTGCTCAAAAAAAAAAAAAAAAAAATGAAGGAAGCTCAAACTAACGCGGAAGACTTGAAAGTAGCGAAGCTGTACGCAACCTTCACGACCATCACGGTGGTTCAAGTCCACTATTGCAGCATATTTGCTGCTTCTTCAATCGCTGCCGCTACGACATTTACTCCATCATTGTTGCTGTAAGTGTGAGCTTCTCTCGTTGTTTTTGGAACTGATAATAATTGGACATCGCCTTGGTGGGGCGTACGCTATGACGCGTCTTTCTCGATCCGAGTAATTGTTGCCGCGATTACTGCGAATGCTGGAGTCTTGCGCGTTTTGAGGAAGTGTTGCCACGATTGAGGCAAACGGTGGAGTTTTTTTTTTTTTTTTTTTTTGTGCCAATCTTGGCCAATCTCCCCACGTTGCTATGCTTGGCTTGACAAACGTGCTCCGGAGACGCTGGGTGATCGCTGCGAGGCCCGCGCTCGCGAGCGCTCGCTAGACAATTTCTTGGTATTTTTAACCGCGGACAATAAAAATTACGATTTGCTAAATAGCTTCGCTGTTAAGAAATCCCGGGCGATCTACACTAACGGGAAAACGGTGCAGGGGCGAAGCATGCAGTCTATAGTGTATTCAAAGATTGTAAGTCTCTCTTTCCACAAGGCGGGCGCTGATTGGCGCCGGAGAAGCGCCAATGCGAGGAGGAATCGCGCGCTTGCTGAAGCAATAGTGCTCTCTCTTGCTTTGAACCGGATTTAAGCAATTTGCATGCCCCATGTGCCCCAGTTTGGGGTTGTGGGAATGGTCAACGCGAGCGCAGTGCAATGCCCGCGCCTCGCCCTGTGGTCTCGTCCTCGGTGATCGACCTTGCTTCGACCGACCACCGTATCCGATCAGGCCTAGACTACAGAGCTGGTGAGTATTTGAGTGTAACACAAATCATAACCCGTCTACAAACAGCTTCTGCTCGTGGTTGACGGTAGCTTCCACATTGCTTCCATAGAGCATTCCACAAACCTTTTAATCATGTTAGTTTATTTTTAACGTGTTTCATCCATTATACACTTTTCTTTTAGTACGCGTTACGTTCTTGCGCGAGGCATTGCAAAACGAGTGCCCCGTTTTTTTAGTATCGTGGCTACATGAGACGACGACGACAGAAGACACCGACAGCCCGAGCCCCTAAAAAACAGAAATGACAGTTGGCCTTTGGCTCATAAAACAAACGAATGCGCGCTAAGGCTGAATGAACCACCTGGCTTTTATCAGGCGCATAGGTAAGTGCGCATTTTTCACGTAAGCCTAGCAACTGTCCCTCAACCCCACTTTAAACCTTTCCCCCGACACGCGTGCCAGCTAGGGCTGCAGCCAGGGCCATAGACTGAGGCCAAACCACACCACCGAGTGACGACCCAATGACCACCGTTTGTTCAAACAAACGTTTACTCCATTCTCCTAGCCATCGACCTCTCTTGGCCAATTCGTTTTCCGATACGCGGCATTTCTTTTAGGAAGGAATGGCTTGGGTAGTTCTTTTTTCACCCCACACGGGCTCGGTATTCATGAAGCAAGGACCTGTATTTTGCCATTTCTGCTTCTGGATGAGGAAAATTGCCCCAACCACGATAACTATTCTTTTGGGGAAATCATTATTACATATAACGCCGCTGTAAAATCGCGAGGTTTCAATCTTCTGGACAAATTAGTTTGGACAGGGTTCTTGTGATTCCCGAAACCTCTTAAAACTGCGTTTGATACCCAGTATACTGAAATTCGCGTATTGCATTTCAAATTCCTGATGAAATTGGGTCCGCGCGCGCTCGCACAAAAATTTGGAGATGTGTTCAATGCTGCTCAGCAGGTTTATGCCCAAAACAAAACAAACCGAGGCAATATCACACCTCGATGCTGCGGATTTCGGCGCCAGTCGAAGTTATTCTTAATTTAAATCACTCGTTGAGGAGGGGTCTGAACAGATCAGTGGCCGTAATCGGTGCAATTGATAGTAACGAACGTAAATGATACTTTTTGATACCAGGTTTTACAGAGCCTTGGCCTGTCCCCCTTTATGGGTATGTCATACTCTACGCACGCATATTCACCGGGGCATATACAACTCAGACGCGATATTTCGTTTCGAGATAGACACTTCCGGTGCGATGAGGAACGTTAATTAAACGTGTAGTTTTAATGCTCCGCACCCCTGAAACTACCTAAAAGATACGAAATATTCCTTATTTACGAGAACAATGCTCGGAATAGAGCCGAGAAAAAGATCCACAATACAAAAAAGCATGGGTTTGATTCCAAAAATGTCTGCACTGGTTTGGCTCGAAAGAAGGCCGTTCGCGCTAAAACCCGTGGTTCTACCCATAGGCCAATGCGGTCGAGCAGTGGGCTTTTATAGCAGTTGCTCAAAGCAATGGGTGTGTTCGAAGCGAACCAATAGATGGCTCTGGGGGTGTACCGGAAGTGTCGGGCTTGTACTCACTAGGGAACGGAATCTTCCACCTCAGACATGCATCCCGAAGTTCTGTGTTGTGCCATACGTCAGGAATGCTGTGGTCCTGCACTTTTTGGCCAATGCTCTAAAGGAACTTTTGTACCTTACGTAGAAAATTTTTCGAGTCAACTGTTCATTACCCAATAAGAGTACGGCGTGTTCTACATCTACTGTCGGTATGATCCCTTTCAACAACGGTAGGGGAGATGACGAGGAAACTTTAGCTCCAAATCACATCCCTTACATACATGGGGTGCTCAGGCACGATAATCCTACGTACGAAGAGTCAGAGGTTTCCTGTAACATCAGCGTGTCGAGAAGGAAAGTGAAGGGATACTGCATGAACCACACATCCCTGAATTACCGAGCGTGGCAGTGGGCGCAGCTCATACTTTTCGACACTCACCGAGTAAGCATCCCCTGTCTGCTCCCGTATCTTTATTTGCAACACCCTCTCGGGCCCGTCAAGCAAGCTAGGAGCTCGCCTCAAGAAAATATTCTTTGCGCAGTACACGTGGCTTCTTGGCCTAAATACTGGCACATCACAAAGGCGCAGGTGATACAAGCGCATTCTGGTAGCAACGGGTTTCCAGTCAACACGTTCACCACTTATCTGTGTGGCGCTACCTGAAACCAGAGATATTGCAATCCATCCTATCACGATGAAGATGTATGCATGAGTACCAACTCTTCTTGGGGACCTTGTGGTCTCATCTTGGCTACAGCTAGGAGTAGCTGCCGTCTTGTGTTGAAGAGGAAGATTCCCGAACTGAATGAATTTGTGGTCGATGGTCCTTGCGATTCATCAGTGTGAGGTAGTTTTTCAGTCTCGGCCTCGAACAGAGCGAAGATATCAAGCTGAAAACGATTAAACTGTCGGTGCCTTAAGGAGACACTTATCGAAGGCGGGCTGCCGTTCAGTGAATCACGCAAGTTCTCGTTTCTTTCGCTTCAAGTTTTTACTCCATATTCCAGAGGCCTATCCTAATTATCAGATGTGATCGTCGTCGTATTTATGTCGCTTAGAGAATGATGTCCACTATGATAAAATTTCGATGTCCCCTTTTCTATGGAATTGTTCACAGTCTGTCTGAAGAGGGAATCCAAGAAGTTTCATTAGGAGGAGTCGGGGATACGAGTTTTGATAGGATATATGAAGATATGACGGGATATGAAGGGATGTGAGATATGTAGAATTTTAGAGCTACTTGAGATTTGAGGAAATCGTAGTCTTGTTCAGTCAGTCTGGAAAACACCTGCAAAGAGCGGTTCAGGAAATGTACCCGGAAATCTTACCGCAAGGTCAAAGATGAATTCGAAGAAATTGGAAGTAATGCTGAATATGCCTGCGCAAGTGCACCCGTTCCGTGTAGGTAATGAAATGACAAAAAAAGGCGGATAAGTATTTGTCTTGGTCAAGTTATTAGTGCCGATACAAACAGCTAGAAGAATAACTATGGGCTGGTATACACTCGACAACCGCTATCGAGTTATCAAACGTAGACGGCGTCAGTTAATAAAAGGAAATGTATACAACCACTTCGTACTCCCGGTGATGACTAAGGGGCAGACACTTGGGGTCTTACTAAGCACCTCGAAAGAAAACACGTCTGCCCAACGAACCATGGAAAGAAGAATGATAGAAGTAACACTTAGGGATAGGAAACGAGCGTATTGGATAAGGGAGAAAACTCGAGTGGGAGACATCATAGGGCAAAATAAGAGAAAGAAATTCACTTGGGGTGGGCGTGTAATGTGGAAAGCTGACAACCTGAGGGCCACCAGGACAGCACAACCACGGCCGAGAAACTGGGCTAGAAGTAGGAGGAGGAGAATTGGGGAAGAGGGATGCATTTAATGATAAAGAGCAGTACGCTTGGCAGCAAGCTTGGCTTCGTATACTCCATATGGACATGAGAGGAGCGAAAATGAGCGGAAGAAGCGAAGACACAAAAAGGCACACAAACTTTAACGAACGCAGATAAACACACAAATGAGAGACGCAGGAACGCAAGCACTGCACACGCGCAAGTGTAAAATTAAGGCAAAAGTTTATTTATTTATTTATTTATTTATTTATTTATTTATTTATTTATTTATTTATTTATGTTTGTTTGTTTGTTTGTTTGTTTGTTTGTTTGTTTGTTTGTTTGTTTGTTTGTTTGTTTGTTTGTTTGTTTGTTTGTTTGTTTGTTTGTTTGTTTGTTTGTTGCGCCCTCAGTGCCCCGGTTGGGTGTTACAGACGGGAGTGGAGATGATGATTGCATAAACGTGAGTCACAGAGTTTTGTTCAGGCCGGAGTCGCGGAGAAGTGACATGAAAGGACTTTTTGTCCGTGTCACCACGGAAGTTGAGTGTCGTGGAACGATGGCATCCCTAAGCTTCAGGGGTGCATCAGCACGCAGTCCCAAAGCTGTCTTCACGACTAACCGTGGAGTATAAAAACGGGGACGCATGCACAGCACACGTTCAGTGTCCTCACGAACACTGCAGAAGAGGAGAAGTGATATCCAGACGTGACACACGGCAGAATACTGAAAGGGGAGCCTGGCGGCAGACCTGGCGGGGCTGGAGCCGCCGCGGGCAGTATTCCCTTGGGAAGACGTACAAAGAGTGGATTCGGGCAGCGTAGGTTCGGAAAATTTGGATGCCTATCAGAGAGGCTATCAGAGAGTAAACGAATTTTCAGGGAGTGTAGGCCACGCGCTTTTGGGAGTGCCTGCAGAACAGGGGTTCAGTCGTCGTAAGCACCTGGGCGCCTTTAGCGTGCGTGCGTGTGTGCGCGTGTAAACTGAGGAAACCCCCATTGAGCAAACCTTAACCACCGGAGGAGCGAGGGGAGAGGATAAGAGAGTTCGGGGTGGCAGGAGGGGAGAGGAGAGGGTATTTCGGGACACGGTGGCCCGAAGACTATCATCTCTCGACGACATCTGCATCGAAGCAAGCATCTGCACTGCGATTTATATTTATTACATGTACTTTCGGTGACATGCATGGTTCCAGGATACATGATCATAAAAGCACTTAACCTGCGTACCGTACCGCAGCACGACGTCTCCTGAACCTTCAGCCGTGGCTGCCGTTATACTGTAGGGTAGTCTCCACTTGGTCACTCTGCAGTAAGCTACACTCTAAGAAAAAAGTGTGTGGTAGTTTCTCCCTTAAGGGTGGAACAGGAATGTATCATATATTTCTCCCTAAGAGGTAGAAAGATTCTCCCTTTAAGAGGGAGGAGCGCGTTTCTACCCCTAGGAGTGGAGGAAGATTTCCCCCTTTCGTGAGCTAATGGAGGAGTGTTCCTCCCCTGGCAGCGTCACCCAAGCAAGGCTTGTCATGCGAGAAAGGCCTAGCGAGCTGATCGGTTTGAGGATCGAGGAAGTACAAATACGTAGGTTACCGTGGTTGTGTGCGCTTAAAATGCGCTAAAATAACAAAGAAATTACCTACCGAGCACCAGAACTGCGGTTAGCAAGCGATGTCGCCAATCGTATATGCGCGACTTCTTGCATTCGTCTCTCTGCGCGCCTCGCCTACGCGTTCAGAGCGAACGCGCCGCCGTAAACAAAGTAGAAGTCATACCGATTGCTTCCAAAATGCCCCCTTTATTTCCAAAAGGCTCGTAACTCTGCCGTTCACCGCACTCGAGATCACAAGCATCCAGTACGGCCGTTTGAGAACAACCAGTTGTTGTTAGTCGTCTTACCTTGCTACAACCGATGCATCAAAACGCGGACCGTCTGCAATCTCAGCGTAAAGGCAATGCAGGCAACACGAAAAAAATTCCCGCGCCTTCCCGCGAGGGGAACACGAGTAAATGCAGAACATTGGGGCCTCAGTACTGATTGAAGGCAGTGTTGCTTCCATCGCTTCTTCCATGATGCTGGAGTAGCAGACACATGGAAAGCAACCGTAAACGTTTTAAAATGACCGATAGATGACGCAAAAAAAAAGTTGGGGTGGGTAGGGGCAGCTACTAAGTATCACCATCAGTGGGCACTTACATCAAGGTGTTTCCTTGGTTTCCTTTATGGATAACGTATATTATTATAGCCAACATCACAGAGGCCGCATGTGGGCGGGCACATATTGGGAAGAAACATAGCACAACACAGCGACATACACTTTATTAATGGCACTGCCAGCGCACAATACACGCAACACACAACATCGCAAGCATAATACACCACAACATATAGTACACTGTCCGCATGATCACAAGCCACAACGAACCATTGAAACGGCGACAAAGTATTTATAACCCTGATCGCCGAGAATGCAGGTAGGAACAGTGAGATCGTTGCTTGTTTCGATACCCCACGGCAGTGCGTAAGCCTTAGGTGGGTTTTGTTATTTTATCAAATAAAACTCGTGCAATTGCAAACTTTTAATTTGAGGTTTTGTAAGAAGCAGTAAAATAGCTCAAAGAAGAAAAAACGTTTCACGAAACAGTGCGGCAGGTATGGTTGGGTAACGATACTTATTGCCTTGCCTTCGCTATTTTACCGTAGAGCGCACCGCTGGTCTGGCAACCATTCAGCCAAGATGTTACCGAATGGGGGCCTTTTGTTGTTGTTATTGGTAACTGATGCTTCAATATGCTGCGGTCCGTGCTCGTTGACGAAAAAAGGGGCAGTTTGCTATCATCGCTGACCTCTTTTACCCTTGGGCGTCAGTATTTAACGTCCACAAATGCAGTGGTAACGTTGAACAGGGCGCAGGCGAGTCGCGCCACAGCAAGCATGCAGCGGTGCCCAAAGAATGTGCTTCAAACACACGGCTGGCGAACCGTGCGTTAGCGTTGCGGGCACATGGTAATAACAAAAAGAAAGACAGCGAGAAAAGAAGCAAGCAGCACATCACAGGGGAGGTGTTGGTCATAGTCGTCGTATGCGCCCGATCGGCGAAAGCCACGGTGCAACGATGAACGGTTTCGTTTTCGGCGTCTGCGCCGACAGCTGATCGCAGACAACAGGGGAGAATATTTCCGCCCCCGTTTCGGTCTTTCGTAGAGGCCGTACAGAGGGCGCTACGTGTAATTAGCTAAAGGGAGAATCTCGCCGGTCCGGGGGAGAAAACCTTCGATTTCCTTCTTTTTTCTACCCTTTTTTCTTAGAGTGTACACGCTCGGTGCTTCGGAAGCTCGCAGGAATGTCAACAGCAGACGCGCCTATTAGTTTATAGGGCTAAGAAAACCTAAACAAGAGAAAAATAAACGATATACTGCGCCACTACTTCGTGCTTTCTTAGAAGAAAGAGCGATACAAATATTTTTTTTCTCTCTTTTTTTTTTTGTCTTGAATTGTGGACGTTCTGACGAGCCAACAGCGCCTAGCGAAAAGGTTGTGCTGTTGTTCATTTTGCGCTGTACTGCGAATTCGTAATGTTGCTTTTCGCAGGAACGCTGTGCTCGTTGATTGTTTTTACCCAAAACACTAAAAGCGTCGCCCGCAGCAATCAGCTTTCAAGTTTGTCTTGTACTGAACCAGTAGTAGTATATAATGTTTACTGTTCTTTACGCCAAGTACTTCGCTCTTTTTTAACAGCACCGGCGGGCAGGAGTTGGGTCCCCAGACTTACAGGTTAATTTTACGATAAGCTGGTTACTAGAAATATTAAATGCGCTATGCGGGCCTCGTCGGTAGTATGCTGCAGTCCTTTAGCAACAGCGTAGGGTTATGTGTAGTTAATATCATTGCGAAAGACAAATGAGCGGAAAGCAAAGGTCAGACTCACGTCAAGCTACATCCTACAAGTCCAATATTATGTGCCCAATGGACTGTGAGGGCTGTTCTAATGGTATCGGGGATGAGAAGTGCCGGCACCACTACACATCGTAAATTCCAGGTTGATGGTCGCCCAGTTGGCCAGATGGTTTCTTTCGTAAGGCGACAGAACGAGTTTTTTTAAATGCGGAGCATTTCTTAGGCTCGCGATGTCACTCGTCGATGTTGCCGGCGCCGTCCACACGCTCACTGCGTATGCGCGTCGCGTCGAGGTGCAGGTGCGCGTCTCTCCCCCGTACCCTCCTCGCTCTCAACAACAGGTGCGGCGGTGTGGGAGGAGCGCGTGTACCCCGTGCGCTCCGTCGCTCTCAACAACAGCTGCGGCGGTGCGGGGGGAGTGCGTCTGTGCGCGCATGCGTCGTAGCTACCCGTGCGCTGCGTCGCGCTCAACAGTAACGGCGGCAGGGCGTGTACACGTGATAACGGCGTGGTGGGTGCGTGGAAAGTTCGCGCGCTTGTGTACGGAAGTGTGCGCATGCGCGTCTCTCCTCCGTACTCCTCTCCCTCGAGCGCGGGCGGTGTGTATATAAGCGGCGGAGCGCGCGTTCGGAATTCAGTCAAGGGCATCTTTGCTTGGCTTTCGCTTGATTTGACGCTTTGCTTGACGGCACCAAGCAATAAAGACAGACTTTAACTTTACACTTCTTGCCTTCGCTTCTCCTTCATTCAATAAATAAGAATAATAAAGACGAAATAACAATTAAGCATTCCCAAACCATACCCAATTACGCAACATTCACGCGATACCCCCACCACTCTGCGACGCATTTACTCGAGTTCCCCCCATGGGAAGATGCGGGCGGGGTTTTTTTTTTTTTTTTGCCTTTCGTGATTGTACGTGGGTTTGGAAACATTGCATTTCAGCAGGTCAAACAAATAGAGTTCCGATACTCAGGTAATCCTTCTGAAATTGTCCATTCCGAACAGTAGTCTGTTCTGTCCAGGAGGGGGTACCCGAAGGTGTAACCGAAGGTGTACCCGAAGTGAGTAATAATAATAGGCGCGTTTTGTCGTAGTTGGAAGCAAAAAAAAAAAGACAGGAAAGACGCATTTATACTTCGCTTCACGTAACCGTTTGCATTAAACACAATGTTTAAAAAAGAACCCGTGAGTACAAAGTAAGCAAATGAGCATGCTTCATTCCGCGCATTGCCGATGAGGGACTCTTTTAGCGGGACAGAGGAAAAGCAGCGGTCCGCACACAATAACAGGAACCCCGAAGCCAGACCAGCATTGCCTCTAATGATGCCGATGCTCCTCCATTTTTTTTTTTTCTTCTATGTCGCACTCCGAACGCACGCTCTCTCTTTTGCTTGCGCTATCTTCCTTCCTCTCTCCTTCCCTCGCGCTGCCTCGAGCTCTTTCTTTTGTCCCTGGACTCTGTTGCTGCGCTGTCTTTGTTGTTGTACAAGTTCTCGGCGCAATTCAGACCAGACGGGCCGCTATTTCCATACACACTGTTTATCTTCCCGCCGAAGCACGGACGCACTCGCAGCGCAAAACGTGAAGCGGTTGGCAGCGACAAGCTGGCGACAGAGACGACGCAATGCACTTTAGGAGGGGGAGTGGCCCATCGTTGAATGGGGCGGGAGTGAGGAAAAGGGCGAAAGAGAGGGGGATAAAGGAAATAACGGCAAACGCGAATAACGGAAAACGCGAATAAATAAAACGAAATGGAAGGCGCGAGTCGCGGAAGTCGCAGGCGCTGACCCATATGCATCGTCGCCACCACCAGCGAGTCCGCGCTCTTCTTCATGTCCCGCTCTTTCTTACCCTCCGCGTGCGGTTTTGCGCGCCGGCCGCTTTCGCCACATCGGGGCACAAAAGCCCGATTGTGGATCAAAATTCGGCACGCAGTTTAGCCTGTCAGGCTGGCGAAACGAAGAGAGGGAGGGGGAGGAAGGAAGTGCGCTCTCCCGGGCTCTTCCTCGTCTTCGGACCGGGGCTGCCGGAAGTGCGCCCTCTCCCGTCCCGGGCCCCGGTCGGTCAGGCGTTTGAAAATGCGTCGTGCCTACGAGTCTCCACCCGACGCTCTCCCGCATCTCCACTCACTCCATCCCGACCGGAAGAGAGTGTCTCTCTAGCTAAAGCGGCTTCCGTCTACGGACTATGAAGTTTCGTGGAAGGTCGTTCCCGGCGCATAGGAAGCATTGCTCCACCACCACCGTTTCTCTCCGTTGTCCCTTTTTGCGCTTTTAATATTCCGACGCCCATTTTCCTACCAACTGCGCCGTTCTAGGCGGCATATACGGCTGCCTAAACGAAACCCGCACTACTATCCCACTTCTGGAGCAAAACGCATTGCAGCACCAGTAATGTAGCCCCGGTAAGGGCCGCGAGTGAAGTGGGTGTTTAAGTGAAACCCATGCATCGAATTGATAAACGCGCCTGTCAGTCCCTCGTCATTTCGACAGGAATCTCAGGGATGCATGCAGGCGGGTGTAGCGGGAACAATGAACAGAAGAATGGGCGTGAGGCAAAAATGAGGGGGAGGAGGAAGTTTGAAAGCAGGTCCCCCTTCGTATAGCTGGGCGTGTTCTGCGGGAAGCCTTGACGCCTGAGTCATGCATCTCCGCTTTTACACCTTCGCCTGCATCGCGGAAGAGGGCGTGTTGTCATCCTCGCCACGTCACCATTATTTTTCTTTTCCCGTCATTCATGCCACCAGTGCCTTCAGCTTTGGGAGGAGAGCGTGAGACGGAGGGGAGCGAAGTCACCCGGCCGGAGAAAAGGGGGAAAGAGCGCTGAGTGAGCGATGATGGCGCTGTGCTGGAAGCGATGCTGAGTGGGGGAACACGACGGGCCGAATACCGCGGATGAGACGTGTCCAGGATGGGCCTTCCAACAATGAACTGAATATTGGCAGGAACAAGATTATGCGCCCCTAACGAGGAGGGCGAAAGGGAGGTTGGGGGAACGGGCCGTGTTTTGTGGGCCTCGCCTCGCGACCATCGTGACGCCAACGCTGGCTTGCGAGGATGGCAAACGCCCCTGGGCGGCCACACGCGATGTATATATCGCCTCGACAGCCAAGAAAACCAGGCTAGTACGGTTCCCGTCAACTCAAAAAAAAAAATAATAATAACGGGTAGAAATTTGAGGCAAAAATACAGCGTGCTTTTTTAGCGTGGAGGCTGATACGGTACATATTATCAATGAAAAAGAAAATAAAGGAGGCGCATGAAAAGCAAAGCGTAGTAACGGAGAGCTAGTGAGGGCTGCTCCTACTTAAATTCTACTGCAGCTATAGATAAGTATTGGCTCGCGTCGTTTATTTTTTTCCTTACGCTGTGGAGTCAGTGTTTAAGTTAAGCACAGGGTTTTTGGGATTGAAGGAAAGCCCGCACAAGCGCGTAAAGTAGTAGGTCGGTCGGCTCACCCGCAAGTGCACTCACTCGCACTTAATGAGTGAGTATGCAGAGAGTCTCCGCAGAGCATTTCATGTCCAGTGGGAGTGGTAGCGCGAGTGAAGTGGAAACTCCCGGCGAGTGGTGCTCACACTAACGCCGAGAGGTCACCCTTGGCGAGTAGCACTAACAATTGGTATAGGCCAATTTGTGCGAGGAACGATCACTCGCCCGTAGCCCCAACAGGCGCCATCCACTCGTACGTACACTCACCTGTTCTCGATATGGTTGTACTCCTGACGCCGTACAGCGTTTTTGCGAAGGGATTGTTGCGCATACTCGCGCAGGCTGCTGCGCGGACAGGGCTCTGCGTTTGGATGGCGAACGTTAAAGCGGCAGGACGAATGCGCGTCGCTACCGCCGCCTGTTTGGGAGTAGGACTGCGGAGGAGCTTGGCTCCTGCAGTGGCTGGCGTCTATAGTTCCTGGCTGGGCCTCATGTGCTTCCTTACTGCGCAGTATAATTTGTGTGTTAAGTGGATATCATGGGCATTCGGGCGGGTTATAAAAACGCCGACACAGTTTCACGCATCAGAACAGTGCGCCAGTTAGCGTAGGCGAATGGCGTCTTCAGGTGGCGGGGGAGTACTTCGCTCTTGAGGCCCCGGCTCCGTAGGCGTATCGATATGTCATCATTTATGACGGCCGCTCAGCGCTCGTTTGCGTAAATACCTGATATTCTCATGGTGTTTTTGAGTAGGGAAGCATAATAGGTTAGGAAACATAGGAGTTGTATCTGAATGAAACTATACAGGGTGACAGTTTAGTTGCGATACAGGAGTTAGACGCGATTTTCATGCACCAGCCAGCAACAGAGGAGCTGTTGGGAGTAGCGGTATTCTGTAGAGCGAGTAGATCAACGCGGCACAGACGATATGTGTTGTCGCTGTTATTATTTGTGGAACAGTACAACTATACCAGCTTACAACACTTATGCTGTCGCTGCTTGAACACCATCGTCGTATAGGCGTCTGGAATCACAACGCCGCCCATCCAAGTACAAATTCAAATAGGTGGATTGAATTCGATTAGAAAACATTTTTTTTTATTATCGCATTCTGTGCGACCGTTGATAAAAGCTCAAATTATCTGCCGCTGCTCATTTGTCCAAATCGTTGACTGCTATTGCGGCACATAAATGCATTCCCTTTCTTCAGCTCCTGTGCTAAGGTGGCTTCTGTACCGTGTGGGTCATGATGTATACGAATCGAATACAGTTCATGTGAAATACACAAAATGGTGTTCGGTAAAGCACGCCGGTCTTGAATACATATTTAAGCCACTGCATTACATAAAACGAACGAAAGACGCTGGATTGAGCGTGGTTGAGCTTGCCACTCTTTCCGATATATCACCTTATCCGCAACCTCTTTCCTTGGAACGGAAAAGCGATTAAACGCTTTCACTGAGGAAGCCGTTGACCTGCCGTGGTGGCTCAGTGGCTAAGGCGTTGTGCTGATGAGCACGAGGTCGCGGGTTCGACTCCCGGCCGCGGCGGCCGCATTTCTGATGGCGGCGAAAAGCAAAAACACCCGTGTGTACGAGATTTCGGCGCACGTTAAAGATCCCTAGGTGGCCAAAATTAATCCGGAGCCCTCCAATTCAGCGCGCCTCATCGCCTGCGTTGCGTCGGCGCGTTAAACCCTACAATCAACCAAGAAAGCCATTGGCGTCGCGAAATACTTTGGTCGGTGTCCTAAGCGTGGTCCGTGGCGCTTGAGTCGGAGCAGCGAAACGGCACGAGGCGCTGGCTTGACCTTGACTGCACGAGACTCTTGCTTGAATGTCAGATGGACGCCACCAGTCGCTTCCGGGCATTGCTCCCGGGGTATTCAGTTACTCAAAATATCGTTGACGTCCCCATCTGGCATAGTGGGCCCGTGCAACTGAATTTCGAACCTAGGCACCCCCCCCCCCCCCCCCCCTTTCCCGCTTCCTTTCTTCTGTCGATATTTCTGCGCACTTAAAGCTCCAGCAGAGGTCTAATTTAACCCGTAGACCGGCACTGCAGTGCGCCGCACAACCTACGCGTAGCTTCATAGCATAAGACCACCTTATCTGCATTTGAATATGAAACCAATAAACGATGAAAGGACCACGAAATTGCGAGTTCATCATTCCTACTTTGAGCTGCATAACTCGCTTCTGAAAGGCGCCAATTATTCAAGAGAGTGATCAACGCTATCTTAAACAGGTAACTCGGAGTGGCCCAAGCAAATGCTGGCTACCTGTTCCTTCCTCTTTTTCTTTCTTTCTTTCTTTCTTTCTTTCTTTCTTTCTTTCTTTCTTTCTTTCTTTCTTTCTTTCTTTCTTTCTTTCTTTCTTTCTCATTTCGTGGCTGCTTCACGTCGGCTGAACACCAGTTCGGGCTTGTGGGCTAATGCATTTCATTATTTTGCTTTGAGAATAGTTTGGATGTCCCCTGGAAATGCTCTTGCGTTCAGTACGCGCCACGGGAACGGTGCTTTCCAGTTGGCAAATTCCTGCTCATGCATTACTTGGTTGTGTGGCAATCAGTGGATCAATTATCTCTTAATACAAGACCACGCGCGAGGCATTAGGGCATCGCGCTACACCGTTATACTTAAATGGCCTGAGAAAGTCGCACCAACAATTTTGCGGTTCTCATAAACTAAGCTTAGGCGGTGGGCGCTGCCGGGCGCATTTTCATTGCACACCAGCGTTTAATCGGTACATAGAAAACGAACTTTAGGTGTCAGTGCTTCATAAGAAAATAAAACAGCAAGCTTGGCACTAACGTTGAAAAAGTTCGCAGAATATTTGTGGTAGACTTGAAAAATGCAGAGCTGAGCGAATCGACAGTTCACTTGGCTGCATACAGTTCTGGGACTGCTTTCTCTTGTTCCACATCACTTTCTGCAGTTTCATAAAAAGAGACTGTTCCACTGTTTCACCGAGGTAGGCCGGCCCCTGGCAATTGGTCTTGCACACTTAACAGAAGCTCGAAGCCGTGAAGCGGAGAGTTTCACGGACCCCTGGAACCCAATACTCTCCGGCCGAGTCATAGTCGCCAGTAAACTAATCCACTCGATGAAAGGTACAGTCGCGCTCACCATGACCTACACCGCTAATTAGTATTCAGACGATTATATCGTCAAAACAATGACTATGGGCATATACGTTAGGATAAGGCTTGATTCATTACGACTTTGTTCTCCTAATGCGCACTTGGTCTTTAACCCCGGGTGCCAGACAAAGGTCATATAAAGCTGTGAATACAAATGAGCGGTGTAGGTCATAGTGAGCGTGACTGTACGCAGTTTCTTCGTTTCGTTGGCAGTGGAGAACAAAAAGATGCGATACTAACAACAAGTTTATGTGTACTGACGACGACGAAGAAAAAACAAAAGCGCAGTAAAAGCAGAAAGAGGTCTCTGCCTACAGGAGTAAATGCAGAAAGAGGTGCCTGAGCTTGACAGCCACGCTGGTATTAGCCAACTTCCCTAAAATGGCTTGGTTCTTAAAAGGTTCTTCATCAGACCACATTTCTTCCTTTTGTGATAAGGAGATATCAGGCTATGCTAAGCTCGGACTGCGCTGGCGACGTCGCTGAGGCTATATACTTCGCAATACCTTTATCAAACTTTCTGGGGCGAGCCGTTATCATGGGCAGAATTTAAATGAGGTGTCACATCTAATCAAGCAGGAGGGCTGTGAAGACTGCATTCCTGCCACCCAATTCCACCAGGGGCGCATAAATTGTTCATGCGACACTGCGGACCACCACCGATGTTTAGCGTTTCATTGTTAAATAGCTTTTCATTTTTTTCTGATGCAATCGATAACTCGTCAAAAGAGAGCTGCTTTGAAAACTTACTTATACGCTGAATTGAACAGTCTTCGCTCCAGCGGCTTTCGTGATTGCGCTTCGCATTTGCTTTCTAATCGACAGTTTTCTGACTCCGCCGCAATAAAGTTCTGGCGTCCACTTTTCTACGCTTTACGCGACCAGTGGGGCGTTGGGGAGCGCTTATTCCCCGGACAAAACACAATTGATCCGCTGTTCTCTTTTGAGGGCGTGTTTGTAAATGAAGTCCGCTGAATGTTCCTGGTTTCTTTATCCTTTCGCGCCACGCTCGCGTAGAGTTCCGTTCAGTTGTCTAATGAGGTTTCCCGGCTTTTCTAGGCCAGGCGACTTGGCTCCAGCGGAACCACTTTACTGACGCTCGAGCCTGCTTCAATAATGACTTTCTCAGTTCACAGTGCACCTACTTTGCCTCACCCACATCCTTGGCCAACCTGAGCGCAAACAATGCAGGTCAGCTTGCCTTGCATTTCCTTTTCCCTCGGGGAGGGGAGACGCCAAGGAGCGTGTTTTTGCGTGCCTGTGGCTCTTCCCTGCATGTTTGAGTTCGTGGAGCTGTATGAAAAAGAAGAAAAGTTATTTCGTGGGCGGCACATTCTGGGTTACTTTATTCTTTGGGCGAATATTTGTTTCTTCGAACCAGACTATGCACCTGCTATCCTAATTTTGTGTCGATCTAAAAAAGTAGTTCTGTTCGGAAAACAGTGCTGCTATGAACAAATTTAAAGGAATACTCTTTGTACCGTTTTTACGTCGTGTTTCTTTTCTGCTATGCCCTGTCGTTGCTTTTTAACATTTCTTTAACGAGTGTCATGGTTCTTCTTTTGGTTTTATTACAAAACACAGGAGACGAGGCATGCTCGAAATTTTTCCGCTTGTCAAAATTTGTGAAGGAAGGTGATTTGACCAGAACCGAAATTAAATGTCTTTGATTTTTTCAAGTAAGACGGGCGGTATCTCTTTATTCATTGTGTTGTGCTTACGGAATGTTAAGAAGCGCTGTCTATACTACTTATCTGGCGTGGCCACACTGATATATCCATGAGACAGCTGATTTGCATAGTACAAGGCAGATTATTCCTTCCATTAATCTTTACCGTATTGATGAGCTCCTCATGGTATCATGCCTTGGCTGTCGCCCAGCAAGCAGCTAGTTTTGTTCCGCTCAAAAGCTTATGAAAAATTACGCGCTCTCAGATTTTAAACAAACCACCAATTAGTTTGCATGTTAACACTAGCCAGCGTATCCTAAACGCAGTAGTTCACATGTTTGCAGAAACAATTGTGCGGAAATTCAGAGATTTGTCTACTGATGCGTACCGTTCTTATGCCGCTTGTCTTGAGTGTGAGTTCTTTACAGCCAAATTTTATGCTTTTATATAAGTCCTGTCCGCCAAATTATCTCCATTTACGCTTTTATAACTATTACAGGAGGAACTTTGGCCAACGCTGTATTATTGTTTGAATGAAGGGCGTTACACGGTTCGCCATTTTCCGTATTTTTATTTTTTAGTAATTAATTTTTTTTAATGTCTTCTCCCAATTATTTTCATTTACGCTATTATAACGAGCACAGGTGGAACTTTCGCGAAACCTGTATTATTGTGAAAATGCCGGCTGTTACACCGTCCTGCCTTGGGGGAGGGGGGCGGTACTTGGCAAAGAATGCTGCGCATTAAAAGCAACAAGCGTGTTCAGCATTCAAAGGTGCCTTGAAAGGAACTGTCTGCCAGCAATGGCAACAAAATAACTAGGTCTTCGCTTGTTGGTTGTTTCGGCAGCTCGGGACAGTGTATATACAGAAATAAAGAAAGAGAAGAAACCTGCAAGATGGAAGCCACACATTAGGAGGGAATATAGCTTCATGTGTTGCTTTTCAGGACCTTTGTACAAACTACAAGTGCGGTAGTTTGCTTTGCCGTCAACTTCAGGTAATATAAAGCGCCGTTTCAAGCCATCACAAATTCGAAGGTACACGCGGTGTCGTGTAATTTGCATTCTAAAAATGCGCTAGACACAACAGGCTCAGAGCCATTCCTGAGTGGATATGTGTTTTCTGTCCGTGTTTGCACTGGCTGCCTTTATGGCCACGCATTTCGCTTATGTTCATTCGTCTCTCGCGCAGAACTTTATTTCGATTTCCAGCGACAATTACCCGCTTCGCTTAAGTGAACCCTTACTGCATATCGTTATGGCGAAAGTGCATAACCACAGCCGACGCAAGCTCGCTCCGGGCCGGAAAGAAAGCAGACGAGTGCAGCGGCGCGCGGAGGCTGAGCGCTCGCGAAAAAATAGAAAAACGGGATTCTGAGATGAGGGAACAGGAGACAGTAACACGAGGCGGCCCGGCGTAGTTTAACGAGATCCCATCTCATCCCGCTCCAGACGAGTCTCTGTACGAGCACCGTGGGTGGACTGTTTTAATTATGTAGGCGTTGTCCCATTAACCGATAATGCGCCGTCCTCCGAGCGCACAGTAGTGGTGCGGCGGCACCTCACTCAAGTGAGCGCCGAGACGAGTTCTTCGGGCAGCGCAGAGAGTCGCGCTTGGGCCACAGCAAAGAAAGGGAGGGCGAGCTCGAATTCCTGGGGGACCCCGGAGAGAGGGGACCACTGCGGGTCCGTGTGGCAATTAATCCGCCCTTTCGGTGTCGGCGCGTTCGCGACACCCGCCATGCGCATGGCGACGAGGAATGCTGGTACCACATGAGGATCACGAGGGGGACGGGAGGAGGGCCAGTGGCCGCCGCGGAAGACGAGGCGCTGGGCTCGGGCCACCCTGAGCTGCTGCGCCGTAATTAGTGATGCATTATTCATAAGAACCACCTTCGTGTCACAACTGGCCGTGATGATTTCATCCATGCCTTACGGAGGACCAGGCCCCGAGTCTCATTGTGCTCCCCTTAACGACGTCTCCTCCTGTTGGATGCGATAAGTTCCTCCTCCCACAAACTGCTCTTCTCTGTCTCTTTCCGTGGGCTCAGTCAACGTTGCTGCCCGACGTCGCTCCGAAAAATCGTCCGCTGTTCTGCGGTCCGGGCTATCATCGACGCTGATCCGCGTACGGCGTTGTTACACATTCAGGCTCTGCGTAGCGTTGCTCGTACTTGCAATTCCAGTAATCGCATTTGTTAGCTTTATACAGAAGCTAACACCAACTATGTAAAGGGTTTTCCTTCTTTGTTCACACCACTTTTGCACGGATCTACACACTTAAATTACCCATTTCTGACTAACTGCCCTTGTGTGTTGGTTGACTGTATGCCTGAAATTCCCCATGTACCCAGTGCATCACCCCAGACGGCCCAGCGCTGTTGGTGAGCACTCATGATAATTAAAATAAAATCAACATCATCGTTATCACTGCCACTTCCATCACCCTAATCACGTCCGGGTCACCACTTGTAAATCGCATGCAAGGCAAGAGAGAGAGACAGAGAGCGAGAGAGAGAGCGAGATATATATATATATATATATATATATATATATATATATATATATATATATATATATATATATATATATATATATATATATATATATATATATATATATATATAGAGAGAGAGAGAGAGAGAGAGAGAGAGAGAGAGAGAAGCGAATAAAAATTTTAATTTCGAGCTTAATGGTGCAGGATGGTGAGAGCACCGGTGGGGGGCTTCCGCTAGTCCGGGATGCCCTGAGGTCCAAGCTGGACAGCCGGTCCACCTACCCGTGGGACCGGGATTTGGTGTGAGGGATGGGGACTGTTGGATGGTACAGGGTGCCTGGCTGGGGGCAAAAGTGGCAGGTATTATAATATTGGGTGGAGTAAATATGGTGGAGGAGGGTACAGTGGGGGTCGGAGTTGGTCTGTAGCCGGCGGAATGTGGTGGCTTCGGCTCTGGAAAGGTGGGAGTTGGGTGGAGGGAACCGTTGACGCTCGTGTCTGAAGTGAGAGAGGA
Organism: Haemaphysalis longicornis; assembly: GCF_048455015.1. Taxonomy (NCBI): domain Eukaryota; kingdom Metazoa; phylum Arthropoda; class Arachnida; order Ixodida; family Ixodidae; genus Haemaphysalis; species Haemaphysalis longicornis. Next base: position 24,655,270 of record NW_027526361.1, read on the forward strand.
TTTCCGCGTAGCCATTCAGTGTGTTGGGGGTCTTCAACGTGTCTTTTCTCTCTTCGGAGAGATGGCACCAGACGCCTTGCAGCAACGGGTCTTTCAGTATATTCTGTCGCATCGCTCGGCCTCTTCCCATTTTATAGCAGTGGATAATGATGATGGTGGAGCGCGGGCCATAGAGATTTGATCTAGAAAGGGCTGATAAAGGGCCACAGTTTCATCTGTGAATCACTCCGGCAAAGCTTACGGCGGCCAACGTTGGCTGTCGACTTCGTTTTCACGTGCCCCGTGAGTAGTTTCAAACTGACGCACTTTCTCTCGTGGTTCATTCTGTTTCAATTCGTACCTAAAGATGTGGTTCTCCTTTCTCACAACTCCCATGCACGTTCGCTTTTTTTCCCAAGTATTCCTGTGAGCTGAGGAATGAAAGCGCTACTTTTTATTAAACACCCTTTCGCGTGTGCCCTGGTCTAAAAAAATGCTCGGGACAAGTACCGGGATTAATTCTGAGTATCCACACGAAGTCCACCCCGTTACAGTGTACTTAGTCGAAAGCTGCTGCTGGAGGTCGTGTAAGCCCATTCGAGATCCCGCTCGTTTTGCAGGCCCAGTGCTTATACCACGTTAAACCAAGAGACGAAAGAAACAAGTTCTCGGCACCACAAGCAAAAATGTCCTCGGCAACGGTGAATTTTTTTTCCAGCATGTGCGCGACTGTGCCGTTGCGGGGAAAGAAAAATACGCCAGCTTTTCACTAAATAAGCTCGAATTGTTCGCGGTACGGCCCCAGTGCCCCGCTGCTCCATAAGGTATTCGCGATGAGAAGAGAGATAGAGATAGAGTAGAATGCGATATGAGGTCCCGGAGTTCGCGATATGCATTTGCGTTTGTACGGATTTGTTTCTTTTTTTTTTGTCTTCGAATGGGAACACACACGTGGAGGAAGAAGAAAAACAAAATGTGGTGTGGAGCTTGGAGTGGTGGATGCTGGGAAGAAGGGAAGAGGAAGGGAAGGAGAGAGGGAGTCGACAAGAATAATGTGACGCTCGTTCTGTGGGACCTCTGCACGCTTCATGGCTTCCTAGTTTCCTCTCGTGCGCACGTTCTCGGCGCGGGACTCTCGAGTTATTCTTTCCTCGCGATGTTCTGCTGTTATTTGACTTCTCGGTATACCTCAGTTTATGTATTTTTGTTCTCCACTCTTGGTGGATTTGGATGCTGTGCTTGCCCATCTTGTGTTTTTGTCCGCCGAGCTCTCTCAGGGCTTAGTTTCGGCATGCGGAGATGGGTTCTCTGCGGGATTGTATCCTGTGTCGTTGGCCGAGCCTTTCCCGATTGCTTTTGTTGCGTCTACTCGACTTCCATGCGCCGAAATAGAACTCTCTCCCCTTCTCTTTCCCTTTATGCTTCTGTCCTTTTCTCTCCCACTCTCTCTTTGTGCGTCTCTCCCTCTCACTCTCAAGCATCGTTCCCTCCTCTTCTCTTGCAGTTCTAACCCGCCGTCCCTTCATTTTCCTTCCCGCGAAGTAGTGGCGTTTGTTCGGTTCCTCTGTATCGCTGCCCTGCAAGAAGCCAGCTCCGGCCCCCTACAACTCCCTTTTCGGGTCCCCTTGGCTCGGCATCTTCTTCCAGATGGCCATGTCCTTTTTGTGGTCGCGGCCGAAACTGCGTCATTTTAGCCGGGCATATTGCGTCGGCTCTTGGCACGGCGAGTGTCTCAAGAAGTGTGCCCCGCGGTCGTTTACGGAACAGCGGAAGGTGCCGGGGCTAAAGTGCGCTTCCGCTGCTGCCTCGCGGACCTCTCCCGTATTGTAACCTTTTGTGCTTGGCTGGCGTATATCAGGTCACTCCGTTGTATTTATTTTTATTTCGTGTGCAGATTCTTTCGTCTCTTTTTAAGGGATAATAAAGCATCGGTTTTTTGTCCCTCAACTCCTTCTTATTTGTCCGCTGACCAAAATAAGTCGGTACGCCCTCAAATGCGCATTGGAGGTTCGCAAATAGCTGCGTTTTTCCTGAATGCCGGAATATACCAATTCATTTTAATATAGGAGGTGATGACAGCCGTCGAGCTCTTGATATTACATTTTTTTACTTTTTCAAGTTTTAACGCTCCACAGCGAGCAAGATCAATTGTGCAGAGAGCGACCACGATAACTGGGACTCTGGTTGGTAAACAGAAAATAAACACTTTTGTGATCATTGAGTGAGAACAGTGCAGGAAACATAATATTGCTGTGACCCGGATTCGGTAACGGCTTTGACATTCCCGCGAGCAAATGCTATCAAAATTTTCAACAGAAGCCTGTCCGAACGAAAACCATGTGTGAGGTCGCAGAAGTGAGTGAGTGAGTGAGTGAGTGAGTGAGTGAGTGAGTGAGTGAGTGAGTGAGTGAGTGAGTGAGTGAGTGAGTGAGTGAGTGAGTGAGTGAGTGAGTGAGTGAGTGAGTGGGTGGGTGGGTGGGTGGGTGGGTGGGTGGGTGAGTGGGTGAGTGGGTGAGTGAGTGGGTGGGTGAGTGGGTGGGTGAGTGGGTGGGTGAGTGGGTGAGTGGGTGAGTGAGTGAAGGGAGGGGAGTGAGCGAGCGAGCGAGCGAGCGAGTTTAGTATTTAATAGGGGGTGGTACTGTCTCATCCTATATATTTAGATATTGTTACAATCATCAAGATGTCCTAATTTATATTGTATCTATAATTTTATACATGCAGCACTATCTTGTTTCTTTCATGATTGTAAAGACACGCGTTTTTAGTCACGCGGCCGGGCTCATAAACATCTGAAAGAAATATATGTAGAAGTACTTTTTTTGCGCATTGGTCTCAACGCAACAACACAGGACACATCTCTGGATTTGACTTCGGCCACTCTGGGTCTAACCTATCACTGTGCTTCATACACAACCGAGTGAGGCAGTGATTGCTTCTCCATTGTGATTTCGCTCTGTCCAAAGATTACAGCCCGATAAAAAATTCAATTCCTCCAGTGGGCCCGCTTTCCAGAGGCTTTAGCAGTGCTACCCTATACTGCATCCATGCAAGAACCTGTATGTCTCATGCAAAATACTGCATATTTAGCCCTCGAATCTCTATCGTGTGTCACTAGAACAAATTGTTTAGACTCCCACAAGGCCAACCTCTGGAAACGCGTCCAGAACCTCATTTACAACAGCCGTTCCCACGAGCGCCGACGTTGTGATTTACAAAGGGTACAGAAACGACATCAGCTCATTTCTTTATCAGCGGGAAGTCTCTCAAACATGCTGAACTTACCTCTATGACACTCTGAATCACGAATATGGCATACCCGCACTGTGTACGATTCAAGCACTCCTACTCATTAAATCCGAGAAACGTACCTCAGATACCTTATCACTTGCTTTTTCTCAAGACCACCCCCCAAAAAACAAAAAGAAAACAAAACTAGAAAAAAGATTGGCGCAGCTTCACTAAGTCACGCAAGGCTTGAAGCATAGCAAAACTGGAGGATTTCATTCTATGCAAGCACTGAAGGACACACCACCACGCATTGCATTTGGCTTGAAATTATTTACTTACATGTTCTGTCCTCGCTTTTTACAGTGGTAGTAGTAGTCATCGTCATATCCATCTATATCGTCGTCTTCGTCATGCATGACTGGCGGTCCCGGATCGTTTTTTTCCGCAGGCTTTCACATTTCTCCCAAAGGCTGTTTTGTGCTCTCCCGTTAAAGCGGGGACGCACGTGAACTGTTTTCGTAGTTTTTTTTTTTTTTTTGCCAGCGCCACGCGCAAGCCTGGACGACGCCCGACGCTCCTCGTGAGTCGCATGCTCACGTGCGCGGCGAATGGCGGGGGTAACTACGACCCAGCTTTCTTATGACGCCGCACACTGCACACATTACGGCCAGCAAGAACAGCTTCGCCGTTAAAAAGGAGCGGAGCATCAGCTCATCAAAATTTTTTCTCACGCCACTACTGATCCCTTCCGCCTCGGCCCAGCCTGTCGATCGATAACCCGTACCCAAAACTTCACCTTCCTTTCACCCGGAACGAACTTCATGCTGCCATCATGTAAGCTCGGCCTCACTCCGCTCTTGGACATGGTGGAATTACCTGGAAACATCTTTGCAACATTCCTAATTAATCACTTCTCGATCTCCTTACACACATTAATGCTATCTGGGAATAAGGAACCACTCCTCCTCAACTTCACCCTGAACTACATATTTCAAAACCTTGAGAACACGCAACCTCTGCCAATGACTTGGCGTACCTCATCCCTATCTTTCTGTTCCGGTTTAAGGCGAAAGCCTTAAGTACCGCATTTTTCGAAGAACCGACGCCGTCAGTGTTGTAGTTGTCCAATCAAGAAAAGGTCCAGTTCTGTAAAAACTAGATAAAGACATGTGCGATTTGATTGGGGTGGAACCCAGGTCTGCACGATTGCAACCTGATGCGCTACCAATGTGCTAATACCGCACGTTGCCAGCGGTAGAACAAAAGTTCTTGTTGTTGTTCCTTTATTTTTGGCACATACTCACTTGGGGGATCGGCCAGGGACCTGAAACTTAAAGGGGCTGACGTGCCCGCTTCACAAACTCACAAATCTTCGAATTGGAAACGTTAGAGTTGTTTGCAGAAATGTGCATGCCGCGTGACTTCTTAACGGGATGGCATGTAAATAGTATAGGTACGCAGAAGCCGCGCAGAGACCTCATTCTAGGAACAGAGAGAGAGAGAGAGTAATTTTAATGAATTGAAGGAAAACACAGGGAGGTCGTCCTGATCGTATAGGCTGTAACCTGCTACTCTCTATGATTCTAGGCAATCTATGGTGTGTGCCAGTCTGAGTACTGACGTAGTTCGCCTTAAGAACCGCGAAATGAAATCTAAGACAAAGATGTTACACGGAGTAGCAGTAAAGAAGTTGTTAATAAGGATCACCTGCCACTGTTTGGCGCTCTGTGCCCTAGCTGGCCTTGCGCCATAAACATCCAACCATCATCAAGGATCACCTGGCTTTCGCCTTCGGAGCACGTCATCAGACTGAAGTACCCAAGGATTTTTTTTTTTTTTTTTTGCGAACTCGTACCGAGACTGATAAGTAATCGGCTTACACAATAGCCGCTACAGGGGTGCCCATAGTTTCACCCGGCTCAAACTTGATTTCGCCCCAATCTTGGATTCCACGGTAGTCGCTGGTTGCTCCTGCGTGTCAACACTGATCGGCGAGGCACACGGGACGTAATATTTGCCGTAGGATTAAGAAAAATATTTCATTAAGTCAGCCGGGCTGACATTCTTGACGACCGGCCACAGGCCTATCCATGTAGCCACGCCCAAATGTTGATCCGCAACTTTTTTCAAGGCTGTCATACTCGACTTCATAGCTCGGCCCTGGGGTTGATAGATGATCCGCTTAACGTTGTCGAGTTCCACACGGATAAGCAAAATGGAAAGCGTAGAAGTCTGCATTTTATGTAGCCGTTTCATAAGAATGCCGATAAAGTCTCGTTGCATTTCAGATATACAATATGTGAACATGATTTTGCCTGCAACCTGCGTGTAATGAGATAAGAGAACGTTTATTGGTGATATTGCGCTAACCAACACAACCACACGTATCGAGGCTTCCGCTAACGCACGGGCATATGCATACAAACCCCCATGCTGAGTAACGAACCACGATGCTCGAGAATTACGGATTAAAGGGACCCTGAAACAATTCTCTCAACTTTTATTGAAATATTAAATGCTTGCAGAAACTTAGTCACCCAACACACCCAGTACTTATATTAAGGGGTCGCAAGGTACCTCAGCCAACAATTACTGCTCTATGCCAATTAGATAACTTGTAAACTCGCTCAAAAGATTTTTTTCTCTTTACCGGTCTTGACATTCTTCGACGGCGCGAATTACGTCACTAAGGCCATGCAGCGGCTGTTGGCCTGTTTTCCTTCAGTTGCAGCGACGAACGATTTTTGATAGCAACTTTTAAAAAATGCCACAAAAACAAAGCAGAAACGGAAGGCGTATCTGGTGCGACGAGCAAATCACGCAGTGCCGCTCCGTGCTGGCGATAACTATAGCTTTCGCAGTGCTTCCAGAACAGAACGAAAGAGTGAAAGCGTTCATCGAAAGTGTTGCGGAGTCCCTTTAAAGAACTCTTCTATTTAGGTGGAGTCGACTTGTTGCACGATGTTGAGAACCATAGTTTTAAGCAGCGGGGTATTCCAACTCGCGTTGCTCACTCTCTCCACTCGTAATGCAAGAAGTGAAAATATTTGCCGTTGCCAGTTATTACCCCCTCAAGGGCTGACACCAGCCTAGGCGCGATTCGTACAAATTTGATGCGCGAGGGGCGACAGCAGCAGTGGCGAAGGGTGTTTTAAGCAAAACGGCGTTAATGGTCCCAGCCGGCACGGCGAGGCTTCTGCCGCTCTTCTACGTGAAGTTGGGGCCTGCGTGTTGCACATTGCGTGCCGAATGCAAATGAACCCTCCGGGAGGCCATTACTCTTCCAGTTGTTCATTACCAGTGACAATGGATCGTTAGGAAGCCGTCCTGTATTCTGTTTGTTGGCCCTAATTGAAACTGGCTGGGGGGCTCTCAACCGAATTGGCGTCGAGTAACGCCGCCGCCACCATTTCTTCTCTTGCCTCCCCCTCAACCTGACTGCAATGACCTGACCTCGCCGGCAGTGCAACCTTTTGCAGCTGACTGTTTCTACCTACAACACAGCGCAATGAGTCCAACTAGAACGTACCATGTCGGTTGATGCACGCCGGTCGATGTAACATCGGGGAGAGTGTGTGATCTTTTTTAAACAAGTTGTAAACAAGCCTGCTCTAGAGTGAAGGTTTAGCACTACCATGAAGCGTTGGCGCTGTTGGTATGCACCAGCAGCAAGGATTTGGAGGAAAGGCAAGGAGTTTCGACGTGCAGCGTTCTGGTTCCTAACAAATACTACCACTGAGCCGGTGACATTAGCCTCGACATGCCTTGATAACACGAATTTGTCAAGAGAGCCCAAATGAAAGCTTTGTTTACAGCTTTCGAAATATTAGCAAAATGCCTGGCTTTGCCCCTATTTCACCGGCGTCGTGTATCACAGGGTAGGGGACACATAAGGGTTATCAGATACGCTATCTATAGAGATGGAACTTAGGCTCGTCGCTGCTTCCCAAAGCTCGTGTACGTGAGATGTAAAAGGCTTGCTCGTCTAGGCTCTCAAGTCAATACGAAAACGAAGCACTAGAATGAAGTCATCTCCTCGGTAGTCCTAAGAAACGATAACTACATACCGGCTGAATTAACGCTTGCTACTGCGTAATTGAATACTGTATTTATAACTTATATATTTCAGTGCGTTATATACTCCACGCGGTGGAATGTAGCCAAATGCGTCGCGAGGCTGTGTACGGAGTCGCGGTGCCGCTTGCTTCCAGGCTGCAAAGGCTATTTTACTCACTGAGGCGGAAGTAAAAAAAACGAAGGCTGTTCAGATAGGGTGAGTGTAGCAGCCTCAGCACAGAAACGACCCTCCACTCTAGCCCGGGAGAGGTCCGCCTGAATGCCTTTCTCTCTGGGTACGTCACACAGCGGTCATGACGTCACGGCCAACGCACCTGCTCGGGGGGGGTGCGGGGCGGGTGTGTGGCTGGAAAAACATTCGTGCGGGCCCGTGGTGCGGACACAGGGCATTCTTGGTTTACCAGTCCTGGGTAGTCCGCGAGCTGTTCGAAGACTACCTTCGGAACGGAAGTCCTATAGAAATACATGAAAAACATGGAGCGCCAGATGGCGTCTGGGGCATTCCGCAGACGGTCCGGGACTGGTAATCAAGGAGTTTCACAGTGATGCTTTGAACGCGCGCAGAGAAGTTTTTCATCGTGTGTTGTTTACACGGTGCTGGTCAGCTGTTGTGCCGTCGGCTCCGCAAATCCTGCTAAAATAGGCAGCACATCGGGTTCTTTCGTTACCAAAACAATGAAATTGTAGCAGGTGTAAATTGTAACGTAGTTGTAACAGTTTTTATAACTTTGCCGGCTCGTAAAGCAATTACATCGTGCTTTGCAATATGCGAACTTGCGAAATTCGACCACGCCCACAAAGTTCGATTGCCTTTAGTAACAGTTTGACAGCAGTTCCACTTTAAATGCATGAATTCGTAGGGTTACGTGGGTGTAGCATGCAAAATGAACGCGCACAGTCCGTGCGCGGACAAAAAGAAAAAACAGAAACAAATAAAAACACTTAGTTTCCTTTATCGAAAAATGTGGAATGAAGCCCACCTCCGTGATGGTTACCAGTGGGCCTGTTTTCTTTGATTAAGTAAAATAGGTCTTGCGTGATGTTAACCAAGCGGAAGTGAATCGGGAGCACGGTAGCGTTGCTCAACCAGGCTGTATAAAAAAAAAATTTCAGGGAAGATGAATCGTCGGCGTTGCCTCATAACACGCGGCAAACAATAAACGAGGCCTACGGTAGCTGAATTAGCTACAATATTTAAAAAACGCATCATAAAATCAAAGGGTCGTTCCGCAAAGTTAAACCGTATTCGGCGTGCGCGTACTTTGCCACCTGGCGGGTGCCCTAAAATCAACACCTGATCCTTGGTTTATTTTTTATTATTTCAAAGAATCAATCTCAGTTGTACCGTAGTTGTTTATGGAACTATTATCTTACTATTATTCGCATTAATTCTGTAGCGCTCGAGCAGGAGGAAGGCGCTCTGTCTGCCGGGTGGCAGGCGATGCACCTCAAACGCGCGTAACTGCATCGCCGCAAACAGACAATCCTCAATGGTGATGGCGGTGCGGGTATAAAGTTTTATCTTAGACGAAACAGGAACAGAGATGGTTGAGCTGTTCCTGTCTTGCGGAAAGCATCCTTAGACCGAGAGGCCCTAACGGGTTTTCTTGCAAGCGCGGCGTTCTTTTCGTCTGTAACCTTGATTGACGGAATTCATACTCCGGCAGAACGGCGTTGTCCAGCAAAGGCGCATGCCAGGCGAAACTGAACTTTTCTACGGCATTCATTTTCCGCGTTACGGCACACACCCGCGACGCTGGTGTATGCCACGTCATGTACTAACGGCGAATTCATTTTCCTATGTCATGCGCCCTTGGTGGACAGTATCGTTTTGTCGGAGTCTGAAGTCCGTTAGTCTAGGTCACAGGGAACGTCGGGCTTGAAAGCGATGGTACATACGTTCACACGTAAAAAACGACGACTATAGATGCATGTGGTTCTCAATAATGTATGACCTATTGCTTCGCAGGTTTCGAAAGCACTCTAGCCCACAGCCATATCTCGTCTTCTCCGAGATTCGGTAAGCTGTGATGAAATATTTACGTCTATTCGGCACCTTCAAAAATGGATCATTGCCTGAGAGAATTTACTCGTCAAAATATCGTGGGCAGGTTACATAATTGACGTTTCGACGAGTGCATGCTGTTTACGCTAGCGACTTTGTGCAGTATTTAGAACCTGCAATTGCTCTGTTTTCATACTTTTTTACCATACCTTTATTGCGGGTCTACAAGCTGGGCTCCGAATTATACCTTACATCTGAGCTTTGCTTTGGCAAATGTTTTATTTCTCAGCAAGGAGCAACAACAAAAAAATGTGAGCACTGGGCCCTGCCCCTACATGTACGTCAATTTGCCCCGTTCTACAAATGTGTGCTATTTATGTCCCTCGTGTACCGTGAATGTCCACTTTACCTGCCGCGTTACAATGCGCCCAAAGCTGGATTAAAGTTTTCAGCGACAACCTTCATGAGATAATCAAAATTCTGCGGAACTTTGTTTATGTCGGTTGCGTTACCACAGCTAAGGCAGGGGCGTGAAAGACCGCAGTCAAGCATAATAATTATGCGTCAACGCAAATGATAGAATTAAACTCAACGCTAAAAGCCATCCGTGGGAGTAAAAATGAAATCAAAAGACAAAAAGAGTCTGGAACTTCAAAAACACACGCACAGAAAGCTCCTTCCCTGCGACTTGGCATGAAAGCAAATTACAAGGGACGACTACAACAATCTTCAAATTCTCAGCCGCATCGCAATGTTGAGTTTAAGTGAAAAAAGGCTTCCGCCACTGCATAATGTAACACCCACTTAACGTTAAAGTTACACCTTGGCTTGCTCGCTTCTGGTGCTTTATGTGAGGTCCGGAGAGAAGCAGGCCGAATTCCCATTCAGTGTAGAGTTCGCTGCGGTAACCTGTTTAACAAGGTTCCACAGATAGCGCGTTGAGTAAAGCTTTTTCAGAGGGCTCCATCAGTGTAGATCGCTACTCCTGTTTCGTTATGTACTTTTTCTGCGATATGCTAAGCGATTTGTTGTCTGGTGCATTCTAATTAGCGCGCGCTATTTGCTGGAAAATTTTCGCGTTCGGTCGGCATGATTCGCAAAGGCGAGGTAAACAGGCCCCCACCCTCCGGCGGCCAAACTTGGCTCCACGCCGCCGGAGTAACACCGGCACGAAACCTTCAGTGTTGCATTGTCTGGCGCTGATTACGGCTTTTAATCGCGGCCGCATGAAAAAGGGCCGAGCCGCGAGTGTAATTTACCGCGCTCGCTTCCGCCGCAACTTGTAAAGATTAACCAAGGCGGCTATCACGCACGCTCGCACCGCGCTGGCAGCGCGGCGGAAGATTTATCCTTCAAGCGTCCCCCTCTGCAATATGGCCCCTGCACCGTCCGCTTTAGAGGATTTATCCCCAAAGGTACCCCCACCCCCCTCCCCATTGTTTTAGTTTGTTGTGCTTTTTCGTTGCTTTTAACATATTTATTTTCTGCGAAAGGAGTGATCTGATTAAAATGAATATTGCTGTAATTGATCATTCATTTCATACAGTATACTGTTTACAATATCCACTGGCAGGCCTGATTTTTTTACACGAAGTGATAGAACGCATTTTTACTTCCCTGACGTCGAGCATAAACAGCGTAGCCCACTCCCACAGGGTTGAGAGTGCGCGGCTCAAGAAAGAAATATGGTTAGGGAGGTCCCCGCAATTAAACCCGAGATCTCTACGCCGGCAAGCCGGCAGCCTAACCACTACGCCAGCCCAAGGCCCCGAGGGGTACATGGTTCGCAGCGGTGAGGAACAATAACATGAGATGCCAATTCGAAAGAAAAAAAAAAAACGTTTCCCGTGGCCGGAATCTAACCTGAGTCCCTCGTGTTATTTTTTCCTCTTCATTTTCTGCTTGGCAACAACACAAAACGCACTGTACAGTACACAAACTAATAGCCCCGGCCACCAGTCGGCAGAAGGGAGCGGCTGAAAACATCTTAAACTGTGCTAGTACATCCAGAGTTGGTAACCACCCAGGTTAGCGAAATCAATTTTTTACACCTCATTTCCTATCACGAGTAAAACACCCTGGCCTTTTACACCAGTCATCCTAATTGTCGTTTTCTTATTTTATTCTTGTTCTTGCTGGCTAATTTTAGTGTCTGCGTTTTCACTTCCCATATATAACCACTGTTTTGGCGCTCTTTGCTCCAGTTGGCCTTGCGGCATTAACATCCAACCATCATAAACCAAAAAAATTGGCTGGAAAAAACTCTTACTCAAGACCAGCGGCATTCTCTGAATTTCTGCCGATTTTTTTAGCCTTCTTTCTGTTAGGAAAGCGGTAGACCTAAAAAAAGCCGAGGGAAGTAATTAAGCTAGTGATGACCCCCATCTCCGCTGGCTGCTCATTATTCGCATCTCAATTGCGAAGGTTACCGAATTTCTGTATATTCGTAACGCTACTGCGCGGCAGAGCGTACAAGGCATTCTGTTACCGCTGAAAAGATTGCAAACTCTGTTCTTGGTGGTGACAACCTTATCAACGGTAAACTCCAAATCCAAGAGCATCCGCGCACAGTCGATAACAAATGGAAAGGGAACACGAAATTATGAACAAGACCAACCAAACTGTGCTTTTTTCTCTTTGTATAAGGCACGTTGTATCACAGTTTGTTTAGAGTCATGAAACTAGATAACAGCCTGTTGTAAATAAGCCAAACCAGACCATTCTTTAACCCACGGGAACTGTAAAGTTGAATTTTGTGCGTTAAAGTTATCTGCCGATTTTGCACGTATG